>NC_052154.1:92870828-93222760 GCF_902713615.1 Scyliorhinus canicula | reverse complement strand
TTTCCTGCCTCCACCACCCTTTCTGGCAGTGCTTTCCATATTCTACCACCCTCTGGGTGAAAAAATGTTTCTCAGGTCCTTAACAAGCACGATACTGGAGGGACACTGTGGGCTGGATTCTCCATCGGCAGGATCCTCAGCTTCGTCGACAATGCACTCATGCCCACGGATTTCCCGAATGGGAAACCCCATTGGCCAGCTGCCAGGATGGAGGATCCCGCTGCCGTCGGGGAACGTCGCACCAGAAAACGGGTGCAGTGGGACGGAGAATTCCGTCCCATTTACTTGGGTGAACCAGGGGTCAGCAATTTTTCTCACCTGAAGAGTTTTTAAAAACTTCTTTAAAAATGATCTTTAAAACAGACTTTATGATGTGTAGAAATCAGACTATTTTTTCATTGATTCTCAAGATAAAAACTTCTCATAGCAAAATCAGAATAATTTGTCATCTCAAACATATTATAAACAATGGTCATAACCATAAAACCTGTTCCACAAACCAACAGCATTATTCTAAAACAATGGTGTAACAACACCACTCAAACAGGTTTATTTAAAGCATGATGCTGTTTTTCATTCAATTATTAATTTGAAGCCATAAAGTTCGGAATAATTAATAGTCTTTAACCTCCACAATAAAAGCACAGCTCTAATTTTTAGTTTTTTTGTTCACACGGTACAGATGGATAAAGTTGGGAGCCATAAATAGATTCTCTGTTGCCCAACGCCGATATCGTAATCGGTGATTGGGCGGAGAATGGGCTCCGACGCCCAAATCGGGGCCAGCGCAGGTTTGATGCCGGTCAGCCATGCTCCGTCCCCTCTGAAATGGTGTGATTGCGTCATGCGCCGTTGGCGCGTCATCGTCAGGTCCTCCCAAGTTGCTCCGCCCTTGATAAGGGTTACCGACGGCGCGGGACACGTGTAGTCTCAACGGTTGTGAACCCGGCGTGGTGGCTGCGGACTGTGTCCAGTGCCGCCACACTCTGCCGGGATCCGTGCCGGGGGCTTCCCCAAGGGCTGGGGGGACTGCTGGTGGGTGGCCAGGGGGTGGATGCCAGGTAGGGTCAATGCATGGCTGGCGCCATGTTGTAAGGCGTGACCGCTGCAGGTCGTCAGCTGTGCGCATGCATGGCCAGGGATCTGGCCATTCTCTGGCAGTTTTCGGCATGGGAGCCGGGGCTTTCACCCAGCGCCACTGCTAGCCCCTCATCGGTCCCGGAATCGGTGAGGGTTCAGCACGGATTTGTCTGTCGTAGAACTCCCGCGAATTCTCCGTTTGAGTCGGCACTTAACCGCTGAAATGGAGACTCCAGCCCGAGATGTTTAGGAGGTGCAGGCAGCTGTGGAGTCAGAGGTTTCAAACCTCGGATCTATACCATCTCCAAAATCTCTGAAACAGGGCAGCACTGGTAGCATTGTGGATAGCACAATCGCTTCCACAGCTCCAGGGTCCCAGGTTCGATTCCGGCTTGGGTCACTGTCTGTGTGGAGTCTGCACATCCTCCCTGTGTGTGCGTGGGTTTCCTCCGGGTGCTCCGGTTTCCTCCCACAGTCCAAAGATGTGCAGGTTAGGTGGACTGGCCATGCTAAATTGCCCTTAGTGTCCAAAATTTCCCTTAGTGTTGGGTGGGGTTGCTGGGTTATGGGGATTGGGTGGAGGTGTTGACCTTGGGTAGGATGCTCTTTACAAGAGCCGGTGCAGACTCGATGGGCCGAATGGCTTCCTTCTGCACTGTAAATTCTATGTAAATCTCCTTATCCTTGAATTTCCAGTTGCACTCCCATTACGTGACAGCAGGATGTTACACATGGGAGTTACTGGAAATGCCAGTTGAAGATCACTATTAAAATCCTTTAAGATGAGTTAGCTAGTCAAGCCATCCCAGCATACTGTGCATAAGTTTACGTTAACATAATAATGGAAAAATGGAAATCTCAATCTTGTCTCTCACAAGCGAGTAATCAAGACAACATTATCATATGAAAGAATGATATAAATCATAAATAGAGATATCACTGGACTAGCAACAGTAACCATGAAGAAATCCGCTACCAGTCCCCACTACAGTACTGGAACCTTTTAATTAGAGGACCATCTGGTGCCTTGATGTCATGCTCCTTGAAATTTCTGATGACAGCTGGCGTTCTTTCTCCCCTGCAATTGTAATCTCTTGTATTTCACATTCCCAGGATAGACGATGACAACTTTTCTCAGAGATTTCAGAGAGGACTTAGATACTCTGAGGAACTCAGGCGTTTGCAACCAGCCAGGAAATAGGATGACCAGACTCCGTCAACCACAATGGTAGAAAATCCTTGGCTATGGAAAAGGGAATATCTTTTGGAAGTGCCGACATGATTGGAACAGAGATGTCAAAATTACCAGAATGGAACAAAGTTCTACTCAAGTATACTCAAAGTAGTTATGCAAGGCACTTCTTATCTGATCCAATATTACACAGGTATTTTTCATTCTCAGAATGTGAGAATCACTGGCAAGACTGGCAGTCAGCCCATGCCGAGTTGCTGTTGAGGTGGTGGTAGCAGTGATGGTAAGCCTTTCTCTTAAATTGCATTGGATGGTGCAGCTAGATAATCCATGACCAGGAGAGTTAGCTAGTTCCAGGGACAATGAGCCAGTGACAATGAAGGAATGTTGTTACAAATTCGAGTGAGGATAGGGTATGGTTAATCTACCATTGTCAGCATGGTTTTATGAAGGGTAAGTCATGCTTGACAAACCTGCTTGAGTTCTTTGAGGATGTACCCAGCAAGGTGGATAATGGTGGAACCTGTGGATGTGATATATCTAGACTTCCAGAAGGCAGTTGACAAGGTGCCGCATAAAAAACTGATCCAGAAGGTGAGATTGCAGGGGATTGGGGGTAGAGTATTAAATTGGATTGAGGATTGGTTGACTGACTGAAATGAAAATGAAATGAAATGAAAATCGCTTATGGTCACGAGTAGGCTTCAATGAAGTTACTGTGAAAAGCCCTAGTCGCCACATTCCGGCGCCTGTCCGGCGAGGCTGGTACGGGAAAGCACGGTTGGGACAAATGGGTCCTTTTCTGGCTGGTGAACTGTAACTAGTGGGGTGCTTCAGGGGTCAGTCCTCCGACTTCAACTGTTTCCAATCTATATAAAATGATCTGCAAGCAGGGACAGGAGTGTAACATAGCAACATTTGGGGATCATATTAAAATAGGTGGGAAAGCAGACACTGGAGAGGAGATAAAGATTTTATTGATGGATATAGATAGGCCAAGAGATTAGGCCAAAATTTGGAAGATGGAGTTTAATGTAGGTAAGTGTGAGGTTATCCAATTTGGACAAAACAAAATTGAAAGGCAAATTATTATCCAAATGGAAAGCAGATTCAAAATGCATTTGGGCAGAGGGATCTGGGTGCCTTTTGTTCATGAATCGCAGAAAGTCTGTATGCAGGTACAACATGCAATTAAAAAGGCAGATGGAATGTTAGCGTTTAGTGCAAAAGGGCTGGAGTATGAGAGTAGGGGAGTGTTGTTGCAATTGTATAGGGTGTGGTGAGACCACATCTGGAGTATTGTGACTAGTTTTGGTCTCCTTCTTTGAGGAAGGATTTGGTGGCATTGGAGGCAGTTCAGAGGAGGTTCACCAGATTGATTCTGGGGATGAAAGGGTTGACGTACGAGGAGAGATTAAAGCATTTGGGCTTACACTTGCTGGAGTTTAGAAGATTGAAAGAGGATCTCATCGAAGTATATAAAATACTAAAAGGGATTGATAAAGTAAATATAACCAAATATTCCTCCTTGTGGAGCAATCTAGAATGAGAGGTCACAGATATAGGTTGAGAGTCGGCAGATTTAGAACGGAGATGAGAAGGAAGCACTTCTCGCACAGGGTGGTGAATTTGTGGAACTCACTTGCCCCATGTACGGTGGAGTCTGAGTCCTTAAATGGTTTCAGGAAGGAGATAGATACATTTCTGATTTTATAAAATGGGTTTAAGGGATATGGGGAACAGGTAGGGAGGGTGGATTAGAACCAGGAAGAGGTCAGCTATGAGCTGATTGAATGGCGGAGCAGGCTCAAAGGGTTGAATTACCTACTATGCTCGTTATTCCTATGTTCCTATAGTTTGGAGAGAAAATGAGAGGAATGAGTATTCCCATGCACCTTCTGTTCATTACCCACAGGGATAGTTCCCAGTATCTGCTCTCAGTTCATTACCATTGGAAATATTTCTCGGTATCAGTTCTCAGTTCATATCCCAGTGGATATTTCGCAGTATTTGTTCTCAGTTCATTAATCCGGGTATATTTCCCAGTATCCGCTCTCAGTTCATTATTCCAGAGGATACATCCGAGTATCTGCTAACAGTTCAATTCCCTGGGAATATTTCCCAGTAACTTCTCTCAGTTTTTAAACCCCAGGGATATTTCCCAGTCTCTGCTCTCAGTTCATTAACCCTGGGGATATTTCCCGGTGTCTGCTCCAAGTTCATTCCCTTGGCATATTTCCCAATATCTACTCTCAGTTCATAATCCCAGGGATATTTCCCAGTATCTCGTCTCAGTTCATTACCCTGGGTATATATCCCAGTATCTGCTCCCAGTACCTTTACCTTGAGATGGTGGTTTAACTCCTTTTGCGCAATCAGTGACAGATTGACTGGAGATTTCTTCAATCAGTATCCTTGTAGGCTGGTCGCTCTCAGCTGTCGCATGTGGAGTCTTGCTGTTATTCCCATTCAAGCATTAATATCTCTGTATTTCTCTCACTCGTTAACAAGCTTCCTGATCGTTGTGTTGCAGGCTCCTCTTCTGAAGCTGCACTTGATTTCTCCTGGCCAGACTCGCCTCCACAAACATACCCCTTTTGCTCTGCTGACCTTTCTTCATCTGTTTCCTCAGTGACCTCCTCTATGAGAACTGCATCCTCCAAGTCAGAGTTACTATCATCACTACCGGCAGTAATCACCTCAATCTTCGGCCGATAGACAGTCTGAAATAAGAGGGGAAATATTTCACATTCCTGTGTTACACTTTTGAAAACATAGAACATACAATGCAGAAGGAGGCCATTCGGCCCATCGAGTCTGCACCAATCCTCTTAAGCCATCAGTTCCACCCTATTCCCGTAACCCAATAACCCCTCCTAACCTTTTTTGGTCCCCAGAACATCAGTGTCTCCCAGAAATACCTGTTGACAGGCTACATAGATATATGAACGGGCGGGGAACAGAGGGAAGTAGATCCTTGGAAAATAGGCGACAGGTTTCGATAAAGGATCTGGATCGGTGCAGGCTGTGAGGGCTGAAGGGCCAGTTCCTGTGCTGTAATTTTCTTTGTTCTTAAATGAGGCAATATGTCTTTAATAGCCATTTTGGCCAATGGCTATAACTCAGCCATTAAACCTCATTCGTCTCATTGCCACTGGTACCAGTTCTGCTGAAAATCGGTCTCTATTTGAACTGGAAGGAAGCTAATGAACCAGTGGTGGGAATGAGGGCAATAGTAAATAATGAAAATTAAGGAACAGAAAAACGTTGTAGCGATAATATAAATTGATGACAAATAGACAAATAAAAAGAATTTAGCAAAAATAGAATGCAACATAAAAGGACTAGGAAAGGAAAACATAACCAGTCAATTACAAGTAAAGGAAAGGCTGAGATAAAGTATGAGATGTGAAATTAAAATCAAGGAAAAGCAGTAATTTTAAATACAAAGATAGTGTGTTGCATGTTCAGCATACAGAAAATAACGGAGGGAATTCATAGCAAACAATATCATAGGACACTATAGATTTAATAACAGTAAATTAAATAGTTGTTTGATAGCACAGAACTGGAGTATTGCTGAAAGAAAATGTTTTTCACCTTGCACTCATGAGGAGGATCGGTTATCCCGATCCGATGACTGATGCTGAAATAGGGTGCATCAAAGCTATCCTGTGGGATAATAGCTGGCTTAATCAGAGCATTGCTCGCTGTATGTCACACAAACTCACGAATGGGACTAAAGCCGTCACTTTTGGTTCTGCAGTTCATTTCAGTCTACCTTGGAATGTTAAGGTATCTCAAACGTTTGAGCAACAGATAAAGTTAGCCATTTCACAATTCTACCATACAGTTGTAGCATAAGTGGTATCGTCCACTTACAGGATGCTGCCGTCAATCCAAAAAGACATTTTGCCTGCCACACAAATGAAAAATGTGGTGTATGAAATTCAGTGACAGTGGATGCCATGTATGTAGGGTGGATCTCCCAATGACTGGTGGATTGTACCAAACAACACACCCCTTCAGCCTTTTGCAGCAGGCAAGTACTGACCTGCTCAACCAGCCTGTGCTTGCAAAACTCAGAACCAAGTGTGCAACTTAGATGTGATTGATGGTATTTCACTCTCCGAGCATATGGCATTGGTTGTCAGCCTGAGATTTCTATCTTTGAGGTCCTGCTTTAAAATTTACACCCTAACACCCTGTGGTGATATGCATCACTATAAACACACAATGGGTTAATTAGATACACCAGGACTGAATAAACACTAGAGGGAGCACCAGAGACATGACACACAGACATTCAACCAATAGGTCAGTAAGATAGGACACGACCAATGGGCAGTCAAGACACACCCAGAGGTGACACTACCACAAGGGGGCTACCCATATAGGAAGGACAGGGCACACCATGCTCTTTCTCTTTCTATAGGCAACACTGAGAGAGACAGGGGCAGATCGGGAAGCATCACACCCCACCCGCATGAATTAGAGCAGGCTGGTTAGTTAGATTGAGTACTATCGCAAGATCAGCAGGAGAATCAAATTCAAGCAGGAGAATTGTTAACTGTTCAATGAATGACTTCCGGTGGCGTATGCGAGCGGGTGGCCCGGCCGCATCAAGCAGAGCTCCCGCCGGTGGCCACGATTCGCGGCGCTTTCGGGGATTTCCCCGATTTTTTGATCACCCCCAGACTACCGTCGGCCTTTGGGGCCGACACGGGTAGCTTGCCGTTTGAAAACCGGCGAGGAACCCATCGCAGGTGTCGGGCGGCAGGGGCTGAGGCTCTGGGCCCAACGCGCTCGAAGGCCAGAGCAGCGGGAGCAGAGCCAAACATAGGCCGAGGCGGCAGGCCCGAGGCCAGGGCACGATGTAGGTGGGATGTCCCACATCGGATGGCTCTGAGCTAGAATGTAATAAGAAGGCTGAAGCCCGGTCCCAGGGGAACTCTGGGGGAATGTAAAAGAGAAGAGAGAGAAGTTTTAAAGAAGTTTGGTGAAAGTTTTTTCTTTCTCCCCTTTTTTTGTGTGAAGGTAGAAAAATTGTTTGTTTTAAAAAAAAACAGATTGATGAAGGACAGAAGGGTGAAAGGGGAAAAAAGAAAGGAAAAACAATAAGCTGCTAAAGGATGCGAAGAGTAGCGTGAAGGAAGGGAGGGAACGTGGGCTCGCTGTTGAATGAGAAGACGAGCAAAAGTGCTGACAAGATGGCGGAGGCCAGACCGCATGGTGGGGCCACACTACTTACAGTGGAGAAGATGACCGAGGTGATGGCGGTGGAGCTAGAAAAGCAGTTTGTGAGGCACATGGAGGCTTTGAGGAAGGAGACGGCGGTCGCATTGAAGTCATTGGTGGAGGAAGCAATCGACCCGGTGAGAGTAGCTGTGGCAAAGACATCGGCCGAGGTGAGAGAGCTGGCCGAGAAGATGAAGGAAGTGGAGGCCGCCGCGTCGCAGCACAGCGACCAGCTCACCTCGATGGGGGACGAGCTGCGTAGAGTGGTGGAGGTCAACAGAGGGCTCCGAGCAAGCTCTGAGGATTTGGAGAACTGTTCAAGGCGGCACAATTAGAGAATTGTGGCTTGCCCGAAGGGACAGAGGACCCAAGGCCAACAGAGTACTTCGCTAAGAAGTTGGCGGAGCTGATGGGGGAGGGTGAGAATCCCTCCAGGTATGAGCTAGACCGACATCATCTGTCATTAAGCCCAAAGTGAACGAGCCGCTAAGAGCAGTGATTACCTGCTTCCATAAGTACTGCATGAAGGAGAAGGTATTAAGCTGGGCAAAGCAGAAGCGCGAGGTACAGTGGGAGGATTTGACGGTGGAGTTGGCAAAAAGACGAGCGGCGTTCGGGCGAGTGAAGGCGGCACTGTACAAGAAGGGGGTGCGATTTTGAGACAGCGGAGGCGGCTGGGGCGTTCGTGAGGGCAGAAAGATTGGGACAGACGTGAGGAGCGGAGCTGGAAGAGAGACTGTGGACTATGTTTGGGCAGCTGGAAAATGTATAAATGCTACAACTTTCTTTTTACTAATGTGTATTTTAATTTACTTCTCTTCACATTGTGACAGAGTTCAAGTTATATGGTTGGATTGATGGTTGTATGGGTTGGATTGTTGTTTTGGTTTTGTCTTTCTCTGGGACTGGGTGGGATGGGACGATACATGTTGGTGGGGGGAGCCACCCACGCTAGCTAACTAAAGCCAGCTAGTGAATGGAGGTGAGGTGAGAGGAGGGCTGCGGACATTGGAGCCTGGTTAGCAGGTTTCAATGGGCCTACGAGGCGAGCGAGGGGGGTGGGGGGGGGGGGGGGGGGGGGGGGGGGGGACTGATGCTGGGAGATGTTTTTTCAAAGGGAAATGTTCTTGGGAGGGGGGGGGGGAAGAGGTTCGATGTTAATAATGGAGAGGGGCGGGTCAGGCTTATGGGGCAGGGCCCGGTGGTATGATGATGGTGGATAAGAAGGGTGGGGGGGTGAGAGACCCCCAGTTAGGTTAGTCACGTGGAACGTGAGGGTTAGGATGTCCGGTCATGAGGTCAAGGGTGCTTGCGCATCTTAAAAGTTTGATAGCCGATGTGGCAATGCTGCAGGAGACTCACTTGAGGGTGAAGGACCAGGTGAGACTTAAAAGGGCTGGGTTAGCCAAGTGTTTCACTCTGGATTTGACGGAAGGGCTCGAGGGGTCGCGGTGTTGGTCAGCAAAAGGGTGCGCTTCCAGGTGGAGAAGGTGGTAGCAGATCGGGGGGTAGATGATTGTGACAGGGGCGCTGGAGCGGAGCTAGTGGCTCTGTTAAGTGTATATGGCCCCAATTGGGACGATGTGGGATTCGTGATGATGATGTTTGGGGCCATCCCCGACTTGGACACACACGAACTGATAGTGGGGGGGGGAGGACCGGAACTTGGTGCAGGAGCCAAGGTTGGACAGATCACGGCCGTGCTCGCTGGTCCCATCAGGGGGGCGAAGGTGTTAGCTGGGCTAATGGTGGAAATGGGAGAGGTAGACCCTTAGAGGTTTCTCCTCCGAAAAATAACCTTATCTCACTCTGCACCGAATTACCTCACTGCACCAAATTACCAAGTTGCAATTCCCACTCTGGATGTGCCTCACTCACTCAGGCTGTGCCTTCTTGACCTGCGCAAGCTGCTTCTCAGCGAGTATCCCGACGTCTTCTCTGGCATGGATACGTTACCCTACAAATACAAAATCCTGCTCAAAGAGGATGCAATACCGGTCATTCATGCGCCAAGGAGGGTATCAGCTCTGTTGCGGGACAAGCTAAAAGCAGAACTCCAACGCCTCCAATCTCAAGGCATTATATCACAAGTCACACATCCGACTGACTGGGTCAGCTCGTTGGTGTGTGTCAAGAAGCCGTCTGGTGAAGTTAGAATCTGTTTAGATCCCAAGGATTTGAACAAGAACATTCGCAGGGAACACTACCCTATCCCCAAGCGAGAGGATTGTGCCATTTCGAAACGGGCGAAATGGCACAAGCTCGCATATTTACCAAACATGATGCCTCACAGGGCTTCTGGCAAATGCAGCTCGATGATTCCAGCCGACTGCTGTGTACCTTCAACACGCCTTTTGGACGGTACTGTTATAATCGGATGCCCTTCGGGATTATATCTGCATCCGAAATATTTCACCGAATAATGGAGCAGATGACAGAAGGCATTGAAGGCGTCCGTGTCTATGTTGATGACATCACAATATGGTCAACGACAGAGGAAGACCATATTGCGAGGGTGAAGCAAGTCTTCCAAAGAATCCACGACTTTGGGCTGAAGCTCAACCAGGCCAAGTGCAGCTTTGCACGTTCCTCTATGACCTTCCTGGGTGACACAATGTCAGAGCACGGGGTGAAGCCGGACGCTGAGAAGATCGCAGCAATTCAGAGCATGCAGCGGCCACATGACAAGAAAGCGGTGCTCAGGTTTCTGGGATTCATCAACTTCCTAGGCAAGTTCATACCGAACCTAGCAGCACGGACGACGGCGTTAAGGAAAGTGATAAGGAAGGACACGGAGTTTGCCTGGACCCAACATCAGCAAGGTGAATGGGATGATCTGAGACACCAATTGATGGCAGCTACAACGCTGGCATTTTTTGACCCGGCAAAACCTACAAAGATCTCCACCGATGCCAGTCAACATGGAATTGGTGCGGTGCTACTGTAACAGAAGGACCAGTCTGACTGGGTCCCAGTGGCCTACGCTTCACGAGCGATGACCGCCACAGAGTGCAGGTACGCACAGATAGAGGAGGAGTGCCTGGGGTTGATCACAGGCGTGACCAAATTCCGCCACTATGTGTACGGTCTCCCCACGTTTCTCGTGGAAACTGATCATAGGCCACTGGTAAACATCATCAACAAAGATCTCAATGATATGACACCGCGCCTACAACGCATGATGATGAAGTTGCGGAGGAACGACTTCACGCTGGTCTACACCCCTGGTAAGGACCTAATAATAGCTGACACCTTATCCGAGCCATTGACGCTGTCAATCCGCCTCCGGCTTCCATTAATGATGTGGAAGCTCATGCACAGTGGTGCAAGGAGACACTCCCAGCAACGGACGAGAGGTGCAGCAAATTCGTCAGGCGTCACGGGAAGATGCCACCCTCCTTCAAGTCATGCACAACTTTCAGCATGGCTGGCCAAGAGGGCGGTGCCCACAGTTCCAAAACGTCCAAACTGAACTGTCCATGGTGGATGGCACCATACTGCGGAATGACAGAATCGTCATCCCACTGGCGCTCCGGGCGGACATGCTCCGCAGGATTCACGAGGGGCACCTTGGTGCCGAAAAGTGCAAAAGGAGAGCACGACAATCCATTTATTGGCTTGGGATAAACGAGGACATAACGAACATGGGGCTCACATGTGACACGTGTCAAAGACATCGACCGGCACAATGCAAGGAGCCACTGCAGCAGCATGAGATGGCCACGTCACCGTGAGACAAAGTTGGCATAGACTTGTTTCACTCCTTGGCCTGAAACTATGTTCTGCTCATCGATTACTACTCCAACTTTCCAGAGGTACTGAAACTCCCGGATCTCACAGCGGCGTCAGTCATCAAGGCCTGCAAAGAAACCTTCTCCAGGCATGGCATCCCACAGACGGTCATGTCCGACAATAGTCCTTGCTTTGCCAGCTGGGAGTGGTTGGAATTCGCAACACAGTACAATTTCAAGCATGTGACGTCGAGTCCACACTTTCCTCAATCGAATGGCAGGGTGGAGAAAGGTGTCCACATTATTAAACAATTAATCAGCAAGGCTGCTGACTCAAAGTCCGACATACACTTGGCCCTCTTGTCATACCTTTCGTCGCCTTTGAGTTCTGGGCTATCACCGGCTCAAATGCTCTTCAATAGAGATGTGCGGACAACGCTACCGGCATTACACTTCGCCAATCCCGATCACTCGCCAGTCCTGGACAAGATGCGTCACCAACGTCAGGTACAAAAGCAGCACTATGACCGGCAGGCAAAAATACTGCATCCGTTAGCAGTCAACCATCAGCCTCCGAAGATGGCCTGCCAGCATGCCTTCACCCGATACTCAAAAATCGTTTTGTCGTCCTCCGTTGATGCGCCGCCTTCCCCGTGGACAACCGATCAAAGCTAGCCTGTAGCTCCCTCCTTCTGACCAAAAGTGCCAGATCTACATCCTGTCCAACTCCAAAATCTCATCTATCAGCCTGTGATGCTCTTCCATCTCCTCTTTATTCACCTTGGCCTTAAACGATATAACCTCCTCCCTCACTAACGTCTTGAGGGCCTATTATACCACTGCCTGTGATACTTCCCCGGTACAGTTAAAGTACATGTACTCCTCAATCACCTTCCCAATCTTCTCACAAAATCTTCAGTGCCCCAGCAGACCCATATCCATTCTCCACCCAGGTCTCTGCGCTACCCTATTCTCCAGGACCATGTCCACCCAATGCGGCGCATGATCCAAAATCGCTATCGCTGAATACTCTGATCCCCCTAACCCCAGCCAACAGCGCCTTCCCTACTACAAAGAAGTCTATCCTCGAATAAACCTCGTGAACCGAGGAGAAAAACTCATTCTCCTGCTCCCTCGGGTGCAAGAACCTCCTCCCATTTCCTTCATAAGCCCAGTCAGCACCTTCGCCTCCCTGACTGGGCAAGCAAGTGCGGCTGTGACCTGTCCAAACTTGGCTCTTGCACCAAATTCCAATCCCCTCCCACTATTAAGTTGTGCGAAACCAAGTCCGGAATGGCCCCAAACATCTTCCTCACAAATCCTGCATCATCCCAGTTCGGGCCATACACACTTGCCAACACCACCAACCTCCCTCCCCAACGCCCCTGTTATTATCACATATCTATCCCCTGGTCCGCCACCACCTTCTCCACCTGGAACCACACTCTCTTACCAACAAAAAACCACTATCCCCCTCACCCTACTGTCGAACCCCGAAAGTAGTACTAGGCTCACCCCAGCCCTTCCTGAGCCTCATCTGACCTTTCACCTTCAGATGAGTATCCTGTAGCATGACAACATCGGCCTTCAAGCTTTATAGGTGCACAAACACCCTCGACCTCGTCACTGGCCCCCTCAAACCCCTCAGATTCCATGTAACTATACTGACCGGGGTCTCTCACTCTCCACCGCCCCTCCTATACGCCATCATCATAACTCTGGGCCCTGCCCTCTGGGCTTGGCCTGCCCAGTCCTATTGTTGCCATCAAACTCCACCCCCCCCCCCAAGAATTCCCCCATCCCCTTCCTTTCGAAAACACCTCACACAGTATCAGTCCCCTCTTCCCACTTTTCACACCTCCTAGACCCATCAAAACCTGTTCGAGCAGGTTCCAATGACAGCAGCCCCTCCCCCCCACCCCCCAGCACATTCCTGTTCACTAGCCAATTTGAGCTTGCTTATGTGGAGGCACCTGCCCAGGCCCCATTCCCCTCCAATACCCTTCCCCCTCACCTGGCCCCAGGAAAACAAAGAAATCCCCTTCAAACAAACAAACCCAATGCAAACACACAAACCCCAGAAAACCGTCATTGCAAAAAATCCCAACTCCTACCTCACCCAAATGGGCAACTTCACCCCATCTAACACATATCATATTAAATGAAAAATTGAACTATATACAATCTTGCACTCCCACTACCCTCAGTCCAAGACCAATCCTCAGTCCCATTCCTCACTTCTGCCCCAGTCCTTCTGCCTTCACAAATGCCTCCGTCGCTTCCACCGTCACAAAATAAGTCTTTGTAGTTGTAAATCACCCACAACTTAGCTGGGTACACTACGTCGAACCGCACACCGCTGTTATACAGTACCGTCTTCACTTGTCCGAAGATCGCCGGCCTCCATAGAAAAGTCCTGGTATATACGTATACCAGCTCAAACCCACTGCACCTCCTGCTTTGTCCAACTCAGGACCTTCTTCACTTGGTACCTATGGAAACTAATAATCACCGCTCTTGGTGGCTCATTCGCCAACATCTTGGCAAAGTACTCCGTCGGGCTCGGGCCCTCCACCTCTTCGGGCAGGCCCACGATCCTTCGATTTTGCCGCCTACCTCTGTTTTCCAGGTCCATCACCTTGGTTCGCAGACATTTGTTGGCCTCCACCACCCTCTGCAGCTCCTCACCCATTGAAATGAGCTAATCGCTGTGTTGTAACAAGGCCTCCTCCACTCCCTTCGGTTTCTCATTCTGCTCCCGCACCTCGGTCGATGTCTTCGACAGCTTCACCGGGGCAATCGCCTCCTCCACCAGCACCTTCATGCTGCCATCACCCAGCGACCTAGCCTCCAACCTCTTTCCGGTTGCCGTGCTGACCCTTTTGATCGACCGTGAACCTTCTTCACGGCGGCTTTCTTTTTGTTTTTTGTCATCTTCCTCCTTCCTTATGTTTTCCTGCACTTTTATAATGCAAGATTGCCCCTGGCACTGGGCACTAAATTCTAAAAAAAATCAAGCCTCGTGCAGGAGCCACCCAACGTGCGACTTCCTCCCTCATGCACCACCGGAAGTACCCCGAGGTTCCAGGGATGGGAAGAGAAGGATATTAAGGAGATGAGGAATCGGTTTGCGGGAGAGCAGTTTGCGAGCTTGGAGGAACTGAGCGAGAGGTTTGGGTTGCCGTGGAGCGTAAGTTTCAGGTAGATGTGGGAGTTTGTGAGGAAGGTCTTCTCGACAGCACCTGCCTCCTTGTTGTCGTAGGTGGTACTGTCAGCGGGGTGGGGGAAGAGAGAGAGAGAGAGAGAGCGTGGGGGGGTCACTTCGACGATTTTTGGAGGAGAATGGGGTGTCCATGGTAGGGGTTGAGGCTAAGTGTATCAAGAATGAGGGGCTTACGTTGTTTGGCATGCAAGTAGTCCTGTGTTGTAGCTTCACCAGGTTGACAGCTCATTTTATGGTATGCCTGTTGCTACTCCTGCACTCTTCATTGATCCAGGGTTGAACCCCTGGATTGGTGGTAATGGTAGAGTGGGGAATATGCCGGGCCATGAGGTTACAGATTGTGCACAGATTGTGCTGCTGCTGATGGCCCACATTTACGCTGAATTTACGCTAAGAGCATTCTGCTAAAATTTAGGTTACTTAATTTGACATTCTATATCTGCAGGCATCTGCAGCGGCACAGGAGCACTGTGCGAGTCTTACGTTCACTGCCATCAATAGCAAATTAGCAATTTTGCCCAATAGTCTTTCATGGATGTCTCGGAGCGGCTGCAGGACCTTGAGATGATTGTTATCACTAAGGAGATGGAATGCATCACCTGAGGAAGGAGCAGTGCTCCGAAAGCTAGTGTTTAAACAAACATGTTGGACTTTAACCAGGTGTTGTAAGACTTCTTACTGTATTTAAATGGCAAAATATTAAAGCATAAAGCATGTGCAGGGAGACCTGGGTGTGCTAGTGCATGAGTCACAAAAAGTTGGTTTACAAGTGCAACAGGTGATTAAGAAGGCGAAGAGAATTTTGTCCTTCATTGCTAGAGGGATGGAATTTAAGACTAGGGAGGTTATGCTGCAATTGTATAAGGTGTTAGTGAGGTCACACCTGGAGTATTGTGTTCAGTTTTGGTCTCCTTACCTGAGAAAGGGCGTACTGGCGCTGGAGGGTGTGCAGAGGAGATTCACTAGGTTAATCCCAGATCTGAAGGGGTTGGATTACGAGGAGAGGTTGAGTAGATTAGGACTATACTCGTTGGAATTTAGAAGGATGAGGGGGGATCTTATAGAAACATATAAAATTATGAAAGGAATAGATAGGATAGATGCGGGCAGGTTGTTTCCACTGGTGGGTGAAAGCAGAACTAGTGGGCATAGCCTCAAAATAAGGGGAAGTAGATTTAGGACTGAGTTTAGGAGGAACTTCTTCACCCAACGGGTTGTGAATCTATGGAATTCCTTGCCCAGTGAGGCAGTTGAGGCTCCTTCATTAAATGTTTTTAAGATAAAGATAGATAATTTTTTGAAGAATAAAGGGATTAAGGGTCATGGTGTTCGGATCGGAAAGTGGAGCTGAGTCCACAAAAGATCAGCCATGATCTCATTAAATGGCAGAGCAGGCTCGAGGGGCCAGATAGCCTACTCCTAGTTCTTATGTTAAACCTTTCATTCTCCAACATTTCTAGGATCTGATTTGTGTCCTCATGTGTGAAGACAGAACCAAAGTATGTATTCAATTACTCCTGCTCCTAGTTCTTATGTTCCTATTTGGCAGGTGGACAGGCAAACGGCCTAACAATATAACAAGCTCGGTCTAAATATAATGATTAAAAAAATTTGAATGGAGACAACTCAGTGGTTTACCTTGCAGCTCGAGGTCTGTTCAGGTTCTGATGAGTCACTCATATCTATATCTTCCAAGTCAGGTAGATCCTGAAAAGAAGAAACTGGAGTCTATTAAAACAGCATACCTATATGTGAATCTAGATACAGACAGATAATCTGCTTAAAATCATACAAGGAATGCAAACATTTTGAAATGGATGTAACATCACCTGACACACACAGATTACAATTAAAAAGTGGGACAGTATACCATTTCATCACCATTCACACAATGCTCTTATTTCCGCAAAGTATTTTGACTCCCTGACAACTATGAATGGCAATTAGAATAATAGACCTGATCTGAACAGGTTTGGATTGGATTTGTTTATTGTCATGTGTACCGAGGTACAGTGAGAAGTATTTTTCTGCGTGCGGCTCAAACAGATCATTTAGTACATGAAAAGAAAATATATAATAGGGCAACACAAGGTACACAATATGTCTAGGCAACACCTACAAAATTATGAGAGGTATGGACAGGGTGGATAGCAAAAAGCTTTTCCCAAGAGTGTCAGTTACAAGGGGTCACGATTTCAAGGTGAGGGGGAGAAAGTTTAAGGGAGATGTGCGTGGAAAGTTTTTTACGCAGAGGGTGGTGGGTGCCTGGAACGCTTTGCCAGCGGAGGTGGTAGAGGCGGGCACGATAGCATCATTTAAGATGCATCTGGACAGGTATATGAACGGGCGGGAATAGAGGGAAGTAGACCTTGGAAAATAGGAGACAGGTTTAGATAAAGGATCTGGATTGGCGCAGGCTGGGAGGGCCGAAGGGCCTGTTCCTGTGCTGTAATTTTCTTTGTTCTTTTGTTCTAGACACTGGCATGGGGTGAAGCATACAGGTGTGTAGTATTAATCAGGCCAGTCCAGAAGAGTGTCATTTAGGAGTTTGGTAACAGTGGGGAAGAAGCCGTTTATGAATCTTTTTGTGCGTGTTCCCAGATCATCATTGAGACAATAAATGAAACGAAAACACAAAATGTTAGGTGAATTGGACATTCAGAATTCTCCCTCTGTGTACCGCAACAGGCGGCGGAATGTGGCAACCCGGGGATTTTCACAGCAACTTCATTGCAGTGTTAATCTGAGCATACTTGTGACAATAATAAAAATTATTTTAAAGATACCAGGCAGCACGGTAGCACATGTGGCTTCACAGCGACAGGGTCCCAGGTTCAATTCTCCGCTGGGTCCCTCTGTGCGGAGTCTGCACGTCCTCCCCGTGTCTGTGTGGGTTTCCTCCGGGTGCTCCGGTTTCCTCCCACAGTCCAAAGACGTGCAGGTTAGGTGGATTGGCCATGATAAATTGCCCTTAGTGTCCAAAAAAGGTTAGGAGGGGTTATAAGGTTCTGCGGAACAGGGTGGAAGTGAGGGCTTAAGTGGGTTGGTGCAGACTCGATCGGCCGAATGGCCTCCTTCTGCACTGTATGTTCTATGTATATGTAAAAAGATTATAATTAGAAATACTCAGCAGGTGGGAAGACATTTGTGTGGAGAGAAATACAGAGAAACAGAATTAATGTCCCTGGTCAATTAAATTTCATAATTCCGATGAAGAGTTACAAACCTGAAATTGCCGAGGCCCAAGAATAAATCTTTGCAGTACTCCAGTAGTTTCAGCCTGCTAGCTCCAAAATGACTCTGTATTCCTGCCCAAATCCATGCTAATACATTATCCTCAATCCCATGAGTCCTTATTACGTTGAACAAATTTCTTGTATAGCACTTGTTATAATACCGGACAACACACCAATTTGTGTTAGGATGCCAGACCAGACCCCAATTTTTGTTAGGATAACAGATGGAAGACTCCCAAACAATTTTCAATTTGTAAAAATGTGAGGAAAGGATACCTCACCCCAGACCCACATAGGTGTAAAGGTGCCCGCAAGCAACAGTCACCAGAAAAGGACAGGCAGAGCACGGCTGAGGAGATAGGGAGAACACCTCTCCCCCTCACCAGCACAGGAGCGTCCCTGAACCCCCAGTGCACAGAGGCATGAGGGGGCACCCGGCCGCGAGGCACAAAAACAATAAACACCATCCAGTCCAAAGACTGCAAGAGCAAGTTCTTTCTCCTCCACCTTCAGCCCAGCTACAGGCCAACAAAATCAACCACGTGCTTCACTCCAAGTCAACAAGCAAAAGGCAGCCACTAACAGACACACAGTACCAGGTGTGGCAGTTACAGGCAGGTCTCTTCTCTCTCTCTCCTACTAGCAATTTGCAGCAGCAGGGTCCTCTTCCCCTCCATCCAACCGGTAGCAGCATTGTTCTCCCTTGTCTCAGTACAGGCTTCAAATTCCAGAAAAGGCAGTGAGCATCCAAAATATAACCGTAGGTCTGGAAACAGGGTTACAGCTAAAGCTCAGAGAAAACGCAACCTCCAGCTAGCAGCAAGTGCATCCTTTGGCAAATACATTGTTAAGCCAATTGCATTGGTAAAGACAGGTAATAGGCGTAGGCTCACCTATAACTGACACAATCAACAGGTCCAGGCGATCAAGGGGGTCATCCGGCCAAATCTTATGCCCTTCTACCGTGGCTATATTCGTGGCCTGGTGTCCCTGGAGAGGGAGCATGCGGTGCTTGCTGGCACCATCAAGCCTTCCATGCCCAGTGGGTACCACGGGGACTGCGGTGTTTTATCGACCCCAAGATCACATTTTGGTTTTCATATTTTAAGTTTCCTTTGTAATTTGTTTTCTTTTGATGCAGAGTCCCTTTAAGGGGCTGTTCTCTTGATTTGTCCCTTAGTTTAATTTAGTTTAATTAGTTCAATGTAAAATAGTATAAATGGATACAACTAGAACAGTTGGGGGAGAGGGAACAGAAAGTTATGAGAACCAAGCTGCTCAAGGTAAATGATAAGTTATTCTTTCTCCATATGCAATTATTGGAGGTAGCAGACTGTGCACACAGTGGCAGTAGTATGTACCACTTACACAATGCACTGCAGCAACTCATCAAGCCTTCTAAATGTACGATTTCTACCACCTAAGAAGAACAAAGCTGATGGACAGGAACACCACCAAACTGACTTGGAACTACATTGTCATTCCTTCACAGTCTCTGGGTCAAATCCCAAAAATTGGTTCCCAACAGCACTGTACATGCACCTACACCACATGGCCTGAAGCAGTCAAGAAGACGGCTCACTACCACCTTATCGAGGGCAAATAGAGATGGGCATATAATGCTGACCCACCTGACAGTGACACTCAAATGCCGTGAAATAAATAATAAAACTTTATAAATAGAGGGCTCGTATACAAAAGCAAAGAAGTTATGCTAAACCTTGTAATTTACTGGTTAGATCTCATTTGAAGCACGGTAGCATAAGTGCGTGGGTTCCCAGCGCCAGGGTCCCAGGTTCGATTCCCCACTGGGTCACTATCTGTGCGGAGTCTGCATGTTCTCCCTGTGTCTGCGTGGGTTTCCTCTGGGTGCTCCGGTTTCCTCCCACAGTCCAAAGACGTGCAGATTAGGTGGATCGGCCATAATAAATTGCCCTTTGTGACCAAAAAGGTTAGGAATGGTTATTGGGTTACGGGGATAGGGTGGAAGTCAGGGCTTAAGTGGGTTGGTGTAGACTCCATGGGCCGAATGGCCTCCCTCTGCACTGTATAGGTTTATAAGATGATGAGGGGGATAGATAGAGTGGACGTTCAGAGACTATTTCCTCGGGTGGATGTAACTGTTACAAGGGGGCATAACTATAAGGTTTGGGGTGGGAGATATAGGAGAGATGTCAGAGGTAGGCTCTTTACTCAGAGAGTGGTTAGGGTATGGAATGGACTGCCTGCTGTGATAGTGGAGTCGGACACTTTAGGAACTTTCAAGCGGTTATTGGATTGGCACATGGAGCACACCAGAATGACAGGGAGTGGGATAGCTTGATCTTGGTTTCGGACAAGGCTCGGCACAACATTGAGGGCCGAAGGGCCTGTTCTGTGCTGCACTGTTCTATGTTCTATGTATGTTCTATGTTCTATGAAGCGCTGTATCCAATTCTAGGCACACATTTTGGAAGAATGTCATAACCTAAGAGGAGGCAGAAGAGATTTACCAGAAATGTATCAGGAATTTGGGGCTTCCAGGAGGGACTGGAGATGTACAGGCTGTTCTACTTAGAGCAGAGATGGTCAACAGAAAAATGAATAGAGGTGTTCAAAATCATGACGAGTTTCGATAAGAGCACAAGGGCAGAAACATTAACAATGGCAGGAAGTTCAGTAATCAGAGGACACAGATTTATGGTAATTGGTAAAAGACCCAGGGGCAAGATAAGGGGATTTTTAAAAAAATGTATTGAGCTATTATGATCTGGAATGCACTGTCTGAAAGGTGATGGGAGAATATTCAACATCAATTTTCAAAAGGGAATTGGACATATATCTGAAAAGGAGAAATTCTTTCTTCTATACTGAATGGTTCTATGATATCTTAAAACATTTCCAAAAAACCTTTAGATTTGGTGAACTTTGCTCACTTCTTCAACTTAACTCACATCAATGTACAAATTCCCTTTCCCTTCAATCGTGTCCAGCTTTTCCAGTTCTGGTACTAGAACCCTCTCCGGGGCCACTGTATCTGACGAGATGTCTGGCAACAGAGATCAAAAAGACACATTTGAGTCAGAACATTTCTAGCAGCAGCAGTATAAAATGACAGCTTGAGGAAGTATAATGATTGTTCTTTTGCCACCTTTAGACTTGACTACCCCAGTGCATCTTGGTGCTCACTGTCCTATACTGGTTTCATGTTAAGCAATGCACTGCTTAAAATTTCCATGCTGTTCTCAAATCCTCCCATGGCTTCACCCTTGGTCATCTCTGTAACCTCTTCCAGCACACAAACCTCTAAAATATTCAAATTCATGTCTCCAGACTGTTGTGAATTTTAATCACTCCACCACTCGTGGCTGTGCCTTCAGCTGACTGGGGTTGAAACTCCAGGCTACCCTCTGACCTTTCGCCCTCTTTACCTCTCTTTCTTCCTTTGACGCCCTTTAAAACCTACCTCATTTGTCCTAACACCTCGTTACATGATTTGGCATTAAATGTTATTTGATGGTGCTCACATGAAGTGCATCAGGATATCTTACTATCTTTAACATAATGAAATATCCCAAGCTACTTCACACGAATGTTCTGAAAAATATTTGACAGTGATTCACATAAGATATAATGTTTGGACAGGTGAACAAAAGCTTCGTCAAAGATAAGATTTAAGGAACATTGCAAAGCAGATAATATTCTTTATTAGTGTCTAAAGTAGGCTTACATTAACACTGCAATGAAGTTACTGTGAAAATCCCCTAGTCACCACACTATGGCGCCCGTTTGCTACTGGGGCGAGAATTCAGAATGTCCAATTCACCTAACAAGCACGTCATTCGGGACTTGTGGGAAGAAACCGGAGCACCGGAGGAAACCCACGCAGACACAAGGAGAACGCGCAGACTCCACACAGACAGTGATCCAAGCCGTAAATCGAACCTGTGGCCCTGGATCTGTGAAGCAACAGTGCTAACCACTGTGCTACCACGCCGACCACTGTATACCATGCCGCCCCAGTACCAAACGGCATAAGTGTCAGTATATGAATCAACCTTTGAATCATCGAACACTCCCTCAAAAATGGGGGAGGAGTGGGTTGACTTATAACACCATAAGGCGTAGGGGCAGAAGTAGGCTATTCACCCCATCAAGCCTGCTCCACCATTCAACGAGACCATGACGGATCTGACATGATGATTGTCATGAATTTGCCGAGCAACAGCAATAAAATGAAGTTAACAAAATATAATCGGATGCAAGGTGTCCAGCACCAGGTAGAAATCTGGCTAGGCAGCAGTAGTCAGTGCTGAAGAGCCCTCAATTAGATGCATCTCTCCCAGTATCGAGTTTAGAAAGCAGTTTAGAACGGAATCAAATGTGAATGGCTTATGAGGAGAAACCGCTTACATAGATGATTGGGAAGATCAATGAGGTATACATGTGTTAATGTCTAGAGTCAAGGAATTTGATAGGGATAAGTAGAAGGCATAATCAAAGAGGAACTAAGGTAGAATTGGCCAGACCCTGGAAGGAAGGGAGATAGTTAACATCTATGAAGCTCAGAAAACAGATAAGCTCGCTTTCCAACTAGCAGCCTAGAGGTCAAGTTTACATCAAATAAGCCTCTAAATCTCTTAGCCAAGGCAGTGGAGAAAACCTTCGTAATGACAGTTTTATGGATCTTCACTGGATCATGGTCAAGTGCATTCACGTGGATACATGTGCCATGTCTCAGACGATGATTATTTCATTTCATTTCAATCAAACTTTGAAGCCTCAACGGTTTGCCTGACCTCTAGAAGCATCAGCGGCATAGAGGCAGCAGCCAACAGTCAAACACTCAAGAACTGGGTTTTAGCACTGGGGATAGTCTTGTGACCAAAGGGTGTTTGCGGATCTGGGGAAGGCACCGGCAATGTTCCCGGCAGGGTTCTGGGATTGGGGGTCGAGGGGCTACTGATGTATCCGGGGGTGAGCCTGCAGAACAAGGTTTGCCAGCACAACTGGGTCGCTGGATGGTACACTAAGAGAAGGCAGGACATGTAAGGCTTGGGGGATTTGAGGGTCCTGGGGTGGTAGCCCTGACCGATTGTCGGTCGCTCTCCTTCAATTACTTACAAATACCAAAATGAATGGTGGTGTTGGCCACACAGAGGATGCCCAGGCAGCCAGGTGACAGAGAAGGCAGCAGTGTCGATGCAGGCTGGAGGTAACACACCATGTGCAACGGGCCGCTGCACATTCTGAAGACGCAGCTGCCATCAGGCCGAGAAGGAACCCACACGTTTAATGGATCGGGGGGTCTACAGCAGGTGTTGCACGTGTGGGCACCGCAACCGGACATAGAAAAATACAGCACAGAACAGGCCCTTCGGCCCACAATGTTGTGCCGAACCTTTGTCCTAGATTAAGAACAAATTAATCTACACCCCATCATTCTACCGTAATCCATGTACCTATCCAATAGCCGCTTGAAGGTCCTTAATGTTTCCGACTCAACTACTTCCACAGGCAGTGCATTCCATGCCCCACTACTCTCTGGGCAAATACCCTACCTCTGACATTCCCCCCGATATCTTCCACCATTCACCTTAAATTTATGTCCCCTTGTAATGGTTTGTTCCACCCGGGGAAAAAGTCTCTGTCTACTCTATCTATTCCCCTGATCATCTTATAAACCTCTATCAAGTCGCCCCTCATCCTTCTCCGTTCTAATGAGAAAAGGTCTAGCACCCTCAACATTTCCTCGTAAGACCTACTCTCCATTCCAGGCAACATCCTGGTAAATCTCCTTTGCACCTTTTCCAAAGCTTCCACATCCTTCCTAAAATGAGGCGACCAGAACTGCACACAGTACTCCAAATGTGGCCTGACCAAGGTTTTGTACAGCTGCATCATCACCTCACGGCTCTTAAATTCAATCCTTCTGCTAATGAACGCTGGCACACCATAGGCCTTCTTCACAGCTCTATCCACTTGAGTGGCAACTTTCAAAGATCTATGAACATAGACCCCAAGATCTCTCTGCTCCTCCACATTGTCAAGAACCCTACTGTTAACCCTGCATTCCACATTCATATTTGTCCTTCCAAAATGGACAACCTCACACTTGTCAGGGTTAAACTCCATCTGCCACTTCTCAGCCCAGCTCTGCATCCTATCTATTTTTCTTTGCAACCGACAACAGCCCTCCTCACTATTCACAACTCCACTAATCTTCGTATCGTCTGCAAATTTACTGACCCACCCTTCAACTCCCTCATCCAAGTCATTAATGAAAATCACAAACAGCAGAGGACCCAGAACTGATCCCTGCAGTACACCACTGGTAACTGGGCTCCAGGCTGAATATTTACCACCCACCACCACTCTCTGACTTCTATCGGTTAGCCAATTCGTTATCCAACTGGCCAGATTCCCCACTATCCCATGCCTCCTTACTTTCTGCATAAGCCTACCATGGGGAACCTTATCAAATGCCTTACTAAAATCCATGTACACCACATTCATTGCTTTACCTTCATGCACGTGCTTGGTCACCTCCTCAAAGAATTCAATAAGACTTGTGAGGCAAGACCTATCCCTCACAAATCCGTGCTGACTATCCCTAATCAAGCAGTGTCTTTCCATATGCTCAGAAATCCTATCCCTTTCCATTCCTTTGCCTACCACCTAAGTAAGACTAACTGGCCTGTAATTCCCAGTGCTATCCCTATTCCCTTTTTTGAACAGGGGCACGACATTCGCCACTCTCCAATCCCCTGGTACCACTCCTGTTGACAGTGAGGACGAAAAGATCATTGCCAACGGCTCTGGAATTTCATCTCTTGCTTCCCATAGAATCCTTGGATATATCCTGTCAGGCCCGGGGTACTTGTCTATCCCCAAGTTTTTTTAAATGCCCAACACATCTTCCTTCCTAACAAGTATCTCCTCGAGCTGTCCTCTCCAACAATATGGCCCCCCTCATTCGTAAATACTGAAGAAAAGTGCTCGTTCAAGACCTCTCCTATCTCTTCAGACTCAATATACAATCTCCTGCTACTGTCCTTGATCGGACCTACCCTCGCTCTAGTCATTCTCATATTTCTCACACACGTGTAAAAGGCCTTGGGGTTTTCCTTGATCCAACCCGCCAAAGATTTTTCATGCCCTCTCTTAGCTCTCCTAATCCCTTTCTTCAGTTTCCTCCTGGCTATCTTGTATCCCTCCAGCGCCCTGTCTGAACCTTGTTTCCTCAGCCTTACATAAGTATCCTTCTTCCTCTTAACAAGACATTCAACCTCTCTTGTCAACCATGGTTCCATCACTCGATCATCTCTTCCCTGCCTGACAGGGACATACATATCAAGGACACGTAGTATCTGCATCTACGTGACACGAAGGGTTCATGATGATCGGATTTGGGGAGGGTGCGAGGTGTCAGCCATGTGTCATCTATGATCGAATGTGGGAGGGTGCGAGGTGCGAGATGGAGGTTGGAAATTTGACAGGCGGCAGGTGGAACCCTTGCAGCTCGGTGGCGATCATTGGTCTTCTTCCGACATTGGACGCTGGTCCTCCTGGTCATGCTTCCCGCACTGACAGCTGCTGCCATGGCCTCCCAGGTGGTATGGATGGCCCTCTGACCCATTCGGGGGAATAGGATGCCCCGTCTCTCATTCACAGTATCGGGAAGCCTGTCCAGGTTGGCATCCTCAACGCGAGGAGCAAGTCTGCATACTGCCATGCTTGTGTGCTAACTCGGAGTGAGTGGTAAGGGAGTGTTTAAAAGCAGCTCCCCTTGTTAGCGGCAATACGCTGAGGCGTGAGTCTGGCGAATCAGATGGCAAGATAGCCAGTGGTGGCGAGACGCTCGTGGGGGCTAATTTTCATCACTAATTGCCATTAAAAAAAAATTAAATAAGCGCCGCGATCTCGCCAATGCAGTCGTTGCGAAACACCCAGCCACTAGCACCCAAAATGACACTTAGAAATGTTTCCGGTAAATCGTGCCCAAAGTGTGTGTTTAGTAATTCATCCACCTTAATTGTCTTCCAGTAGAGTTGTCCTGTCCATGTGTTTTTGTCTTTTCTCTACTTTAATAAATAGTCTTTAATAATTGTTACATGATGACTGGGCTATTTATTCTCACTGGGGTTTCACTTGTCTCCTTACACCAAAACAAAACTATACACCCCCATGGACCAGTGTTCCAAGTTGGGATACCCTCGCAGATACAATCAGCGTAATTCATGACATAATTCTGAACCCCACTTTCCCGCTCTGTCCCCATAACCCTTGATTCTCTTACTGATTAAAAATCTGTCTATCGCAGCCTTGAACATACTTAACAACCCAGCCTACACAGCTCTCTGCAGTAAAGAATTCCACAGATTCACTACCCTCTGGGAAGAAATTCCTTCTCATCTCTTTCTTAAATGGGTGACCCCTGAGAATCAGAGAAAAGTTACAGCACAGAGGAGGTCATTCAGCCCATCTTGTCCATCCCAGCCCAAAGATACCCAGCTGCCCTTTCTAATCCCACCTTCCTGCACCTGATCCATAGCACTGTAGTTCACAGTACTTAAGGTACAGATCCAGATTATGATTATTATCTGAGATTATGCCCTCACATCACAGCTGAATGGCTCCCTCCTGCTCCTATCTTCTATGTTTCTATTAGCCTTCCCTATTACCTACTGAATAGCGTGTTAATCTTTTGTGATTGATGCACAAAGATCCCCAAAAACCCTCTGTACTGCAGCTTTCTGCACTCTTTCTCCATTTAAATAATATTCAGCTTCTTTATCCGTTCTGCTAAAGTGCATAACTTCACATTTTCCAACATTATATCCCATCTGTAAAGTTTTTGCCCACTCAACCTACCTAAAACCCTCTTCAGACTTGTGTCATTCTCATCACTTTCCTTCCCACAAATGTTCTGTCATCCACAAACTTGGCAATAGTGCATTCACTTTATTCGTCCAAGTTATTTATATTGTAAACAATTGTGGCCCCAACACTGATCCCTGTGGCACTTCACGTATTACAGGTTGCCATCCTGAAAATGCCCCTCTTATCCAAAGTTTCTGTCTCCTGGTAATTAGCCAATCCTCTATCCATGATAATATATGACCTACAACACCACGGACTCTTATCTTATTAGGTAACCTTATCGAACACTTTTAGGAAATCCAAGTATATTACATCTACTGGTTTCCCTTTATCTATCCTGTTCATCACCACCTCAAATAATTCTAATACAATTGTCAGGCATGATTTTCCCTTCATGTAGCCTTGCTGACTCTTCTTGTTGTATTATGTATTTCTAAATGCTCTCCTACTACATCCTTTACAATGGACTCTAACATTTTCCCAATAAGAGCCAAATGACAGATGTTAAGCTAACTAGCTTATACTTTACATTCTGTCACGCATCTTTTTTGAAAAATGGTGTTACATTGGCAGTTTTCCAATCCTCTGGAACATTTCCAGAATTTAAGGATTCTTGGAAGATCACAACCAGTGTACGAACAATAGAACATAGAACATAGAACGATACAGCGCAGTACAGGCCCTTCGGCCCTCGATGTTGCACCGACATGGAAAAAAAAACTAAAGGCCATCTAACCTACACTATGCCCTTATCATCCATATGCTTATCCAATAAATTTTTAAATGCCCTCAATGTTGGCGAGTTCACTACTGTTGCAGGTAGGGCATTCCACGGCCTCACCACTCTTTGCGTAAAAAACCCACCTCTGACCTCTGTCCTATATCTATTAGCCCTCAATTTAAGGCTATGTCCCCTTGTGCTAGCCACCTCCATCCGCGGGAGAAGGCTCTCGCTGTCCATCCTATCTAACCCTCTGATCATTTTGTATGCTTTTGTATGCAATCTCTATAGCTACTCCCTTTAATATCCTGGATGCAACCCACCAGGTTCAGGGAACGTTTCAGCCTTTAGCCCTATTAGTTTCACCAGTAAATCTTCTCTTTATTTCCTCCCCCCTCTTTCACTCCTTGATTATTTAGTATATTTGGAATGTAATTAGTGTCTTCCACCGTGAAGACTGGCACAAAGTATTTGCTTAACTCCTCTGCCGTTTCCTCATTTCCCATTATCATTTCCCCAGTCTCATTCTCTAAGGGGCCGATGTTCACTTTGGCCTCTCTCCCTTTTTACATATTTAAAGAAGCTCTTGCTGTCTATTTTTATATTACTTGTTAGTTTACCCTCATTGCTTAACTTCTCCCTCTTAATTATTTAAGACCAGCTAGGTAGAAAACAATGATTCTAATTATTTAGAATATTACTCTCCATTGCCACCCCCCCGAAGGGCCTCCTCGCCGGCCCCAGGCCGAAGTTTGGTATACAAGAGAGCTCAGCAGTTCATAGAATTTACAGTGCAGAAGGAGGCCATTCGGCCCATCAAGTCTGCACGGGCTCCTGGAAAGAGCACTCCACCCTATCCCCACAACCCAGCAACCCCACCCAACACTAAGGGCAAATTTGGACACTTAAGGGCAATTTATCATGGCCAATCCACCTGACCTGCACATCTTTGGACTGTGGGAGGAAACCGGAGCACCCAGAGGAAACCCACGCACACACGGGGAGGACGTGCAGACTCCACACAGACAGTGGCCCAAGTTGGAATCGTACCTGGGATCCTGGAGCTGTGAAGCGATTGTGCTATCCACAATGCTACCGTGCTGCCCCAAGTTAAGGGAAAATACCACCCCTCATTACCAGGGGAAAGCATATCCAGAGGAGGTCACCTGAAATGTAGTTGTCCTTATCTTGTGACCTCCCAGAGGGTTATATCATTAACCTTGGAATCAGTGTCCAGTGGATACTGATCTGGGATTTTGGCATGCTCTATGTCTACGGTCGGTGTGGCCGGGGCCAACGGCAGTGACTGGGGCGTAGTTGTCGGTTCGGGCTGGGGTGGTTTTGATCGGAAACCTCTGGAATCAGATCTGGTGTCTCTTGAATGTGTCCTCAGAGGTGGTCCACATGCCGGTTTGACTTGCGTCCTTGAGCCTGTATTCGATATGCGACTTGCCCTGCCTGGGCCAACACAATACCTGGTGTCCAAGTGGCTCCCTCTCCAAACTTCTGGAAGCACACTGAGCCTCCCACAGCGAAGGTGCGCAAGGGCGAACGTTGTCCAGCGCCAGCCTCAGCTCGACCCTGGCCCAGCAGACATTTCTGTCAATGTCCAGGAGGACTAAACTTAAACATGTTTGAAGGCGAAGGCCCATCAACAATTCGGCCGGAGCAATCCCCGTGGTGACGTGTGGCGTTGTCCTGCAACAAAAAATGCAAGCTACGTTTACCATAACCCCGAGGTCTGCTTCTTCATCACATTTCACGCCAAACAATTCGACGTGGGGTGGTATGGGGCAGTGTGCCCATGTCGTATCCTGTAGGCAGCCATGAAAGCCTCAAACTCTGCACTTGTAAATGCTGTCCCATTATCCGAGACCAGCACTCCGGTATCCCATGCATGCTGAACGATTGCAGCCGTTGGTCTATGGTGGTTTGAGCTCTCGTGCTCTGCTTGGAGTGGGCATCTACGACGGTGAGGAACATCACTCCCTGGAGTGCTCCTGTAAAATCGATGTTGAGATGATACCAAGGAAGGCTTAGAACATAGAACATTACAGCGCAGTACGGCCCTCGATGTTGCGCCGACCCGTGAAACCATCTGAAGCCTAACTCACCTACACTATTCCATTTTCATCCATATGTCTATCCAGTGACCACTTAAATGCCCTTAAATTTGGCGAGTCTACTACTGTTGCAGGCAGGGCGTTCCACACCCCTACTACTCTCTGAGTAAAGAAACTGCCTCTGACATCTGTACTATATCTACCACCCCTCAATTTAAAGCTGTCTCCTCTTGTTGGTCATCACCATCCGAGGAAAAAGACTCTCACTGTCCACCCTATCTAACTCTCTGACTATCTTATATGTCTCTATTAAGTCACCTCTCAGCCTTCTCCTCTCTAACAAAAACAACCTCAAGTCCCTGAGCCTTTCCTCGTAAGACCTTCCCTCCATACCAGGCAACATCCTAGTAAATCTCCTCTGAACCCTTTCCAAAGCTTCCACATCCTTCCTATAATGTGGTGACCAGAACTGCACGCAGTACTCCAGGTGTGGCCGCACCAGAGTTTTGTACAGCTGCAGCATGACCTCGTGTCTCCGAAACTCAATCCCCCTACTGATAAAGGCTAGCACACCATATGCCTTCTTAACAGCCCTATTAACCTGCGTGGCAACTTTCAGGGATTTATGTACCTGGATGCCGAGATCTCTCTGTTCATCTACACTACCAAGAATCTTGGCATTAGCCCAGCACTCTGCATTCCTGTTACTCCTTCCAAAGTGAACCACCTCACACTTTTCCGCATTAAACTCCATCTGCCACCTCTCAGACCAGCTCTGCAGCTTATCTATGTCCCTCTGTATCCTATAACATCCTTCAGCACTATCCACAAATCCACCGACCTTCATGTCATCTGCAAATTTACTAACCCATCCTTCTACACCCTCTTCCAGGTCATTTATAAAAATGACAAACAGCAGTGGCCCCAAAACAGATCCTTGCAGTACACCACTAGTAACTGAACTCCAGGATGAACATTTGCCATCAACCACCACCCTCTGTCTTCTTTCAGCTAGCCAATTTCTGATCCAAACTGCTAAATCACCCTGAATCCCATGCCTCTGTATTTTCTGCAATAGCCTACCGTGGGGAACCTTATCAAACGCCTTACTGAAATCCATATACACATCAATCGCTTTACCCTCATCCACCTGTTTGGTCACCTTCTCAAAAAACTCAATAAGGTTTGTGAGGCATGACCTACCCTTTACAAAACCGTGTTGAGTATCGTTAATCAACTTGTTCTTTTCAAGATGATTATAAACCCTATCTCTTATAACCTTTTCCAACATTTTACCCACAACCGAAGTAAGGCTCACAGGTCTATAATTACCAGGGTTGTCTCTACTCCCCTTCTTGAACAAGGGGACAACATTTGCTATCCTCCAGTCTTCCGGCACCATTCTCGTCGACAAAGACGACATAAAGATCAAGGACAAAGGCTCTGCAATCTCCTCCCTGGCTTCCCAGAGAATCCTAGGATAAATCCCATCTGGCCCAGGGGACTTATCTATTTTTACACTTTCCAAAATTGCTAACACCTCCTCCTTGTGAACCTCAATCCCATCTAGCCTGGTCGACTGTACCTGAGTATTCTCCTCGACAACATTGTCTTTCTCCAGTGTAAACACTGACGAAAAATATCCATTTAACGCTTCCCCTATCTCCTCTGATTCCACACACAACTTTCCACTACTATCCTTGATTGGCCCTAATCTTACTCTAGTCATTCTTTTGTTCCTGATATACCTACAGAAAGCCTTAGGGTTTTCCTTGATCCTATCCACCAACGACTTTTCGTGTCCTCTCCTCGCTCTTCTTAACTCTCCCTTTAGGTCCTTCCTGGCTAACTTGTAACTCTCAAGTGCCCTAACTGAGCCTTCATGTCTCATCCTAACATAAGCCTTCTTCTTCCTCTTGACAAGTGCTTCAACTTCCTGAGTAAACCACGATTCCCTTGCTCGACAACTTCCTCCCTGCCTGACAGGTACATACTTATCAAGGGCACGGAGTAGCTGTTCCTTGAAAAAGCTCCACATTTGGATTGTATCCATCCCCTGCAGTTTCCTTCCCCATCCTAAATCTTGCCGAATAGCATCATAATTGCCTTTCCCCCAGCTATAATTCTTGCCTTGCGGTGTATACATATCCCTGCCCATTGCTAAAGTAAACATAACCGAATTGTGATCACTATCACCAAAGTGCTCACCTACATCTAAATCTAACACCTGGCCGGGTTCATTACCCAGTACCAAATCCAACGTGGCATCGCCCTTGTTGGCCTATCTACATACTGTGTCAGAAAACCCTCCTGCACACATTGCACAAAAACTGACCCATCTATAGTACTAGAACTATAGTATTTCCAGTCAATATTTGGAAAGTTAAAGTCCCCCATAACAACTACCCTGTTACTCTCGCTCCTGTCGAGAATCATCTTTGCAATCCTTTCCTCTACATCTCTGGAACTATTCGGAGGTCTATAGACAACTCCCAACAGGGTGACCTCTCCTCTCCTGTTCCTAACCTCGGCCCATACTACAGTAGATGAGTCCTCAAACGTCCTTTCTGCCGCCGTAATACTTTCCTTGATTAACAGTGCCACCCCCCCCCCCCCCCCCCCCCCCTCTTTTACCATCTTCTCTGTTCTAACAGAAACATCTAAATCCTGGAACCTGCAACAACCATTCCTGTCCCTGCTCTACCCATGTCTCCGAAATCGCCACAACATCGAGATCCCAGGTACCAACCCATGCTGCAAGCTCACCCACCTTATTCCGGATGCTCCTGGCGTTGAAGTAGACACACTTCAAACCAGCATCTTGCTTGCCGGTGTCCTCTTTCGAACTTTTAACCCTATCACTGACCTCACTACTCTCAACATCCTGTACACTGGGACTACAATTTAGGTTCCCATCCCCCTGCTGAATTAGTTTAAACCCCTCCGTAGAGCACTAGCAAATCTCCCCCCCAGGATATTGGTACCCCTCTGGTTCAGGTGAAGACCATCCTGTTTGTAGAGGTCCCACCTTCCCCAGAATGAGCCCCAATTATCCAGGAAACCAAAACCCTCCCTCCTGCACCATCCCTGTAGCCACGTGTTCAACTCCTCTCTCTCCTTATTTCTCACTTTGCTTGGTCATTCCCATGTGTGGAGCGGTGCCACTGGAAGCAACTTCTGTGCTCCTGGCACGGTGTGCAACACTGGGCCACCTTCTCAATATCTGCATCTAATCCTGGTCACCAAATGTAGCAGCGGGCCAGCATTTGGGGAGGATGTGGCATAGTGGTATTGTCACTGGACTAGTAAACTAGAAACCCAGGGTAATGCTCTGGGGTCCCAGGTTCGAATCCCGCCACTGCAGATGGTGAAATTTGAATTCAATAAAAATCTGGAAATAAAAGTCTAATGATGACCATGAATCCATTGCCAATTGTAAAAACCCACCTTGTTCGCCCATGTCCTTTAGGGAAGGAAATCTACTCTCCTTACCTGGTCTGGCCTACATGTAACTCCAGATCCACAGCAGAGTGGTTAACTCTTAACTGCCCCCTCAAGAGCAATTCCATGCTCGGGAACCACTATGCACGTCCCCACAATATGACGCCATCTTTGATGCTCATCTCAGGAATTTTCTTATTGAACGCTTTCAGGTAACCCAGCAAGGCGCAGTGTTGGGCCCTATATTGGGCAGCACGGTAGCCTTGTGGATAGCACAATTGCTTCACAGCTCCAGGGTCCCAGGTTCGATTCCGGCTTGGGTCACTGTCTGTGTTGAGTCTGCACATCCTCCCCTTGTGTGCGTGGGTTTCCTCCGGATGCTCCGGTTTCCTCCCACAGTCCAAAGATGTGCAGGTTAGGTGGATTAGCCATGATAAATTGACCTTAGTGTCCAAAATTGCCCTTAGTGTTGGGTGGGGTTACTGGGTTATGGGGATAAGGTGGAGGTGTTGACCTTGAGTAGGGTGCTCTTTCCAAGAGCCGGTGCAGACTCGATGGGCCGAATGGCCTCCTTCTGCACTGTAAATTCTATGATATTGGATTATATGTCGCACCCGTGACAACTGCGAGTCCATCTGCGGATGCGGGAGGCCGTAACTGGTGAAGAATCCAAGAAATGGAGTGCGGCTATCACTTCATCAGTTCATGTTGGTGTACATGGCCTGGTGGGAAGAGGAAGGCAGCTCAAAGCATCGGCATGAGGTATTGCAGATGCGGAATAGTGTTCCAAAATGTACTGGTAAGTCACTAACAGTGGAGCCCACCGCTGGATCCTGGCTGATGCAATGGGGGGCATCGCTAGATCCTTTTTCAGTCATCCCAACAGGGGCTTGTGGTCGGTGTAGATGACAGGTGGGTTTTTACAAATGTAGGTGCACTGATGGAATTTCTTAATTCCAAATACCATTGCCAAGCCTTCTTTCTCGATCTGCACTTAATTTTTCTCAGGGTTGGCCAATGTCCGTGACGTGAAGGGGCGCTCTGACCAATCATCCATTTGACTGGCGAGAATGGTCCCGATCGCTTAGTGGGGGGAGCATCGCACGTTAACAACAGCGGTTTGGTTGGGTCGAAATGAGTTTACAGGTGGGATGATGACAGTTGTTTCTTCACCGTCACGAAAGCTGTTTCCTGGGCCTGGGACCACTCCCAACGTTGACCTTTCTTTAGCAGACGTGGAGGGTGGCCAAGATTGTGGCGAGGTTCAGAATAAATTTTCCGTAGTAATTCACTCAGCCCACAGACAAGTGGCACTGAGGGCTGACGAATGGCCTGTATTCCTCCATAGGATGTAACCCATGGCGCTCTACCAGATAACCTAGGTAGGTAACTTCAGTTGCGTTGAATATGCATTTTACCCAAGGAGGCGGATCCCTGCTTCCTCAAAACAGTGGAGGACCTTGGCCAAATTTTCCTGATGCTCCCGGTCCGACGTCGTCAAGGTGCACTGCCACTCTTGGGTGTCTTTGCAGGATGTTTTGCATTACATGCTGTAAGAATACACAAGCGAGGAAACCTCGAAGGGAAGCCGGGTGTACTCGTATAGTCCTCGGTGTGTGTTGATGGTCATGAACCTCGGGGCCACAGGTAGCTGCAGGTATGCATGGCTCATATCCAATTTGGAAAACATCCGACCACCACTGAGCTTGATGTATAGGTCTTCTAGGTGAGGGACAGGGTAGCGATCCAGGTGGGAGACGGGACTGACCATCATTTTATAATCTACGCCGAACCGGATGGAGCTGTTGGGTTTCATCATCGGCACGGCCAGTGCCTCCCAGTCAGAGAACTGGGCAGCACATATTATTTTCAACCCCTGAAGTCAGTCTAGCGCTGCATCCACTTTGGAATGTAGTACATACGGGATAGGCCGAGCACGGAAATATTTTGGATGGGCATTTTGGTCAATGCTGAAGCAGGCCATCGCCCCTCTGATGTTGCGTAACGCTCTTGGAACACGGTCCAAGCGGGTACATTCGGCAAACCCTTTGCCATTTCAAACGAAGGCCACAACGTAGCCAGTCACGGCCAAGTAAATTTGGGACACTGCCATTTATTACCACTAACGGGTGGTTCATAGTCTTTCATAGAATTTACAGTGCAGAAGAAAGCCATTCGGCCCATCAGGCCTTCACCGGCCCTTGGAAAGTGCACCCGACTTAAGCACACACCTCCACTCTATCCACGTAACCGAGTAACCCCACCTAACCTTTTTTCGACACTAAGGGCAATTTATCATGGTCAATCCATCTAACCTGCACATCTTTGGACTGTGGGAGGAAACCCACGCAGACATGGGGAGAACGTCTGTTGACCGCACTCCACCATGACCACTGTGCTTGCTATTACCAGTGGTTCACCCGTGCAGATTGAGACGGGCGTTGGTGTCCAAAAGGACCAGCGCCTGGAGGCCAGAACGAATGTGGTTGAAGGTCTGGCGGCTGATACTGCTGCGCTCGTGTCTAACTCCATTTGGTTGGAATGTCCGTTCACTTGTAACGTTGGGTGGATGAGGGCAGCCCGAGACAAGGACGTGCAATGCAGCCTACATCCTCTTTGTCGTCCACGTAGTGGCCATTGTCCCTTTGGTGGCAGTCGAGCCTGGTGGGTAGTGGGACAGAGACCAGCTGACATAATGCGAGTGGCCGGCAGCTGAAAAAGATATTCCCATTCACTGTAGTCAGGGGAGGGGGGTCTGCAGTGTTCTGGGTCTTGTCGACGGCCTGTGTCCCTGGAAGGGGGGGTCCAACTGTCTAGACTGCCTCTCGGGCTGCGTGCAGTTTTGCGGCTGAGGTTCCTCAGAGTTCCTAGAACCCTATATCCGCACCTACACGGGAGATGGATATCTCCACGGTGCGTTGCAATGTCAGGTGAGTTACCTCCAGAAGTTTTCGTTGTGTGCTGGCGTCGTTGATTCCACATACAAATCAGTCTCTCAGTGATTCGTTATGCGTGGTGTCAAATTTGCAACTTTCTGTCTTAATTTTTTATTTCTTTTTAATAATTTATCCAATTAATTTTTTACAATTAAGGGGCAATTTAGCTAGCCTGAACATCTTTGGGTTTGGGGGCCGAAACCCACACAAACACATGGAGAATGTGCAAACTCCATGCGGACGGTGACCCAGAGCCAGGATCGAATCTGACACTTCGGCGCCTTGAGGCAGCAATGCTAACCACTGCGCCACCCTGCTGCCCTTAGCTTTCTGTCTTAATGAGTACTTTGCATCGATATTCACCACGGAGAAGGACATGATGGATGTTGAGGTCAGGGATAGGTGTGTGAACTTTCTTGAGAACGTCAATATATCAAAGGAGGAAGTGTTGAGTATCCCAAATTGCATTAAGGTAGACAAGTCCCCAGGACCGGATGGGATCTATCACAGGTTATTGCAGGAAGCAAGGGGAGAAATAGCTGGGGCCTGACAGATATCTTCACATCCTCACAGGCGAGGCTCCAGAGGACTGATGAATAGCCAATGTTGTTCCCTTGTTAAAGAGGGGAACTGGGACAATCCAGCAAATTATAGGCCAGTGAGCCTGACATCAGTAGTTGGGAATCTTTTGGAAAAGATACTGAAGGACAAGATATATGCACATTTGGAGGAAAATGGACTAGTTAATGACAGGCAGAATAGTTTTGTATGGGGAAGGTCATGTCTCACCAAATGATTGAGTTTTTTTGAAGAGGTGACAAAGAAAATTGATGAAGGAAGGCTGTGGATGCAGTTTATATGGATTTCAGTAAGGCGTTTGACAAAGTCCCACATCGCAGAGTGGAACAAAAACTAAAATCACGTGGGATTCAGGGTGGGCTGGCTAGATACACAACTGGTTTGGTTATAGAAGACAGAGTAGAGGTGGAAGGGTGTTTTTCTGAATGGAGATCTGTAGCTAGTGGTGTTCCGCAGGGATCAGTGCTGGAACCTCTGTTGTTTGAAGTATATATAAATAATCTGGAGGAAAATTTGGGTAGTCTGATTAGTAAATTTGCGGATGACACGAAGATTGGCGGAGTTGCTGATGGTGCTTATGATTGTCAGAGGATACAACAGGATAGATTGGAGACTTAGGCACAAAAAAGGCAGGAGGAGTAAAATCCAGACAAATGAGAGGTGATGCATTTTGGAAGATCAAATCTAGTTATGAATTATACTGTAAATGACAGAACCCTTGGGAACATTAATATATAGAGGGATCTGGTTGAAGAAACTAAGATTGTTTTCACTGGAAAGATGGTTGGAGAAGTAGGCTGCAAGGGTTGGGCACACTGGATATGTGGAGCTTGTTCAAGGAACAGCTATTGCATGTTCTTGATAAGTACGTACCAGTCAGGCAGGGAGGAAGGGGTCGAGCGAGGGAACCGTGGTTTACCAAAGAAGTGGAATCTCTTGTTAAGAGGAAGAAGGAGGCCTATGTGAAGATGAGGCGTGAAGTTTCAGTTGGGGCGCTTGATAGTTACAAGGAAGCGAGGAAGGATCTAAAGAGAGAGCTGAGACGAGCAAGGAGGGGACATGAGAAGTCTTTGGCAGGTAGGATCAAGGAAAACCCAAAAGCTTTCTATAGGTATGTCAGGAATAAAAGAATGACTAGGGTAAGAGTAGGGCCAGTCAAGGACAGTGGTGGGAAGTTGTGTGTGGAGGCTGAGGAGATAAGCGAGATACTAAATGAATACTTTTCGTCAGTATTCACTCAAGAAAAAGATAATATTGTGGAGGAGAATGCTGAGACCCAGGCTATTAGAATAGATGGCATTGAGGTGCGTAGGGAAGAAGTGTTGGCAATTCTGGACAAGGTGAAAATAGATAAGTCCCCGGGGCCGGATGGGATTTATCCTAGGATTCTCTGGGAAGCCAGGGAAGAGATTGCTGAGCCTTTGGCTTTGATTTTTAGGTCATCATTGGCTACAGGAATAGTGCCAGAGGACTGGAGGATAGCAAATGTGGTCCCTTTGTTCAAGAAGGGGAGTAGAGATAACCCCGGTAACTATAGGCCGGTGAGCCTAACGTCTGTGGTGGGTAAAGTTTTGGAGAGGATTATAAAAGATACGATTTATAATCATCTAGATAGGAATAATATGATTAGGGATAGTCAGCATGGTTTTGTGAAGGGTAGGTCATGCCTCACAAACCTTATCGAGTTCTTTGAGAAGGTGACTGAACAGGTAGACGAGGGTAGAGCAGTTGATGTGGTGTATATGGATTTCAGTAAAGCGTTTGATAAGGTTCCCCACGGTCGGCTATTGCAGAAAATACGGAGGCTGGGGATTGAGGGTGATTTAGAGATGTGGATCAGAAATTGGCTAGTTGAAAGAAGACAGAGAGTGGTAGTTGATGGGAAATGTTCAGAATGGAGTTCAGTTACGAGTGGCGTACCACAAGGATCTGTTCTGGGGCCGTTGCTGTTTGTCATTTTTATAAATGACCTAGAGGAGGGCGCAGAAGGATGGGTGAGTAAATTTGCAGACGACACAAAAGTCGGTGGAGTTGTAGACAGTGCGGAAGGATGTTGCAGGTTACAGAGGGACATAGATAAGCTGCAGAGCTGGGCTGAGAGGTGGCAAATGGAGTTTAATGTGGAGAAGTGTGAGGTGATTCACTTTGGAAAGAATAACAGGAATGCGGAATATTTGGCTAATGGTAAAATTCTTGGTAGTGTGGATGAGCAGAGGGATCTCGGTGTCCATGTACATAGATCCCTGAAAGTTGCCACCCAGGTTGATAGGGTTGTGAAGAAGGCCTATGGTGTGTTGGCCTTTATTGGTAGAGGGATTGAGTTCCGGAGCCATGAGGTCATGATGCAGCTGTACCAAACTCTGGTACGGCCGCATTTGGAGTATTGCGTACAGTTCTGGTCGCCTCATTATAGGAAGGACGTGGAAGCTTTGGAACGGGTGCAGAGGAGATTTACCAGGATGTTGCCTGGTATGGAGGGAAAATCTTATGAGGAAAGGCTGATGGACTTGAGGTTGTTTTCGTTAGAGAGAAGAAGGTTAAGAGGTGACTTAATAGAGGCATACAAAATGATCAGAGGGTTAGATAGGGTGGACAGCGAGAGCCTTCTCCCGCGGATGGAGGTGGCTAGCACGAGGGGACATAGCCTTAAATTGAGGGGTAATAGATATAGGACAGAGGTCAGAGGTGGGTTTTTTACGCAAAGAGTGGTGAGGCCGTGGAATGCCCTACCTGCAACAGTAGTGAACTCGCCAACATTGAGGGCATTTAAAAATTTATTGGATAAGCATATGGATGATAAGGGGATAGTGTAGGTTAGATGGCCTTTAGGTTTTTTTTTTTCCATGTCGGTGCAACATCGAGGGCCGAAGGGCCTGTACTGCGCTGTATCGTTCTATGTTCTATGTTCTATGGAGGCTGAGGGGAGACCTGATATAAATCTACAAAATTATAGAGGCACAGACAAGGTGGATAGAACAAAGAAAATTACAGCACAGGAACAGGCCCTTCGGCCCTCCCAGCCTGCGCCGATCCAGATCCTTTATCTAAACCTGTCTCCTATTTTCCAAGGTCTACTTCCCTCTGTTCCCGCCCATTCATATACCTGTCTAGATGCTTCTTAAATGATGCTATCGTGCCCGCCTCTACCACCTCCGCTGGTAAAGCGTTCCAGGCACCCACCACCCTCTGCGTAAAAAACTTTCCACGCACATCTCCCTTAAACTTTCCCCCTCTCACCTTGAAATCATGACCCCTTGTAACTGACACCCCCACTCTTGGGAAAAGCTTTGCCAAGGGTGGAAGTCCCAATTACAAGGGGGCATGGGTTCAAGGTGAGAGGGGAAAAGTTTAAGAGAGATGTAAGGGCTAGGTTTTACATGCAGTGAGTGGTGGATGCCTGGAACGCACTGCCAGAAGATGAGCTGGAAGCACGCACATCAGCAACGTTAAGAGGCTTCTGGATGGGTACATCAATAGAGAGGAAAGATACTTACGGACTGAGTCAGGGCAGAAGATTTTTTTTCCAGTTAGGGCATCATTATCGCCTGCTCCTGTGCTGTAATTTTCATTGTTCTTTGCTCTCGGTTCTCATTCCTTTCTAATTACCATACTTAAGTGTAGCACAGTTGTTTCTGACCCAGGTTTCTCACTCTCAAACTGAACGCTAATTTCTAACATGTCTGCTGACTGTTTCCTTGGGGATATTTTACTCTACCTGCCGCATTACACATTAGCAGATCAAAAATAATCTGCCCCCTGGTTCGATCCATAACATATTCTTATAGGATACAAGGAAATTACTGTGGATGCTGGAACCTGAAACAAAAACAGAAAAAACTGGACAATCCCAACAGGTCTGACAGCATCTGTGAAGAAGGGAGCTAATATTTTGAGTCTGGATAAATCTTTGTCAAAGCTTTGTTCGCATCTTCAATGTCTTATTTACGTGGAGTCTACTTGTACGTAAAGATTTATGCAAGCAGATTAACTAATTTGGAGGAGAATTAATCGAACAAATTCATAACTTCCATAGAATCCCTACAGTGCAGGAGGCCATTCGGCGCATCGAGTATGCACCAACCCTCTAAACGAGCACCCCACAAACCCCACTCCGTCGCTCTATCCCTGTAACCCCACCTAACCTGCACCTCTTTGCACATTAAGGGGCAACTTTAGCATGGCCAATTCACCTAACTATACATCTTTGGAACAAATTATAAAAGATTGCAAGGAATAAGTGGCTGATTGACCGAGATGAGGTACAGCACGAGAAGGAAACTTAGCTTGCAATGTCAACATCCAACGTCATAAAATGTCTACCTTGGTTTTCACCGTAAATCAAACCTTCAAACGTTAAAATAAATTCCAAGAGGTAATTCGTATATATATTATCCTGCAGTACCACTGCTGAAGACTGCTCTGCAATCGGCCAGAAGTGCTAAGCGACGGTGAGACTGACTGCACAAGCTCAGTATTATTCTCGATATTCAAACTGCAAAGTAAAGCAGCATGGCCTAACATCTCTGTACCTTTCTGTTGGTCCTTATCAGCTGTCTCAGCTCTTTCTTTTTCAGCTCCCTGCTGCTGCTCTGCCAAGGTTTCCTCCTGGAGCTTTATTACATCATTTGCAAACATTTCAATCTTTCGCTGGCTGTCTACACTTGAATAACACGGAGTTTCTGCAGGCACATTGGACTCTGAAGGAAGTTCTTCACCTTGAATTAAAAATAAATGAGATTACAGCGTGATAAACAATAAAAATAAGCTTTAAAAACTGTAAATGTTTGAATTAAGAGGGAATGTTGGAGCATTTGTTGGTGTCTTACTGTAATACAATATGGCAGGCAAAGTGCATTTATATAGCACCTTTAATGCCATCAAACATTCCATGGTGCCTTGTAAGAGTCTATTCAGACAGAAATTGGCAGTGAGCCACATAAAGAGATATTGACACAGGTGACCAAAGAAGTAGATTTTATGGAGCGACTTTAAGGGAGAGAGAGATTTAGAGGTTAAGAGGGAATTCCAGAAGAGAGGACGGTGGCAGCTGAAGTCACAGTTGACAACATTGGAGCGTAGGAAATTAGGGAAAGTACAAGAGGCCAGAATTGTCAGGGCACAGATTTCTCAAAGGTTGCAGGCCTGAGGTAGGTTAGAGGTGAGAATTTTAAAAATTGATGTATGGTCAAGTGACCTAGTACAAGCACGAGGGATTCTTGAATCCTATTGCTACACCTTCCCTCACCACTATTAGAACATAGAACATAGAACAGTACAGCACAGAACAGGCCCTTCGGCCCTCGATGTTGTGCCGAGCAATGATCACCCTACTCAAACCCACGTATCCACCCTATACCCGTAACCCATTCCTTAACCTTACTTTTTAGGACACTAAGGGCAATTTAGCATGGCCAATCCACCTAACCCGCACATCTTTGGACTGTGGGAGGAAACCGGAGCACCCGGAGGAAACCCACGCACACACAGGGAGGACGTGCAGACTCCGCACAGACAGTGACCCAGCCGGGAATCGAACCTGGGACCCTGGAGCTGTGAAGCATTTATGCTAACCACCATGCTACCGTGCTGCCCACAAAGGCTCCATACAGGCTCTGGCTCCAGAGTTGATGACCTATAGGGCTACATGGCTCTGGCAGTACAGGGCATTCTATGAGATTTTTCATTGTTTGGGATGTCTCTCGACAGTTACGGTTGACAGAATTTGTTTAGCTGCATCCCCATTTCAGCACCCAGTGGCTGATACCAGTCCTGAGCAGATTGAGACACAGCCAAGTATGCCATGTTTTCCTGGTTCCTGGTGAAACGGATTCCTCTGGATCATTATTTTTTCAAATTCATTTATGGGATGTAGACATCGCTGGTGAGGCCAGCATTTATTGTCCAACAGAGAATTCTTGAGTCTTTGTCTGTGGACGACCTGACCAATCAGGAATGTGCCGGCTGTGAGAGTTATAGTCTAGGTGCATGACAAAATGTAAGAAGTTGCCCTTCGACTTGAACTGGCTCTTTCTTGAAGAGAGGATGGGGAGGGTCACTGGTCTGCTTTTTCTGTTCTACTCTTGATGCAACTTGTCTCCTTATGGACAGTGGAATACCAGGAAACGGATGAAGATTGTCCATTTTGGTGGGTTTCAGGCAGCCAGTAATAGCTGTGCAAACCACATTGAGGACTTCCAGCAGGTAGGTGAATGGGCTGGTCAACAGCAAGGGTGCAAGAACACTACACTGAGGTGAACTATTTTTCTGTCTGCACTATCTGCTTCTCTTGCCATTTAGGTCAACAAAGAAACATCGGTTTGTCACATGTTGCTCGTCAGCTCAGTCAAACTGGTATCTTTGATTATATCAAATAATTTCTGTGCAAGAATCCAATGTGTGGTCCTGTCATATGCAACAGCTAAGCCTGTTATTAGTTCAGTCTTGTAATCATTCACAAATTAATCGGCAAGATTTAGCAGTCAGCTTTTGCAGGACTTCCCTGGTCTGAATCCTGCTTATTCAGGGATGAGATGTTCATCTGAAAAAGAGAGTTAAACGTTTAAACCGGGACCCCCAACACAGGGAAATGGGGCTTGCCGTGGACTCGGTCGGTAGTTTCAAAATCAATAGTTTTAGTGGCTGTTATTTTGTAGTTTTAATTAATATACTATTAACCATTTTGTGCTAAATTGACATTTAATGAAAGCTAAACTTGCATTATTGGAAATCAGCCTTAACTCTGAGACAATTAAAGAATTAGTAATTCATTAATAGATATGATAGAGAGGCTAATAATGTAGTCTGGAACTAATAACCTAGTCTGGAACACAAAAAGTTTCTAACTTTTAGAATTATACAAACATTGTAAAATTAACACATGAAGCCCCGAGTCGCCACATTCCAGCGCCTATTCGAATTCACAGAGGAAGAATTCAGAATGTCCAAATTACCTAGCAGTGCATCTTTCTGCACTTGTGGGAGGAAACCGGAGCACCCGGAGGAAACCGACGCAGACACGGGGAGAACATGCAGATTCCGCACAGACAGTGACCCAAGCCGGGAATCAAACCTGGGACCTGGTGCTGTGACGCAACAGTGCTACACACTGTGCTATCGTGCTGAGACATATTCTTAAAATGTCGTGAGAATTGTAAGATGCTCTCTTCCCAGATCATGACAAAATAAAATAACATGAACTTGTTAGTACTTGTTTAACCTTAACTGAAGGAGTGAATAGGATCCGATTCAAAATATCATAACTTTAAATGACAAACAGCCATGTTAACCAATTATTGGTGGACACTTTGGGCTAACTCAAGGAGTATAGCTTAAGAAGCCATTGTCTTAAAGCTGAGACATGGTGCATAATTAGATAAAAATCAGCTCTGATTTCATTATTGACAAGTTATAGACTAATTGTCCAATTTCCAACAATTGACTAAGGTGAACTTTCAATATCTTTAAGGTCTAAAAAAAGGGGTACTCAAGCCATATTCAGAGAGGGTTGAATAGGGCTTTGGAGCCATCACTTCGCATCCTGGTGGTGAGACGTCTGTTCAATTGTAAAGCTAAGATTTCTCCTCTTACTGTTACTTATTGCTAATTACTGATAATTGACACTTTGCTTTTTATATCTCTGACTTGTTACATTTCCCCTCCCGCCCATTCCCCCCTGCATTCCTCCTGCCCCATTACCCCCCCCCCCCGCATTCCTCCCACCCCATTACCCCCCCCCCCCCCCCCCCCCCCCCCCCCAGTACCAATTATATTTTTCCCAATTAATGGGCAATTTAGCGCAGCTACCTTTTACCTACCCTGCACATCTTTTGGGGTTGTGGGGGTGAGACCCATGCAGCCACGGGGAGAATGTGCAAACCCCCCCACATGAACAGTGACCTGGGGCCAGGATCGAACTTGGATTCTCGGCACCGTGAGGCAGTAGTGCTAACCACTGCACCATCGTGCTGCCCCAACTTGTTGCCTTTTTAATAATTAATAAACTTTCTGAATTCCCCATAGTGTCCATGGAATTCCTACAGAATCCTATAGTGGCAGAAGGATGCCACTTGGCCCAGCAGGTCTGCACTGACCCTCTGAAACAGCACCCCATCTAGGCCCACTCCCCCGTTCCATCCCTGTAACCACACCTAACCTGCACATATTTGGACACTTAAGGGAAAATTTTAGCATGACCAATCCACCCAACCTACCCATCTTTAGACTATAGGAGGAAACCAGAGCAGCTGGAGGAAGCCCACGCAGTCACGGTGACACTTCGCACAGGCAGTCACCCAAGGCCAGAATTGAACCCGGATTGCTGGTGCTGTGAGGCCGCAAATATTAGTGAAAGAAGAGAATCATAGTGCCGTAATTCCTGCTGCACTAAAGAAACACCAGTTAGCACTCCACAGTTTAACTGTTTTGATAAATGGAGTCTGAAGAATGAAAAATATGCAGCTCCTTTAAAGATGCATCAACTCAGTTTCTACCTCTTTCTTCCATTTCTTGGAGTCTACGTTTCTCTTTGGCTTTCCTCTTGATTGCTGACAGAGCATCAAGACTGTCCTGGATCTTCTTTCGTTCACTCGTTTCCCACTGCATTCGCTCTTCATTCTCGGCTTTCCATCCGCCTCGTGCCCAGGCCTCTGCACATGCTCTGTTAGACATAATGGCAGAGTGATTAGGACTACTGAATTACAGATATTAACACCTCTCTCTGAATATGAAAATTGTTACAGATCGGTGAGGCCTTTTGGCCAATCGTGTTTGTACTGGCTCTCCAAACAAACACTATGACTTGATGCCATTCTCCAGCCTTTTCCCCGTACCCCTGTACATTCCTGGATGGAACCCACCGCCACCACACTTCCAGGCAGAGAATTCGAGACCAAACCACTCATTTGTGAAAAAGTTTTTCTCACATCACATTTTCTTTTTTTGCAAATCATATTAAATCTGTGCCCTTTTGTTCTTGATCCTTTTACAAGCGGGATCAGATTCTCCCCATCTACTCTGTCCAGCCCCTCATGATTTTCAACATCTCTGTCAAATTTCCTCTCAGCCTTCTTCTCTCATGGAGAAGTTTCTCATCCCTGGAACTACTCTTGTAAACCTCCTCTGCATGCTCTCCAATATATTCACATTATTCCGATAGTGTGGCACCCAGAACTATACACAATATTCCAGTTGAGGTCTAACTAGTGTCTTTTATAAGCTCAGCATAACCCTCTTCCTCTTGTAGTCTATGGCCCTATTAATAAAGTTCAGAATACAATACACTTTATTAACTGCTCTCTCTATCTGCCTTGCCATCTTCAATGATGTATGCACATATGTACCCAGGTCCCTCTGTTCCTGCATCCCTTTAAGAATTTTACCCCTTATTTTATGTTTGTGTGTGCTGAGGGCAAAGATTGACAAGAGCTAATTAGGTTGAATGGTGCATTTCCCTGCAGTAACTGTTTTGTATCTCTATGTTAAAAGAAATATTCCTCGAAGCAGAAGTATTTCTGCTACAACTTACAGCTCATGAGTTAAAATCCTAACAAGGCAAATATAGAGAGGAAAAAAAGACAATGGGCACAATTTTGCAACCTTGCTGTGCTGGCGCTGGTCTCATTGCGCCGTGTGCATTGTGGCAGAACCCAAAATGGTCTTCATGTTGAATGAAAAACTGCTTGCGAGTCAAGATTAGTATTGGTTTCCACAAATGCAGACCGGGTGTGATGGCCATTCTGGGGTTCTGGGAGGCCAATGGAGACTCTCAGGTAGTCGGGGATAGGACAGAGTAGTGCCGTGTCACTGCCCTGATGCCAGGTTAGCAGTTCCAGGTTTTCACTGCCAAGGGCAAGGGCCTGAGGAGGCCATGTCCATGAAAGTGGTGGGGAAATTATAATGGGTTGGGGGTATGAATGGGGGTCATATAAGTTGGGGGTTGAAAGGAGGGCTTGAGGGGGGGGGGGGGGGCTGAAAGGGGGTGCCCTCAGTGACTCCATAGCAGGGCGTGCTCACGTCGGGGCTGGTGTGGATAGGTGATGGCCAGGTCTGCGGGCGGTGGCATTGTCCATGGGTGGGGGTGTGTAGGGGACCCATAAGCTCACTTAGAAATCAGGGCACCCTTTCAAAATGGCGCCCTGATCTCGGAGGTGGCGGGCTTGCTGGCAAGTTCAGCTCCCCACTTCAGAAAAACTCTCGAAGTGTGGGCAAGACTGGTCCCCAAGGCCCCACAAATTGGTATGATTCAGTGGCCTCATTTTACTCGAGTGAGATGAGGCTAGGGAATAGCGGGAGAGGCCAAAAACAAGAACTGTGCCCAAAACGAGGACCCCATGTCTGGGGGGGGGGGGGGAATCAGGCATGGGATTGGTGGTCAACTCGCATCGCTGAACAAAGAGCCAGAGGCATCATACCTCTTGATGATATTTTATTTCTTGTACAAGTGTACACAACTGCACCACTCTCCCGATGGTGCCGCCCCACTAGGAGGCATGGTTAGTACGTTTGTAGATGACACCATGATTGGTGGCATAGTGGACAGTGAAGAAGGTTATCTAGGATTCTGGGATCTTGATCAATTGGGCCAGTGGATGATGAATGGCAGATGCAGTTTAATTTAGATAAATGTGAGGTGATGCATTTTGGTGGATCGAATCAGGGCAGGACCTACTCAATTAATGGTTGGGAGTTGGGGAGAGTTATAGAACAAAAAGATCTAGCAGTACAGGTTCATAGCTCCTTGAAAGTCGAGTCACAGGTGGGCAGGGTGGTGAAGAAGGCATTTGGCATGTTTGGTTTCATTGGTCAGAACATTGAATACAGGAGTTGGGACGTCTTGCTGAAGTTGTACAAGACATTAGTAAGGCCACACTTGGAATACTGTGTTCAGTTTTGGCCACCCTATTATAGAAAGGACATGTGAACATTTCTCCTCCACTCAGCTTTGCATGGAGGTCCTCGATGCGGGGGACCGGTTTTCGGTTCCAATAGGAATCATGGTTCACTGTCATCTTATAGTCCCTGCAAAGACACACAGAACCATCTTATTTGAGGAGTGACATTTGATTGTGACGAGTCCATCTGCAAAGACCTTGAAGAAACTGGCTCGGACCCCCTCGGGATCTTGCGGGTTCATGCGGCATCGAGTTTCAAATGGTGCAGCCAGTTCCAACTCAGCAAACTTGCTCTCCCACCACAGACTACCCACCAATGGTAGGGTACCGGATTGTGCCCATAAGTCACTGGTACCTGGGCGGTGCCCTCATTGCTAAACGGCTCTCTGGTGTCACGAAGAGTCTATGTGTGGAGGCCTACGCGGAAGCCCTCAAATGTGCGGCAGCTGATCACGGACACAGCTGCTCCAGTATCCAGCTCCATGTCGTTGGGGTGCTCATGTACCAAATAGACACTCGGATTGCGGCAACTTGGGTACCGTCATACTGAGGAGTTGATGGTAGGGGTCTTCCTGCGGTCGTCGACACTGTATGCCCTGTCTCGAGGGGGCAGAACGATCTGGAGGAGCGGCAGACTGGCTGGCCGTTGCGTGGCCCACTGGGCCTTGGGCCTCTATCTGGGTACCCCTACCCCACAGATTTGTCCCTGCGCCATCTCTTGGGTCTCCCAGTCCTCAGGCTGGGATACATCTTGACGGCATCTTCTATGGTGCCGCAGATTCAATACCGCCATCCCTTGAAGCTCATGAACTCCCAGCTTCGTGCTCATGCGGGAGATGGCAATCTCAATTGCCTGCTGCAAAGTCAGCTGGTTTTCAGTCAGCAACTTCCTCGATATGGCGGCGTCCCGGATCCCACAGACAAAACGGTCACAAAGGGGTTTGTCCGGGGTAGGCCTAAACTCACAAGTCTCAGCCAGCTTCCTTAAAAGCTCCAAAATGTTTGATTCATCTTGGGCTTGGGTTGCAGTGTGGAAGCGGAATCAGTGAATGAGGAGTGGTGGTTTTGGATTTAATTGGTTTTCTACCAAGTCTACCAAAGTTGCAAAAGACTGGGAGTCAGGCGGGTCCGGGGGTGTCAAGCTTTTGATAAGTGCATATATTGGCCCGCAAACCACCGTTAGTAGGGTTATGGTCTGATAGTCATGACCAATTATGGCATTGGTCCGAAAAACATATTGGATACGTTCTATATATTGAGCCCAATCATCGTTGCTCACATCAAAAACCTCCAGCTTTCCTATAGGAGACATCTCGGCCAGTTAAGATAAGGCCTCTTGCGGCCTAGACAAAATGGTCCCGGTGTGGAACACGTGGTGCCAGCGGCAACTCCACTTCAGCCTCGTCGCCAGTGTAGAATCCGACAGGTGTGAAATACTCATAGGACGCAGAGTCGGATACAAAGAAAGATATTTATTAACATGCACAACTAAACTCCCATGCCCCTAAGGGTCACCCTCCCCGACCTGGAGTTCAGGTTTTTAAACTGTGGGGCCTTCCCTGTTAAGGGGAAGCTCTGCCTCCAATTACCGGGGGAGTTCATACTCGTTATGAATTAATGGGAATCGGATGGTGCACACTCCCCTACTTCCCAGGGGGTCATAACACCTTATAGTTACCTATTTGACTGAGCTTTTAATCATCTACCTTAATATTTGCTTTTATGGCTTGCTGTTATGTTGGTTTTATAATACTTCTATGAAGTGCATATTTTGTTTTTTTAATAGTTTTTAATTTAAAAGTAAGCTTATTAGAATTTTTTCATAATAACACAATAACAGAAAAAAAATCACAACTAAATCTGAAAGTCGTAATAAATAACACAGAATGAACTTGAATAAACAAACTAAACTAAACCCTCTAACAACTGACGGCGATGGTTGCCATCTTAGATAGATTGTCTCCACCGACCCCATGATGGTGAACCTGACTTTCTCCAAGTGTAGGAATAAAGAACAAAGAAAAGTACAGCACAGGAACAGGCCCTTCGGCCCTCCAAGCCTGTGCGACCATGATGCCCGTCTAAATTAAAATCTTCTACACTTCCTGGGTCCGTATCCCTCGAAGTCACCCGACTAAGTCACCCAACGAAGCAAAGGCATTGAGATCTTCAACCAAGCAATATTTGCCTCCGAGCTCTCAGTGAGGCAAAGGCGACAACGCCAACCCCTATCCCAGACTGAATCACCGGTGAATCAGACACCCCAATATGACCATCAGCGGACACTGGTCTAAATCCACATGAAGTATCTCCAACATGGTGTTAAAGAAGGGAGTCCAGCAGCCTACAAGTTTAGGGCAGGACCAGAAGATATGCGTGTGGCTAGCCGGGCCAAGAGAGCAGCAATCACACGTATCCTCAACATTTGGGAAAAACCCATTCATCCTTTCCCTGGTCAAGTGCGTCCTGTGTAACATCTTGAACTGAATTAGGCTTAACCAAGCACATGAGGGAATGGAGTAGACCCTGTGAAGGGCCTCAATCAAAACCTCACTATGAAGAATGGGGCATAATTCACTTTCCCATTTCCCGCGTCTTTACGCCGGCGTCAACACTTAACCACCGCTTCGGAGAATCCCGGCCATGGTCTTTAAGGGAGTTTAATTATGCAAATAGGGATTGGCATAAAAGTGTAGATGACAGAGAGGGGGAAGAAATTTTCATGTGTATTCAGGAGAATTTTCATTGTCAATATAATTCCAGTCCAATGACTGTGGAGGCATTACTGGTTCATGGGAACCAGGCCGATTATGTGTATTAATTGTCAGGAGGATAACATTTAGGAAACAGTAATCACAGTATCATGAGCCCAAGATGAGCGATTGAAAAAGACAGGAACAATACAGGAAAAAAATTGGACGAGCAAACGTCCTCCGGTGAGTTTGGCGGAGAGTTAAACTGGAGGAACGAAAGTGAGGGCAGGATCGCTAAGTGGGACTGCGTCCATCATGGTGGGTAAGCTGGCTTAGGTGATGGTGGGGAGTTAGAGTGCTGTTTTCCAAGCACTTTGACAAGTATCGCAAGGAGATGATGACCTTGCTCAAGGATAGGATGGATGATAGTTTTAGCCCGATGAAGGAGGATCTGACAAAGACTTTACGGCGGAGCGGGAGCAAGGTGAGGCATTGAACGGGCTGGAGGAGGCATTGTCACAGCACAGTGGCCAACTCACCTCAATGGGTGAGGAGCTGCAGAGGGTGGTGGAGAGTAACAAAGAGCTGAGAGCCAATGTGGAGGAGCTAGAGAACAGGTCACAAAGGCAGAATCTAGGGATTGACGGACTGCCTGAGGGGCGGGAGGGCCGGAGGCCGACAGAGTACTTTGCGGAGATGTTCGCCAAGTTGATGGGGCAGGAGGAGGACCCCTCTCTCTACGAGCTGGACAGGGCTCACTGGTTGCTCCTGCAGAAATTAAAGAGCCACCAAGAGCTGTGATAATCTACTTCCACAGCAATCAGGTGAAGGCAAAGGTGCTGAGATGGGCAAAGCTGAAATAAGAGGTGAGATGGGAAGGAGATGGTATTTGTATATACCAGAATTTCACGGCGGAGCTGGGAAAAAGGCAGGCGGCCTTTCGTTGGGCGAAGGCGGTGTTGTACAAAAGCAATGTGAGGTTTGGGATGGTCTACCCGGTGAAGCTGAGGGTTCCACATAACTCCAAGGACTTCTACTTTGAGATGGTGGAGGAGGAGGAGACGTTCATGAAAGCTGAAGGACTGGGACTGAAATGACTTTGGACTTTGGTTGTGTTACTCTATTTTCTTTTTTCTCTTCTCTTTTTCTTTTTTCGGGGTCTCTTATTCTCTCAAGTTATAAGAACATAAGAACTAGGAGCAGGAGTAGGCCATCTGGCCGCTCGAACCTGCTCCGCCATTCAATGAGATCATGGCTGATCTTTTGTGGACTCAGCTCCACTTTCCGGCCCGAACACCATAACCCTTAATCCCTTTATTCTTCAAAAAACTATCTATCATTACCTTAAAAACATGTAGTGAAGGAGCCTCAACTGCTTCACTGGGCAAGGAATTCCATAGATTCACAACCCTTTGGGTGAAGAGGTTCCTCCTAAACTCAGTCCTAAATCTACTTCCCCTTATTTTGAGGCTATGTCCCCTAGTTCTGCTGTCACCCGCCAGTGGAAACAACCTGTTCGCATCTATCCTATCTATTCCCTTCATAATTTTAAATGTTCCTATAAGATCCCCCCTCATCCTTCTAAATTCCAACGAGTACAGTCCCAGTCTACTCAACCTCTCCTCATAATCCAACCCCTTCAGCTCTGGGATTAACCTAGTGAATCTCCTCTGCACACCCTCCAGTGCCAGTACGTACTTTAGTAAGGAGACCAAAACTGAACACAATACTCCAGGTGTGGCCTCACTAACACCTTATACAATTGCAACATAACCTCCCTAGTCTTAAACTCCATCCCTCTAGCAATGAAGGACAAAATTCCATTTGCCTTCTTAATCACCTGTTGCACCTGTAAACCAACCTTCTGTGACTCATGCACTAGCACACCCAAGTCTCTCTGCACAGCGGCATGCTTTAATATTTTATCGTTTAAATAATAATCCTGTTTTCTGTTATTCCTACCAAAATGGATAACCTCACATTTGTCAACATTGTATTCCATCTGCCAGACCCTAGCCCATTCACTTAACCTATCCAAATCCCTCTGCAGACTTCCAGTATCCTCTGCACTTTTCGCTTCACCACTCATCTTAGTGTCATCTGCAAACTTGGACACATTGCCCTTGGTCCCCAACTCCAAATCATCTATGTAAATTGTGAACAATTGTGGGCCCAACACGGATCCCTGAGGGACACCACTAGCTACTGATTGCCAACCAGAGAAACACCCATTAATCCCCACTCTTTGCTTTCTATTAATTAACCAATCCTCTATCCATGCTACTACTTTACCCTGAATGCCATGCATCTTTATCTTATGCAGCAACCTTTTGTGTGGCACCTTGTCAAAGGCTTTCTGGAAATCCAGATATACCACATCCATCGGCTCCCCGTTATCTACTGCACCGGTAATGTCCTCACAAAATTCCACTAAATTAGTTAGGCACGACCTGCTCTTTATGAACCCATGCTGCGTCTGCCCAATGGGACAATTTCTATCCAGATGCCTCGCTATTTCTTCCTTGATGATAGATTCCAGCATCTTCCCTACTACCGAAGTTAAGCTCACTGGCCTATAATTTCCTGATTTCTGCCTACCTCCTTTTTTAAACAGTGGTGTCATGTTTGCTAATTTCCAATCCACCGGGACCACCCCAGAGTCTAGTGAATTTTGGTAAATTATCACTAGTGCATCTGCAATTTCCCTAGCCATCTCTTTTAGCACTCTGGGATGCATTCCATCAGGGCCAGGAGACTTGTCTACCTTTAGCCCCATTAGCTTGCCCATCACTACCATCTTTTATATTGGAGATGGATTAGGATGTTTTAATGGGGATTGTGATCAATAAGGCACAGTGATTGTGTCTCTGTTAAATGTTTTCAGGAGTTTGTTAAAAAACATATAGAAACTTCAGGGCAAAATGTTGCATTTACCCATTACAGATTTTGAATGGGCAGTATTGTGGCTGTTCCAGGAATTAAATCTGCCTGAAAATTTAAAAAAAAAAAAAAAATTCTATAACACATTTATTAAAGAAAAAAAAAGCGTGGGTTTCCTCCAGGTGCTCCGGTTTCCTCCCACAGTTCAAAGATGTGCGGGTCAGGTGGATTGGCCATGCTAAATTGCCCGTAGTGTCCTAATAAAGTAAGGTTAATGGGGGGGATTGTTGGGTTACGGGTATACGGGTTACGTGGGTTTAAGTAGGGTGATCATTGCTCGGCACAACATCGAGGGCCGAAGGGCCTGTTCTGTGCTGTACTGTTCTATTCTATTCTATTCTATTCTACCTCCTTAGTGATAACAATCCTCTCAAGATCCTCACCTGTCATAGCCTCATTTCTATCAGTCGCTGGCATGTTATTTGTGTCTTCCACTGTGAAGACCGACCCAAAAAACCTGTTCAGTTCCTCAGCCATTTCCTCATTTCCCATTATTAAAACTCCCTTCTCATCCTCTAAAGGACCAATATTTACCTTAGCCACTCTTTTTTGTTTTATATATTTGTAAAAACTTTTACTGTCTGTTTTTATATTCTGACCAAGTTTACTCTCATACTCTATCTTACTCTTCTTTATAGCTTTTTTAGTAGCTTTTTGTTGCCCCCTAAAGATTTCCCAGTCCTCTTTGCCACTTTATATGCTTTTTCCTTCAATTTGATACTCTCCCTTATTTCCTTAGATATCCACGGTCGATTTTCCCTCTTTCTTCCGTCCTTCCTTTTTGTTGGTATAAACCTTTGCTGAGCACTGTGAAAAATCACTTGGAAGGTTCTCCACTGTTCCCCAACTGTTCCACCATAAAGTCTTAGCTCCCAGTCTACCTTAGCTAGTTCTTCTCTCATCCCTTTGTAATCTCCTTTGTTTAAACACAAAACACTAGTATTTGATTTTACTTTCTCACCCTCCATCTGTATTTTAAATTCCACCATATTGTGATCGCTCCTTCCGAGAGGATCCCTAACTATGAGATCATGAATCAATCCTGTCTCATTACACAGGACAAGATCTAGGACCACTTGTTCCCTCGTAGGTTCCATTACATACTGTTCTAGGAAACTATCGCGGATACATTCTATAAATTCCTCCTCAAGGTTGCCTTGACCGACCTGGTTAAACCAATCGACATGTAGATTAAAATCCCCCATGATAACTGCTGTACCATTGCTACATGCATCAGTTATTTCTTTGTTTATTGCCTGCCCCACCATAACATTACTATTTGGTGGCCGATAGACTACTCCTATCAGTGACTTTTTCGCCTTACTATTCCTGATTTCCACCCAAATGGATTCAACCTTATCCTCCATAGCACCGATGTCATCCCTTACTATTGCCCGGATGTCATCCTTAAATAACAGAGCGGAGGTGCCCTTACCATCCACTCTGTCCTTCCGAATAGTTTGATACCCTCAGATATTTAACTCCCAGTCGTGACCATCCTTTAACCATGTTTCAGTAATGGCCACTAAATCATAGTCATTTACGATGATTTGTGCCATCAACTCATTTACTTTATTCCGAATACTACGTGCATTCAGGTAAAGTACACTTATGTTGATTTTTTTACCTCTGTTTTGAATCTTAACATCTCCAGTTTTATTCCTTTTGTTATTACTGGGTCTATTCACTGAGCTCCCCTCAGTCACTGTACCTTGTACTGTCGCCCTTTTTGATTTTTGACTATGTCTTCTCTGCCTTGCACTTTTCCCCTTACTTCCTTTTGCTTCTGTCCCTGTTTTACTACCTTCCAACTTCCAGCATTGGTTCCCATCCCCCTACCACATTAGTTTAAACCCTCCCCAACAGCTCTAGAAAACACCCCCCCTAGGACATCGGTTCCAGTCCTGCCCAGGTGCAGAACGTCTGGTTTGTACTGGTCCCACCTCCCCCAGAACCGGTCCCAATGCCCCAGGAATTTGAATCCCTCCCTCTTGCACCATCTCTCGAGCCACGCATTCATCCTATCTATCCTGACATTCCTACTCTGACTAGCTCGTGGCACTGGTAGCAATCCTGAGATTACTACCTTTGAAGTCCTACTTTTTAGTTTAACTCCTAACTCCCTGAATTCCGCTTGTAGGACCTCATCCCGTTTTTTACCTATATCGTTGGTGTCTATGTCCACCACGACAGCTGGCTGTTCACCCTCCCCCCCCAGAATGTCCTGCAGCCGCTCCGAGACATCCTTGACCCTTGCACCAGGGAGGCAACATACCATCCTGGAGTCTCGATTGCGTCCACAGAACCGCCTGTCTATTCCCCTTACGATCGAGTCCCCTATCACTATAGCCCTGCCATTTTTCTTCCTGCCCTGCTGTGCAGCAGAGCCAGCCACAGTGCCATGAACCTGGCCTCTGCTGCCTTCCCCTGGTGAGCCATCTCCCTCAACAGTATCCAAAGCGGTATATCTGTTTTGCAGGGAGATGACCGCAGGGGACACCTGCACTGCCTTCCTACTCTTGCTCTTTCTTTTGGTCACCCATTTTCTATCTCCCTCATTAATTTTCACCTGCGGTGTGACCAACTCGCTAAACGTGCTATCCACGACCTCCGCAGCATCGCGGATGCTCCAAAGTGAGTCCATCCGCAGCTCCAGAGCCGTCAAGCGGTCTAACAAGAGCTGCAACTGAACACACTTCTTGCACGTGAAAGAGCCAGGGACAGTGACCGTGTCCCTGAGCTCCCACATCGCACACGAGGAGCATGACACGGGTCTGGGATCTCCTGCCATGTCTTAAAACCTTAGGTAAACTTATACAACAACAATTTCAAAATAAAAATAAATAAATTAGACAATAAAAATAATGAAAAGAAAAACTACTTACCAGTCACTTACCAGGGTTAAAAAGCACCTCTGAAAAAGCACCTCCTCACACTCTGCCCCGAATTACCTCACTGCACCAAATTACCAAGTTGCAATCCCCACTCTAGATGAGTCTCACTCAGGATGTGTCTCCTGGAAAAGCGCTAGCTTACTGAGTGCGTTTTCTGTCTGCAGACCTCGGCTAATCGATGACTCAAAAAATACCTAAACTTCAAAGAGAAGAATACAATGTGCCCCTAAACAGGCCTCAGGTGATTGACAGATAACTGCCTCTCAGCAATTAGGGTGGGGGCAGCTTCAACCAATCAGACACTAAGCTACACACTGCACTTTTAACTGAAAAACAGCAGAATTAGATTTTCCACTTACTTTCCCTGATTTACCTCACTGCACCAAATTACCAAGTTGCAATCCCCACTCTGGATGAGTCTCACTCCGGATGTGTCTTCTGGAAAAGCGCTAGCTTACTGAGTGCGCTTTCTGTCTCTCTTTTATACAGACCTCAGCTAATCGATGACTCAAAAAATACCTTAACTTCCAAGAGAAGAATACAATGTGCCCCTAAACAGGCCTCAGGTGATTGACAGATAACTGCCTCTCAGCAATTAGGGTGGGGGCAGCTTCAACCAATCAGACACTAAGCTACACACTGCACTTTTAACTGAAAAACAGCAGAATTAGATTTTCCACTTACCTTCCCTGATTTACCTCACTGCACCAAATTACCAAGTTTCAATCCCCCACTCTGGATGAGTCTCACTCCGGATGTGTCTCCTGGAAAAGCGCTAGCTTCGGGAAGGGATGGTTTGGGGCTGTGTGGTGATTGGTTGGGATTTGTATCTTTTGGGTTTGAGGAATTACTGTGTTGGAAGTTTGGAAGGGAGCCTTTGTGTTGGTTTTCTCTGTGTTGGGGGGGGGGGGGCAGGGGCCACCTTGATAGCAAACATAAATTGGCTAGTGAACAGGATAGAGGTAGGGGAGGGCTTGCAGCCATTGGAACCTATATGGACAGTACGAATGGCGGGGGGGGGGGGAATGGGAAGGATACAGGGTGAGGTGGTTTGGAGACAAAGTGGCTGGGGAGTTTCTGGGAAGGGGAGAGGGGTAGGTGGCTGACGGTGACTGGGGGTAAGGCTGGGTTTCGCCTGTTGGGTGGGTACCGGAGTAGTGGCTATGATGGATAAGAGAAATGGCTATGATGGTGGGGGGAAGGAGGGAGCAATGGCTATGATGGTGGGGCGGGGTTGAGAGATGACCGGTACAGGTGGTGACATGGAACATGCGAGAGCTGGGTGTACTGGTGAAGCGAGCGAGAGTTTTCTCACATTTGTAGAGTTTGAAAGCAGATGTATTGGTCATTGGGAGGAGGCTGTTGGCTGGGGTGAGGACGGCAGTTTATTCTGCAATTGTTATCTCGAACCATGCTCCACATTGGGTGAATGTGGTCCTGGAAAAGGGGCTGGCACAGAGGCCTGCATGGATGTTGGACGTGGGGTTGCTGGCGGACCCAAATTATTGCACTAAAATGGGAATGGTGATTGGGGATCATGTAGGGTTTAATAGGAACAGCGAGGATTTGCCGTCAGTGGTGTGGGAAGTTGAAAGTAGTAGTGAGTGGCGAGTTCATCTCCTTTGAGGTTCAGATGACTAGAGAGGCAAGACAGGAGTGGTAGTGGTTGGTAGAGGAAATTTTGGAGGTGGATGGATGGATGGATGGAGGATCTGACTCCGGATCTTCTGGTGAGGAGGAAGGAATTACAGACGTGGTTTGACCTACATTCCACGGGAAAGGCGGTTCGGCAGTTGAGGCGGGTGAGAGGGGCCATGTACGAATATAAGGAAAAGGCTCCAGCTCCGCAGCATGTGGCGGTGAGAGAGATTGTTCAGGTTCTGGATAGGCCAAGGGAGCTGCTGGTGGCACCAGAGCGGGTGAATAAGGCATTTGAGGAGTTCTATAAGAATTTGTATAAGTCAGACATGAGGGAGTTTTGGGGGTGGTTGGAGTGTCCCGAAGTAGGGGGTGGGGGGTGGGAAAGAGGGCAGGATTGGAGGAGCCTGTGGGGTTAGAAGTGCGGGTGGCGATAGGGAAGATGCAGACGGTTAAGGCACCGAGGCCAGATAGTTTCCCAGTGGAAATTTATAAAAGGTTTCTGGATAGGCTGCTGCCGCATTTGGAGGAGATGTTTGAGGACGTGGTGGCTGAGGGGCCACTGCGGGTGACAATGGGAGATCCATTTCATTGCTGCTTAGAAAGGACAAGGACCCGGTGTGGGTCGTATATCAATATCTCTACCTGAATGTGGATGCCCAGATTTTGGTGAAGGTGCTGGCGCTCAAGTTGGAGCATTGTCTCCCGAAGGTGATTGGGGAGAATCAGATGGGGTTCGTAAAGGGCAGGCAATTGTAGTCAAATAATAATAATATAATAATAATATTCGCTTATTGTCACAAGTAGGCTTCTTCTCAGGCAGAAGGGAGGGAGTTGGAGGTGGTAGTGGCACTGGATGTGGAGAAGGCGTTTGATTGTTGGGAGTGGAGCTATTTGTTTGCAGTGTTGAAGAGGTTTGGGTTTAAGTCTAAGCTTGTGGTGTGGGTGAAATAATGTATAAAGATCCAGTGGCGTGTGCGTGCACTAATGAGATGAACGCAGGGTACTTTCCATTGTATGGTGATAGATTATTGATTTATTCATGGTTTTAGGTGCTAATTGAATGCAGAGCAGATGAATGAAATTATTAGAAAGGTCTTGACTGTGGGAATACAGCCATTGTTTCAGATAATGAATAAACGATTGAACTCGTGTCTTGATTGTGGGAATCTAGACATTTTTCAGTGAATGTTTCATACAATGAATTGACCATTGTATTTCAGCGTATTCAGCAATAATAATGTATCAACTAATTAGTTACAGCAAGGTATACGGCGAGCTGTGAACAAAACCAGGAGGTCTCATCTGAGAATTAGAAACCAATGAGAGTAAATGGAGGATTAGCCCAGAGATAGGAATTCCCTTAAAAGTAGGACCTCGTGGCCGAGATCTTGTTCCTGAATTCTTGCCTTTCTGAATTCATGAATCATCTATCCGTTTGTTTGTGTTTAAACGGTTTTGTTCAAATGGATGTCTGTTACTTAGAGAATTATTTATTAATCAAACATTGGCCATTACTTAATATTGACTGGTGTCTATCAAAGCTAGCTCAGCATCTTCGTGCGCAGTTTCATGAAAAGTACTGAATATGTTTCTCATGCCACAGCTGTATACCTTGCTGTAACTAATTAGTTGATACATTATTATTGCTGAATACGCTGAAATACAATGGTCAATTCATTGTATGAAACATTCACTGAAAAATGTCTAGATTCCCACAATCAAGACACAAGAGTTCAATCGTTTATTCATTATCTGAAACAATGGCTGTATTCCCACAGTCAAGATTTTTTTATGGTTTTATGTTTCCTGTTTTTTTTGCCATGTGCCCTTTTATGTATTGTTTGATATTTTGTTTCTAAGTCTTGATTTGGTTCTTAAGTGTATTCAAGTGAATAATTAGCAATAAAGTTGTATTTTTGGCACCTCCGACCAACCGGACTAAAGACTCTCATCGGAAAGTAAAATAAGTGCCCTAAAAATAGAGAAATGAGGCAGGGGTGCCACATGTTCCTCTTCTGTTTGCGCTGGCTATAGAGGCCTTTGCTATTGTGCAGGGGTGCTCTGATAAATGAAGAGGGATAAGTGAAGGGGGTGGGGTGGAGAATAGGGTGTCCCTGTATGTGGATGATCTGTTGCTTTATATCTCCAAACTAGGCTCTTCAGTGGGGAATTTAGGGCAGCATGGTAGCACAAGTGGATAGCACTGTGGCTTCACAGCGCCAGGGTCCCAGGTTCGATTCCCGGCTTGGATCACTGTCTGTGTGGAGTCCGCACGTTCTCCCCGTGTCTGCATGAGTTTCCTCCAGATGCTCCGGTTTCCTCCCACAGTCCAAAGACCTGCAGGTCAGGTAGATTGGCCGTGCTAAATTGCCCTTAGTGACCAAAAAGGTTAGGAGGGGTTATTGGGTTACGGGGATAGGGTGGAAGTGGGTTGGTGCAGACTCGATGGGCTGAATGGCCTCCTTCTGCACTGTAATTTCTATGTTCCATAATGGAGCTGCTGAGGAGATTTGTTTTTTTTCAGGTTACAAGGTAAATTTGGGAAAAAGTGAGTGTTTTGTGGTGTCTGCTCCAGGGGCGGGAGTTGGGGTGGGGAGTGCAGGTGGCTCGGCTCCGTTATTTGAACTTCACAAGTCTGGTGGGCAGGATCAAGGAGGATTTACTGAGGTGGGATAGCCATCCACTATCGTTGGCAGGCCGGGTGCAGGGGGTTAAGGTGAACATTTTGTCGAGATTTTTATTTTCATTTCAGTTCCTGCCAGTCTTTCTGCCTCAATTATTTTTTATGGGGGTGGAGAGGTTGGTCTCACGTTTGTACGGACAAGTAAGGTGGTAAGGATTAGAAGGATGGATCATCAGAGAGGACGCCTGGCCCTTCCGAACCTATTATTGGGCGGCGAACGTTGAGAAGGTGCAGGTCTGGAGTAGGAGGATGAAGGCTTTGTGCATGAGGATGGAGGATGGAGACAGGCTTTTGAAAGGGGTCAGGGTTGCAGGCGCTGGCAATGGCACCTTCTCCAATTTGCCCCAGGGAAGTATTCGGGGAGTCGGGTGTTGGTGGCCAAGCTGAAAATATGGAGTCAATTTTGGCAGTATTTTAGGTTGGAGGCGGGGTCAAAGCTGATGCCGATCCGAGGGAACCATGGGTTTGAGCTAGTGATGATGGATGCTAAGTTTATGGAATGGAAGGAGCGAGGGGTGATGGAAATGAAGGGTTAAGGCCATGTGGCAAGAGGAGTTGGGGTGGAGCTCGAGGAGGAGCTGTGGTGTGAGGTGTTGCGGAGGCTGAATGCCTCAACTTCGTGCACAAGGCTGGAGTTGAGACAGCTAATGGTGGTGCATAGGGCACATCTGAAGAAGTCGAGGATGAGCCGGTTGGAGGAAGGGGTGGAGGATACTTGTGAGCGGTGTGGGATGGGCCCTGCCAATCATGTACATATGGTTTGGTCCTGCCCGAAGTTGGAGATCTTTTGCAGAATGTTCACCAGCACCATGCCGGCGATCTTGCATGTGGATTTAGACCCCAGTCCCCTGGGGCCATATTGGGACGTTGGAGTTGCAGATGGGACCGGGACAGATATTTTAGCCTTCGCCTTGTTGATCTGTCGCAGGTGGATTCTGTTGGGGTGGAGGGCAATTTTGCTTTGAGGGGGATGAGTGAGGAGTTCCAAAAGAGATGGGGTTTGTTTATAGTACATTTCAAGGAGCTGGTTACTGTCAGCTGCTAAGGGAGAAGGGTGGTAAGGTGGGATGGTTGGTTAGGGTGTCAGGGGCGGGTGGATTTGGGGATTTGTGTTGGTTTTACTTTGTACTATTGTGTGCTTTGTTAAAAAATTTAAATAAAAATACTTTAAAAAAAGAAAAGGACAGGAAGATTCTAGAGTAAAAATACTAAATTGGAGGATGGTGAATCTAATGGGCTGAGAATAGGTGGATCGAAATCAAAGATTGGAAGGAAAACTGTAATGAAACAAGCTGTAGTCAAGGTACATTACCACAAAGGGGAAAGGTAGGACAAACAAATCCAGAGACCCCTGGATGACAAAAGAGATAGACGGAAAGATGATGTACAAAAGGGTGCATGACAGATACCAGGTTGCTAATACAATTAAGAGCCAGGATGCATCTACAAAGTCCAAAGGATAATGAAAAAGGAAATAGGAGGCAAAGCAAAGCCACCAAAAAACGCAATAAAAATGGTCAAGAGGCACATCAATAGTAAATAGTTGGTAAGGGTAGGGGCTAGCGATGAAAGACCAAAAAGGGGATCTATACATGGAGGCAGAGGGCATGGCATATGAATACTTTGCATTTGTCTTTAGCAAGAAAGAAGATGCTGCCAAAGAAATATAAAATAGGAGGTAGGGGAGACATTTGAAGAGCTGAAGATTGATAAAGAGAGGATATTAGGAAGCGGGGCTGTACTTAAAGTCGATAAGCCACCAGGACTTGCGGGGATGTATCTGAGGATGAGGGAAGTAAGGGAGGGATTTGCTGCGGACCTGAGAATTAAAAGTGTCATGCTTCTGCTCAGAAAATGGTGTAAAGCTAAGACCAGCAACTACAGGCGAGTCAGTTTAACCACAGTGGTGCAAAAGCTTTTGGAAATGATAATCTAGAACAGGGGTGGGCAAACTACGGCCCGCCAAAGGTCTTTATGCGGCCCACCAATATCAAGTCATAAAAAAAAATAAAAAATTAAACTAAGGTTAATGGGAGGGAGGGGGGGGGGGGGGGCTGTTGGGTTACTGGTATAAGGTGGATACGTTGACTTGAGTAGGGTGATCATTGCTCGGCACAACATGTGTTTCATGTGAAGTTTCTACTTTAAAATATTAATTAATAAAAATTAATTGCTGTTTTTCTTTAAACTGAGTTACTTTGTTTTTCAAATAAATATGGTTCATGTAAAGTTTCTACTTTAAAATATTAATTAATAAAATTTTCTTTAAAAACCTTTTATTTTGGCTATTTTAAATAATAATTATTTTACTTTATATACTATGCGGCCCTTTAAAATTGTGAATTTCTGAATGTGGCCCTTGCACAGAAAAGTTTGCCCACCCCTGATCTAGAACAATTAGAACAATCTAGTACAAGGGTTTACTAATTACAGGAAGCCAGCTGAATGGCCTATTTCTGTGCTGTACCTATCGTATGCTTAATCTACCCACTATAACTGCACAGCAATGGGGTCCACATTTGGCCTGTTAAATGGATAATTCTTACAACTTTTCTATTAGTTCTAGCAGAGAGCAAAAGTGACTTTAGATAGCCAGTGTGTTGCTCAGACACCTACCTGTCTTTTGGAAAGACTGGCCTATCATCCAGGAACGTTAGCTGATGCAGATGCACAATAAACATCTTCCTGTAGTTAGCGATTTTCTTAATGACGTCATTGCCCATCAGGTTCAACACATGCTGTGAAAGCAGAGTGAAAAACAGGCTTTAGAAAGGACTCAGGCAGCACACCAGGCTGCAGTGTCTCACTGCTTCCAGTGCATCTGAAAGACACACACTCACAATAATCAGAGAATCAGCCCACAAATATTTTAGTGAAGTTATTTTAAAAAAACTATATTCCATAACAAATCTTCCAGTATTTCTGGCACCTTGGGCGGGATTCTCCGTCCAGCAACGGCGGAATTGCGTAATACGATTGGGCGGGGAATTGTGCGCGAGTTATAAACCATGGCTGATGTTGGGCACCCGCTGGAATGCCATGCTCCGGTGCCTCGACAGCAGCATCAATACATTCTACTCTGCACGCACAGTAAATGCCATTGGCATATCATTACCGGGGTTGACCCGACATTCCCGGGGGTCACATGATATTCCACCTCCACCAGGAGGAAGCATCGACGGCAAGGTTCATTTGTTGGGGTTTTTAAAAATCGGGAAACAGGTGAAGTGGAGCTGCCGGGAGGAGCTTTGGTGCTCTTGGCACCATGTGCATTGCTGTGCTAAGTTCTCGATCTCTGCGTCTATTCCGTGCCACCACACGTAGCTTCGGGCCAACATTTTCATTTTAGAGACTCCAAGGTGTCCGCTGTGGAGGTCTTGCAAGATTGCCTGGTGGCCGCGCTCGGGAATGACCACTCGGGAACCCCACAGTACAATGCAATCTACCACGCTGAGTTCGGCAACTCTTGTGGTAAAAGCACGTAGATCTGCTGGGAGGGTGCGATGCTGGACTCCGTACAGCAGTATGTGGTGGACCCTGGCTAATAATGGGTCTGTCTGTGTCCATGCCTTTAATTGGACCGCCCTCACAGATAAATAGTCCATAAAGTGGAGAGCAGTGATCACCTCGTCAGACACTGTTGGCGTTGGCATACTGGTGAGCAGAGGGTGGCATGCGGAATCTTCGTCCCTGAGCAATGTTCCAAGACGTACTCATATGCTGCCGAGAGCAGAGCATAAAGCTGAATGCGGGCGGATGCCACTGCGGGGATGGCTCTGTCCTCATTGTACAACCCTAATAAGGGCTTTTGATCCGTTAAAGCTGTGAGCATGTGTTCACAGACATACTGATGGAATAGCTTTACTCCTAAAACCAGCACCAAACCTTCTTTCTCTATTCAAGTGTAATTTCGCTCATCGGACGCCAAAATGCGTGAAGTGAACGCTATGGGCCGCTCCGTACCGTCGTCCATCCGGTGCACAAGGACTTCCCCGATGCCATAGGGTGAGGCATCGCATGTTAGCAATAAAGGTTTTGACGGTCGAAGTGCGTCAGCAGATCTGACGATGATAGTCATTGCTTTGCATCGTTGAATGCTGTCTGCTATGGCGGGCCCTTCTTTAACAACTGGTGCAGCAGGGCCAATACCGTTACCAAGTCCGGGATGAACTTGCCATCATAATTTATAAAGCTCAAGAAAGAACGGAGTTCTGTTTGATCCTTTGTCACGGGTTTGTCGGATCATCCACACCTTATATTATCCACTGAATGTAACCCGTTTCTGTCCACCCTATAGGATAAGTAGACTCCCTCTTTCGCGTGGAACACGCATTTTCCACGCCGTAGGTGGACCCCAACTGCCTTGAATCACATGTCCCCCAGGTTTTGATGTGTTCCTGGTCGGAGGGACTGGTGATCAATGCGTCATCCAGGTAAACTGCTAACTGTGGGAACTGTTGCACGTTTTGCTATGGGTGTAAAACGCGTTTATTGGGGTGTATTAACTTGCCTCTGTTAAAGGCCGTGTGCTTAACACCACTAGGCTCTGTCTATGTATCTTTCAGCTCAGGAGTCGCCAGTTGCCGTATAGACAACTCACAGATATCTCAAGGTCAGGTTCAAAGTAATAAAACGATACACCGATTAGTAAGTTCCAAACGATCAATATTTATTATACAATTATAATAAATACGCATGCACACACTAAGGGACTAAGCTATGACTAAACTAAGCAAACAGAATACTTAACTACACAGGAACAGGCAAGGTCAGGGAGCGAGGCCTTCGTCCCGGTCTTGGTCTGCAACCTTCAGAAAGCGTGCTGGTCACTGGGGGTCTAGCGGGCTTGGTTCGCGTAGCGGGCGTCGTATTGGCACTTACGGTTCGGCGGCTGGTGCTCAACGGCTGGAGTCAGGATACACGTTCAAGGTCTTGGTCAAAGCCGGAGCACGAAACAACAGACAGGACCATGTGTGGGGGTCTATTTTTATAGGGGTCCCCAATGTCCTTGCCTTTTCCTGGGCGGGCTTTACCTTCAGGTATCGATTGGATCGCTTCCAATCGATATCTTTTGAATTCCTCCAATGTGAGGGTCTTTCTCGATGGTGGGGGCGGTTTCTATAGTGGATACTTCTGGTGCCGCTCTGTCTGGACATCCACTTAAAGTATCTTATTCAAACCCAAATGTTGCCATTGTGTGTGCCTAGATCTGGACTGCCTCATTAGTATGTAAAACGTTCTGCCATTATCACCTTTGGTTGGAGATCTTCCACCTGGCCAGAAACTGGTTTTGCTGCTTGCAAAATGCTAATGAGTGTTTGCAGGCTGTTTGCCTTGGCTAAACTGTTTTTCCCTGCAGTCTTAGCGATTCTCCATTTTGTTTGGTTCAGTGTCCATTTTAGGTGGCTACAGTGGCTACAGAACCCTCAGAGGATATTCTCTATTATACTTTGGAATTTGGCACATGCTGAAGAAACTCCGAATGGCAGTCTGGTGTACTCATACAAACCGCTGTGTGTTGATGGTTGCATATTTTCACGAGGCCGGGTCCAGAACTAATTGAAGATAAACGTGGCTCATGTCGAGCTTGGTGAAAGTACGTCCTCCGCTGAGCTTCGCATATGGATCCTCAATCTTCGATACCAGATAACGATCCAAACGGGACGCTCGATTGTCACCTTATAAATATCCGTAGGGATCGGTGCCACAGCCCCAGCTATTCACAATGATTTAGATGAGGGAACAAATTGTAATATCTCCAAATTTGCAGATGACACCAAGTTGGGTGGGAGGATGAGCTGTGAGGTGGATGCAAAGATCCTTCAGTGTGATTTGGACAAGTTGAGTGAGTGGGCAAATGAATAGAAGGTGCAATATAATTTGTATAAATGCGAGGTTATCCACTTTGGTAGAAAAATAGGAAGGCAAGACTATTATCTGAATGACATAAATTAGATAAGGGGAATGTGCAAGGAGACTTGGGTGTCCTCGTACACCAGTCACTGCAGGCGGTAAAAACGCCCTCATTGCAAGAGTACAGGAGCAGTGATGCCTTGCTGCAATTATCTAGGGCCTTGATGAGGGCACACCTGGAATATTGTGTGTAGTTTTGGTCTCTTTATCTGAGGAAGGATGTTCTTCCTCCAGAGGGAATGCAGCGAAGGATTACCAGACCAATTCCTGGGATGGCAGGCTGATATATGAGGAGAGATTTAGTCTGTTAGAATTGTATTGGCTGGAGTGCAGAAAAATAAAGGTAGATCTCATAGAAACCTATAAAATTCTAACAGGACTAAACAGGGTGAATTTAAGAAGGATGTTCCCGATAGGATGTCCAGAACCTGGATTCACAATCTGAGGAAATGGGGGAGGCCTTTTAGGACAGAGATGAGGAGAAACTGCTTCACCCAGAGAGTGGTGAGCCTGTGGAATTCGCTACCACAAAAAGTAGCTGAAGTCAAAACATTGTGGGCGGGATTCTTCATCCAGTGGCTACAGAATTGTGAGGCACGACCAGGCAGAGAATTTAACGTTAGTTGAAAAGTGACACCAGCGCCGGGTGCCTGACGGAATGTCATGCTCCAGTGCCTCGACAGCAGCGTGAATACGTTCTATGCTATACATACAGTAAACGGTGTTAGCATACCATTAACAGGCCCGTACCGGTATTCTCCAGGGCTCCCATAACGCTCCGCCTCTGCCAGGAGGATTACCAATGGCAAGGTTCTCTTGCGGTTTACAAAATCGGGAAACAGGCACAGTGGCTACTGAGGGAGAGCGGGGGTAAAGGACATGTTCTCAGAGGCACGAGAGTGGGCTGCTGGGCGTGGGGGGGGGTTGGGCTGAGCCGGAGGTGGCAAGGGGTGTTCAGATAATGGGCCATGAGGTTGGGGTGTCCCCTCAGGACTGGGGTGTCCAGGTACAGACTGCCATTGCTGCAGCCTGCAAGGCAGCCATTCTGCTGTGCATCCCATTGACCGCCCACTGTGGGCAGTGGTCGCACAGAGCGACACCGGCAGTATGAGTAGCCCCGCCACAGCCCCTCCCTGTACCCTCCTCCTCATCCTACCATACCCCTCTACCAAACCACCTCAATCACAACTGGGCATAAGTGCCACCCTGCCGGCGGAGCATCATGCAGCCTACCCAAGGGGGCACCCAAAGAAGTGCGCTGGATGTGGACCGTAGAGCATACCGCTGGCAAGGGTAGCGCCAGCCATAAGTATCTCTGCCAGCAGGGATGGATGCCAGGGCCAGAGTCTCCTACAGTGCCGGGCAGAGTGCCGGGGGGACAGCCGGGGATTGGTGTGGGCACGGGAGAGGAGGGAGGGAGAAGGAGTACATGCTCAGGCAGCGGCTGCAGTGCAGGCCAACGTGTATCCTGTTGGACCTGGTTGGGCACAGTGATACGCATTGTGCTAACATGTTTACCTTTCACCCCCTGCAGATGATGGATTTCAGAATCCAAACAGGAATATTTGGCATTTGCCTTGCCACCACAGACCTGGGGATGCACTGAGGCAATACGATGAGTTGCTCGGGGAAGGCCCTGCAGCGGTGGAGCTTTCCCCAGCGGAACAGGAGACAGCTGGTGAGGGTGGAGTGCCACCCGCCCGATAGGCCGAGGAGGAGCTGGGAAGGAGGCACCGCAACAGGCCTCCTGTGTACCAACAGCTCCCATCTTTTGAGGACCTGCCAGACCAGGCATGTCGTTGAAGACTCTGGCTGAGCAGGTGGACCGCACGACATATCTGCCAGATCATAGCGCTCCTAGAACCGCAGGGATATGGGGGGAGGACAGCCACTCCCGGTGGCCGTCAAATTGACAGTCACCCTGAACTTTTTCACCACAGGGTCCTTCCAGGCATCGAGTGGGGACCTGTCTAGAATTTCGCAGATTTGGTGCACAGGCACATCAGCGCCATCACGGAAGCCTGGTATGCTCAGTCGGCATAATATATCCACTTCAATCTGGACCGAGCCCACCAGGATTCCCGGGCAGTGGAGTTCGCTGCCATCGCCGGAAAGCCCCACATCTAGGGGATGATCACCGGGATGCATGTACACCTACGAGCATTACGAGCGCAACGAGCTGTTGGTACACAGGAGGCCTGTTGCGGTGCCTCCTTCCCAGCTCCTCCTCGGCCTATCGGGCGGGTGGCACTCCACCCTCACCAGCTGTCTCCTGTTCCTCTGGGGAAAGCTCCACCGCTGCAGGGCCTTCCCCGAGCAACTCATCGTATTGCCTCAGTGCATCCCCAGGTCTGTGGTGGCAAGGCAAATGCCAAATATTCCTGTTTGGATTCACAAACCGAAAGAACTACCGCTCCATGCAAGTGCAGCTGGTGTGTGACCACAAGATGCACATCATGCACCTCTGCGCCCAATATTCAGGCAGCGTGCATGACGCCTTCATCCTGACATACTCAACGGTATCCGATACATTCGCGGTGCACCCCCGGGCTCTTGGCCAACGGGCTATCTGCTGCAGTCGTGGCTGATGACGCCTATCCGAGGCACAGACCAAGGCATAGATACACTACCACGACTCCCATGCCGCGACCAGGGCCGTGATCGAGCAGTGCAGCCATGTCCTGAAGATCAGTTCAGGTGCTTGAACCACTCTGGACGGTCCCTCCAGTATAGTGTTGGGAGAGTCTCCCACATTGTGGTGGTCTGCTGTGTCCTCTACAGCAAAGCGCAGCAGAGGGTGGCATGCTGTAGGAGGAGGATGAACACCAGTCCTCGTCCAACTAGGAAGATCATAGGAATTGGGAGCAGAAGCAGGCAATTCAGCCCTTCGAGCCTGCTGCGCCATTCAATCAGATCATGGCTGATCTCTTCTTGGTCTCAAATCCACCTCCCTACCTGTTCCCCATATCCCTTTAACCGTTTTCTATCAGATATATACCTATCTCCTTCTTTAAACCATTGAAAGGATGCGGAGTTTGGTCAGGATGGGCAGTGATTGGGGCTCGGGGAGGCACAGGAGGACACACAACGTGTGCACCAGGGCCACCACGCACAGGACGCTCTAATCGCCGACAGGTTCACCGACTGGGGGGCCTGACTGATGGCGGCATGAACATCCCGTCCCAATCCCACAAGCCCCCACAGCTGCCAACCCCCTCTCAAATCCATCCTCCCTCCACCAACCACCCCACTCCATGATTCCTACCTGCCTCAAAACAGGGTGCAGGCCCTGGGATTGCCAGTAACAACAGGTCTGGTCCTTGGGATAGAGGATGATGACGACCCGCTCTGTGATGAGCTCTGGTGTTCCTCATCGTTTGAAAATGCCTGACTCCTGCCCATGGAAGCACTTTCCACCGTCCGCCTGGGTGATTCCTGCATGTGAACAGGCCATTCCATCACACAGTCCCATTGAACCCTTGGGGTGGCAGAGGTGGGGATGGTCTCCGGGGCGGTGTGGGGGGCTGGGAGCGGGCAGGAGGTGGAAAGGAGGAGGAGGGAGGGGTTATCGAGGCAATGTGTGGTGGCTCACCTCCAACAGCTGCTCAACCACCCCCGCACCCCTTCCCCCACTCCGCCAGCTCCCCCTTTGCAGCCAGCCGAGGCTAGCCCATCCCTCACACCCTTCAGAGTAACGAGGCAGGTTGGAACATTTGTGAACAGGTGTTTATTGTGAACAGGTTTCGACAGGCTTACCGAACATCATCCTGTGCGCTGCATCCATGCCAACTTAACTGGTGTCTAACTTTCTGGCCTTACGGTCCCTTACACTTCTTCCAGGTGGTTCCCAGGACGGGACATCAGGGGTGGCTGCAAGTCCCTGGGGTTGGGCCGCCCTCCGCCTTCTTGCGGGTTCCTTCACCCGCTGATGTACCGTTGCACTAGATAGTGACCCCCCCTTCATTGTAATGCCCAACCGAGGGGACTGATTCAGGGATGGTGGACGGCGTTGGAGTCAGTTGTGACGTAAAGTCAGTGCCGTCCTTGGACTGGTGCTCTGGGGTATTGCGGATTGGAGTTCGGGGGGCTCGCGTCTCTGCCTGGCCCCACCTCATTGTTCGACCTGTCGTGAGGTTGTGACCGGGCGTGGGGCTGGGGGGCGGGGTACTCACCTTGTTGCCAGGTGATCCTGCAAGACACAAGGCATGACTCATTGTTGATTCACGGGTTGGAGTGGTGTGGAGGTGGTGGGGTGCTGGGGTTAGGGTGGTGGAGGGGTGGTGTGGAGGTGATAGGGTGCTCAGGGTGTGCTGCCACACGTGCCATTGGGACACCTCAACTTTGTTCCCTGATGCTGACCTCCACCTTGGTGATGGCCCGTTCGCCAGACCCACCGATTAGGTCTAAAGCCCGCCGCTCTGCAACGGTAGGGCACCGCAGGTTTGGCAGGCCCCCTCTAGTCTTCTCTCTCTCCGTGGTGTGGTTATGCGCCGCCTTCTCCTATTTTGGGGGCGGGTGGGGGGAAGAAAATGCACAATGTTAGGCAGTCGGACATGGACAGCACAGTGGGTGGGCAGCTAGTTGCCTGAATGTGCAGGGCATTCGGCCACGGCAGGCAGTATGGGTGTTTGCATGTGGTGCAGGGTGGAGTGCGAGCAGACTGTCGATGGGTTGCGTTAGGTCACCCTCTCTGTGGGTGTACGGGTGTGTGGGACGGGGTTTGGTGCCAGGGGACGGTGGTGGTTATTCACCCTGGCCATCCTGTGGAGGTCATGCAGCTTTTCCGGCACTGTTGGCCAGTCCTGCTGGTGGGGCCCTTGGCACACATGGCCTCTGCCATCTATTCCCCGGCCCAGTGTACGGCAGCGAGTGGCAACCTCCTTCCCATCCTGGAGAACAGGGTGCCCGCCTCTCCTCCATGGCATTCAGCAGGGTCTCGAGCTCCCCAAGTGTAAAATGGAGTGCCATTCTTCGGGGTGCTATCTTGTTCGCTGGAATGAGTTTGCTGGAATTGTACTAGTTCCATGTGGCGCCGGTGCCAGCCCATTAATGGATCCAGAATTGCTCCAGGACAGGTGCCGTTTTCATGGGCGGAGAACACTCAGTCCCGGAATCAACACTTAATCCCTGAAATGGAGAATTTTGCCTTGTACGTCTTCAAGAGGCAGTTGGATATAGTACTTGGGGCAAAGGGGATCTGCCCTTCAGAAGGTGGTGGTGAGATAGGGCTTGCTTTAACTTTTCACCCCAAAATGTAGATGTCAAATTATTCGCAAAGATCCTGGCCACTCGAATAGAGGATTGTGTAGCGGAGATAATTGGGGAGGATCAGACGGGATTTGTAAAAGGGCAGGCACCTGACATCCAACATTAGACAGCTTCTTAATGTAATTATGATGCCAGCGGAGGGGCGCGAGGCTGAGATGGTAGCTGCCATGGACGCCGAGAAGGCTTTTGACAGAATGGAGTGTAAGTATCTATGGGATATTTGAGGCAGGTTTGGGTTTGGGCAGGTTTTGTGGAGTGGGCCCGGCTATTAAACCAGGCCCCGGTGGCAAATGTAAGAACTAACCGAGTTCGGTCAGAATACTTCAGTCTTTGTCGGAAGACTAGGCAAGGATGCCCGCTCTCCCCATTACTGTTTGCCATAGCCATAGAACCCTTAGCAATGGATCTGAGAGCAGTGAATACCTGGAGGGGTATAGCGAAATACAGGGCCTCTCTCTAGAGGCAGGTTTGCTGCTTTATATCATGGACCCGGTGGGGGGGATGACCAGAATCATGAAGATATTAGGAGAATTTGGGCGATTTTCAGGCCATAAGATAAATATGGGAAAGAGCGAGATGTTCGTGATTCAGGCAGGAAAGGAGGCTGAAGGAGCTACCTTTTAAAGTGGTTGGGAGTTTTAGATATCTGGGGATTCAAGTGGCCAAAGATGATGGCAGCTTCTCATGTTAAATTTGGGCAAAACAGTGGATCAAATGAGAAGGGATTTTTGTAGATGGGACATGCTTCCACTGACGCTGGCGGGGAGGGTTCAGATGGTGAAGATGACGGTCCTTCCGAGATTGATTTTCTTTTTTCAGTGTCTCCCGATTTTTGTCCCAAAGACTTTTTTCAGAAGTATGAATGTGGCGATATCCAGGGGGCTGGAGGGCTGGATAGGGGCTTTAAGGTATGGCAGCAGGCAGGGATTGAGACGTTTGGGGATCTGTTCATCCATGAGGGCTTCCTGACCTTGGAGGCATTAGAGGAGGAGTTTGATTTGCTAGGTGGGAAAGGGTTTCGGTATCTTCAAGTGCAGGACTTTGTACGGAGACAGGTCCCAAGCTTTCCTCGCCTCCACCTGAGGGGACTGCAGGATAAAGTGTTGTCAAAAACAGGGGTTGGGGGGGGGGGGGGGGGGGGGGGGGTTCGTACATTTACAGGGAATTGTTAGAGTGGGAAGGGGCCCCTATCAGAGAAATGAAGAGGAAGTGGGAAGAGGAGCTAGGAGGGCAGCTGGAAACTGAACTGTGGGAAAAAGCCTTGAAAAGGGTAAATGCATCCTCGTCGTGTGCTAGACCCAGCTTGATTCAGTTCAAGGTAGTCCACAGGACCCACATAGAACATAGAACAGTACAGCACAGAACAGGCCCTTCGGCCCTCAATGTTGTGCCGAGCCATGATCACCCTACTCAAACCCACGTATCCACCCTATACCCATAACCCAACAACCCCCCCCCTTAACCTTACTTTAATTAGGACACTACGGGCAATTTAGCATGGCCAATCCACCTAACCCGCACATCTTTGGACTGTGGGAGGAAACCGGAGCACCCGGAGGAAACCCACGCACACAGGGGAAGGACGTGCAGACTCCACACAGACAGTGACCCAGCCGGGAATCGAACCTGGGACCCTGGAGCTGTGAAGCATTAATGCTAACCACCATGCTACCCTGCTGCCCCTTATGAGGGTAGCTCGGAAGAGTAGGTTCTTCGAGGAGGTGGAGGACAGATGTGGGCGGTGTGGGGGTAGCCCGACCAACCATGTTCATAGGTTTTGGGCATGTCCGAAACTGAGGGAATTCTGGCAGGGATTTGCAGATGTTATGTCGGAAGTTCTGGAAGGTAGGGTACCTCAGAGTCCAGAATTAACAATATTTGGGGTGTCGGAAGATCCGGGGGCAAAGGGAGGCCCATATCCTGGCCTTCTCCTCACTGGTGGCCCGGAGATGGATCTTGCTGAGATGGAGGGACTCGGAGCCCCTGAAATCAGGAATATGGGTCAGCGATATGGCAGAGTTTCTCAATCTGGAGAAAATCAAGTTCGCTCTGAGAGGATCAGTACAGGGATTCACCTGGAGTTGGCAGTCGTTCATAAATTTCTTTAACAAAAATTGAACGTCAGCAGTAAGGGGGGAAAGGGAAAAAGAGGGGGGGGGGGGGAGGAAAATAGGAGGCATACCAATGTTAAATAAGGACAGGGAATTTAGTATTAATTGGGGATAGGATGGGAGAAGTGGGAGGCGTGGTTTATTGTTTGTTGTTATTTTAGGGGGTATTTTGTGCGTCGACCCGTGCAGTTGATTTAGAAATGTCAATATGTTAAATTGTGAAAATTACAAATGCTTCAACAAAATATTTTCTGAAAAAAAACTTTTCACCCCAAAGGTGCATCTCTCCAACGGTGCAGCACTCCCTGGATTGTCAGTTTCAGTTTTGTGCTTGGACGGCAACTTTGTGACTCAAGAAGCAAGAGTGTTATCCTGGACCACAATCGGGAATGTCTATGCACACACTAGATTATAGAAACATAGAAAATAGAAGTAGGAGGAGGCCATTCGACCCTTCGAGCCTGCTCTGCCATTCATTATGATCATGGGCGATCAAGGTCAATTTCCTGATCCCGCCTTCCCTCCATATCCCTTGATCCCTTTAGCCCCAGAAGCTACGGTAGCATAGTGGTTAGCACAATTGCTTCACAGCTCCAGGGTTCCAGGTTCGATTCCCGGTTTGGGTCACTGTCTGTGCGGAGTCTGCACGTTCTCCCCGTGTGTGCGTGGGTTTCCTCCGGGTGCTCCGGTTTCCTCCCACAGTCCAAAGATGTGCGGGTTAGGTGGATTGGCCATGCTAAATTGCCCTTATTGTCCAAAATTGCTCTTAGTGTTGGGTGGGGTTACTGAGTTATGGGGATTGGGTGAAGGTGTGGGGTTGGGTAGGGTGCTCTTTCCAAGAGCTGGTACAGACTCGATGGGCCGAATGGCCTCCTTCTGCACTGTAAATTCTATGATGATCTCTGTGTATTGTGCAAAGAAGCCAGACCTGACCGAAACTGGTTTTGGGGCTGGTTTAGCTCACTTAGCTAAATCGCTGGCTTTTAAAGCAGACCAAGCAGGCCAGCAGCACGGTTCGATTCCCGTACCAGCCTCCCCGGACAGGCGCCGGAATGTGGCGACTAGGGACTTTTCACAGTAACTTCATTGAAGCCTACTCGTGACAATAAGCGATTTTCATTTTCATTTCATTTCAACTTGCACCCATTAAAAGTCAATCACCATTTCCTTTAGGACAATAGAAACCAGATCAAGGAACAACAACAGTAGCAGACTAACCGGTGCCACATCCCCTTATTTGGAAAGGCCTACGTGCCTGGGACAATGATAGCTAGGGCCTGTCCGGCCTCCGAAGTATCCGCCCCCTAATTGGCCAGGATCAATGATTGAAACCCTGTTGATCCATTGGAGCTGGAGATAGGACCGCCCAAAAGGGCGCGGAAGAGATGAAGGATAAGAATCCCTGCGCACGAGGGATCGGCCTCTTTAGGACCGGCCTGTGTGCGACCAATTGTAGCATATCAACCAGCCAAGTTCAAGGACCCGCAATTGCTACCTGAAGGACGAGCCCAGCTGAGACGAACCTGAAGACTTCCAACCGACCCACGTGGACACAGATAAAGGCCTTATCTCCCGCACAGAGCCGGTCACCCCGAAGTTAAGTGAAGGTCATCTTAGTTATTAGGTCTAGTTTAGTGCGTAGCCGCGTGAATCATTGCACATAAAACAAGTGTGTTTGTTAATAAACTGTCTTTTGAACTAATATACTGGTTGTGTGGTCATTCGATCAATATGAGAAACAGCTTGTGGTTCACATAGAAATAAAGAAGTCAACATCCCTTATCCTCAAACTATGACCCCTAGTTCTGGATCCCCCACCACCAGGAACATTCTTTCTGAATCTACCCTGTCCAATCGTGTTAGAATTTTGTTAGTTTCTATGAAATCCCTCTCACTCTTCTGAACTCCAATGAATATAATCTTAACCTAGTCAATCTCTCCTCGTATGACAGTCCTGCCATCCCAGGAATCAGCCTGGTAAACCTTCACTGCACTCCCTCCATAGTAAGAACGCCCTTCCTCAGATAAGGATACCGAAACTGCACACAATACCCCAGGTGTGGCCTCACCAATGCCCTGCACTGAAGAAATCAATAACGGACTGCATTTTGTGACCAGTTTTAAAAGTTCAATCGATCAAGAACACAACCCCAAAACACCAGAGGTGCTTGTCAGGGCAGCGCCCTCGGCCCAATCATCTTCAGCTGCTTTATCAATTAACTTTCCTCTATTAGAATGTGAGAGAGGGAGATGTTCATCAATTATTGTCTTGTTTAGTTTTATTCAAAACTCATAAGCTAGTGACGCAGTCCATGCCCACATGCAGCAAGCCAAAATTTAGGCTTGGGCTTGTAAGTGGCAAGTAACGTTTATTCCATACAAGTGCAAGGCAATGGCCATCTCCCCATGGCATTTAATGACGTTGCCATTGCTGATTCCCTCACTATTAACATCCTGGGGGTTAATACTGATCAGAAACTGAACTGGACTAGCCATATAAAAATACTGTGGCTACAAGAATAGATCAAAGGCTGGGAATCCTGTGGCGAGTAATGCACGTCCTGACTCCCCAAAGGTTGTTTACCATCTTCAAGTCACAAGTCAGGAGTGTGATGGAATACTTTAAACTTGTCTGGATGAGTGCAACTCCAACAACACTCATGAAGCTTGACACCATTCAGGACAAAGCACCCACTTGATTGGCACCCCATCTGCAAACATTCGTTCCCTCCACCATCCATCCACAATGGCAGCAGTATGTACAGATTTCAGATTTCCAGCATCTGTAATATTTTGCTTGTGCGTTCTGGAAATATATCATGGGTGCGATCTACCTGCCGCTTACCGCGGTAGATGCCAGGAGATCCTTCATCCGTGATCGACCAGCTTGCCACGCCTCATGAGACATCACATGTGAATCACGGCCATTGTGGGCAGATCATGTTTTAACAAATCTGCACATTAGAGCAAGACAGCTAGACTCACTGTACTATCTGCTCCCATGACCTAACCAAGATGTTGGGATCTAACCCCTTCGCCTTGGAGACCTCAGGCAAGCGCTGTTCAGTGTTGGTCTACGCAAACAGGGACCAGATGGAACGGTACTCGTGGGGTCTCCCAGGGGATTGGCAGCCCCCAGATGGGCACTGGTGGCACCATCTGAGCACCTTGGAATTGCCAGCATGGGAGCCTGGCATTGGCACCATGGCTGTGCCACCTGATAATTGCTTCTGATCTCAGGAGCTAAACAGAGTTTTTTTTAAAATTTAGAGTACCCAATTATTTTTTCCAATTAAGGGGCAATTTAGAGTGGCCAATCTACCTACCCTGCACATCTTTGGGTTGTGGGGGTGAAACCCACGCAGACACGGGGAGAATGTGCAAACTCCACACGGACAGTGACCCAGGGCCGGGATTCGAACCCGGGTCCTCAGCGCCGTAGGCAGCAATGCTAACCAGTGCCACCGTGCTGCCCTGAAGCTAAACAGAGTTGATGAACGAGAGACCATTTGGAAATACAAGCTGCAGATTGTTTGTGCTGCCAGCAGAGGCTGCTTTGAACATTCACACTCATGCAGCAGCAAGCTTACTATTGTCAGCACAAACACACCTTTCCTTTGTGTAGCAACAAAGTTGGCACTCCTGCTGCCAGGCAAGGGCAATGGAGACCATCGGACAATAAACTGCAAGTTTGCTGTACTCCAAAGGTAGAAGGTGAAAATAGCTTGCTGTTGTCTAAGGGGAGAGAACAAAGAACAAAGTAAAGTACATCACAGGAATAGGCAGTTTGGCTCTTCATCCTGCACTGACCATCTGCTTGTCTAACCTAAAACCTTTCGGGAACTATTCCCATTCTACTCATGTATTTGTCAAGACGCCCCTTAAATGTCATCGTACCTGCTTCCACCACCTCCTCCAGCAGCGAGTTCCAGGCACCCACTATCCTCTGTGTAAAAAAACTTCCCTCGTACATTTCCTCTAAACCTTGCCCCTTGCACCTTGACCTAGTCCCCATAATAATTGACTCTTCCACACTGGGAAAAAGCTTCTGACTATCCACTCAGTCTAACCCCCTCGTAATTTTGTAGACTTCTATCAGGTCGCCCCTCAACTTCCGTCGTTCCAGTGAGAATAAACCGAGTTTATCCAAGCCCTCCTCATAGCTAATGCCCTCCATACCAGGCAACATCCTGGTAAACCTCTTCTGTACTGGGATGGCACGGTGGCACAGTGGTGCTTCACCTCGCCAGGGATCCGGGTTCGATTCCAACGGCGGGTGACTGTCTGTGTAGTTTGCATGTTTTCCCCGTCTGTGTGTGGGTTTGCTCTGTGTGCTCCGGTTTCCTCCCACAGTCCACAGTGCAGATTAGGTGGGTCGGCTATACTAAATTGCCCTTCAGTGTCCACAGATGTGCAGATTAGATGGGGTTACGAGGATAGGGTGGGGAGGTGGGCCTGGGTAGGGTGGTATTTCAGAGAGTCGATGCAGACCCAATGGGCCGAATGGCCTCCTTCTGCACTGTAAGAATTCTATGATATCCTCTCCAAAGCCTCCACATCCTTCTGGTAGTATGGAGACCAGAATTGAACACTGTATTCCAAGTGTGGCCTAACTAAGGTTCTATACAGCTGCAGTTTGACTTGCCAATTTTACACTCAATGCCCTGGCTGATGAAGACAAGCATGCCGTATGCCTTCTTGACTACTTTCTCCACCTGCATTCCCACTTTCAGTGACCTGTGGACATGTACACCCAGATCCCGCCGTCTATCAATATTCTTAAGGGTTCTGCCATTAACTACATATTTTCCACCTGTATTAGGCCTTCCAAAATGCATTACCTGGCATTTAGAACATCAAACATACATGGACCATACAGTGCCGAAGGAGGCCATTCGGCCCATTGAGTCTGCACCGAGCTATTTAAGCCCTCACTTCCACCCTATCCCAACGTAACCAAATAACCCCTCCTAACCTTTTTGGTCACTAAGGGCAATTTATCATGGCCAATCCACCTAACCTGAAAGTCTTTGGAATGTGGGAGGAAACCGGAGCACCCGGAGGAAACCCAACCAGACGCGGGGAGAACATGCAGACTCCGCACAGACAGTGACCCGAGGCAGGAATTGAACCTGGGACCCTGGCGCTGTGAAGCCACAGTGCTATCTGCTTGTGCTACCATGCTGCTGGATTTGTCTGGATTAAACTCCACCTGCCATATCTCCGCCCAAGTCTCCAACTGATCTATATCCTGCTGTATCCTCTGACAGTCCTCATCACTATCCACAATGCCACCAACCTTTGTGTCATCCGCAAACTTACTCATCTTACAAAACTTACATTTTCCTCCAAATCATTTATATATACTAAAAATAGTACAGTATTACTGCTTTGTGAATTTAATATTCTGAAAGGAAATAAAGGGAGGCAATTTACAAGTTTTTGAAGTTCAAAGAATGTTGAAGGAGATAACTCTGCACACACATAGGCAGAGGTTCCAGGTCTACAGGCACGCACCAGCAGAGGCTCCATATCTACATGTACGCACGGCAGAGGCTCCAGATCTGCATATACACACCAGCAGAGGTTCCAGGTCTGCATGTACACACAGGCAGGGCTCCAGGTCTGCATGTACTCACCGGAGAGGTTCCAGATCTACGTATACGCACAGGCAGAGGCTCCATATTTAAAAATACACACCAGCAGAGGTTCCAGATCTACATGTATACACGGAAAGGCTCCACGTCTGCATGTACACATCAACAAAGTCTCCAAGCCTGCATGTACACACAGGCAGAGGCTCCAGGTCTGCATGTACACACAGGCAGAAGCTCCAGGTGTGCATGTACACACCGGCAGATGCTCCAGACCACATATACACACCGGCAGATGCTCCAGACCACAGGTACACAAGAGCAGAGCACCAGATCTACATGTACACACTGGCAGAGGCTCTAGATCTACATGTGCACACCAGCAGAGGCTTCAGATCTGCATGTACAGGCCGGCAGAGACAATACCTATAAGAAATAAAATGGTAGGCCGTTCAGCCCCTTGGCCTGTTCCACCATTCAATAGGGTCATGGCTGATCCGACATTTCTCATGTCCACTTTCCGGTCCTATCTCCGTAACCCTTGATTCCCTTAGAGATCAAGAATCTATCCATTTCAGCCTTAAAAATACACATGGACTCTACTCTCACACCTCTCTATGGTAAGGAGTTCCAAAAACTTACAACCCTCAGAGAAGAAATTCTTCCTTTGTGTTGCAGCTTTCTGCAGTTTTTCTCCATTTAAATAATACTCTGTTCTTTTATTCTTCCTTCCAAAATGAACAACTACAAGCTTCACTTACCAGATTAGGCATTGCCTTAAAGACAGTGATAATGTCAGGATCATCCAGTCTATTGTGTGAAAGGTCAAGGACACTCAAGCTAGGGCACTGTTTAAGGTGTTCAATGTCCTTTACTGTGCACAGCTGGTTGTGAGCCAGCTGCAGCGTTTTGAGTTCTGGCAGACAGGCTGAGAAAGAAAAAGATAATTACAGGTTTAGATTAAGGGAACCCGTTACATGGTGGGTACCTTTGTAAGGCAAGTGCAAAGACAGTATCTGATGATGCACAGCAGTGTATCAATAGATCAATTCCCCTCTCTAAACCTTTTTAATATAAACGTACAGTAGTTTATACCTAGGCCCAGGGAACAGCCAAATTGTCTACTATTCATCTTCATACATGGAGCCACAACAACTTGCACTTGTGGGTACTTTTAACACAGAAAGAGTTAAAGAGTTATTAATCAGTGAGCAAAGATTTGGCCAAAGAAAGTCCTAAAAGAGGAGCAAGAAGTAAAGAGGTTTAGGGAGGGAATTCCCAACTGTAGAGCTCAAGTGATTGAAGGTATGACCTGAAGGTGAGCGGAGAGGTGGAAATAAAGCAAAGAACATGAAAGGGAGAATAGGGATTGAAGGAAAATACAAAGATAAAGTAAGCTAGGCCATGGATAAACTTAAACACGAGGATGAGGATTTTAAATTGGAGACATCGGAGAACAGGTATGGATGCAGTTCAGCAAGCACAGCGATGATGAGTGAATGGGCTCCAGGCAAGTTAGTAGATGTGCAGCAGAGTTTGGATCAGCTCAAGTTCATGGAGAGTGGAACATAAAAAGCCAGACAGCACTAGATTAGTTCAGTCTGGGAATTCAGGATTTCAGCAGCAAATGAGCTGAAGCAGAAGCAGAGATGGACTCACAGATGTGGAATTAGAAAGTCTTTATGAAAAGTTGATATGGGGTTGGAAGTCATGGTTAAATAAGGTGCCAAAGACTTCCGGTGGCGGCGATGCGTGAGTTAGCTGCACATTCGGGGGCTCTCACTTCGGCGGGATTTGAGGACCTGGTTCCCCGGTTTTGCGGGACTGTGGAGCGCTGAAAGGACGGCCACGAAGGTGCTGAGGAGCGGGCAGAGCTGTATGGAACCGAGGGAGAGCAGAAGAAAGCAGCGAAAACGGGAGAGGAAGGGACAAAGGCAAGGTGCAGGGTAAGCTGACCCGGGAGCAAAGATGGCGGACCTACGGACCTCAGACCTGGCGATCCAGCAAGCACTGGAAAACATGCTGCAGGTGATAAAAAGCATGTTTTGAGTCGTTGAAGCGGGATAACTTGGACCCACTTCAGAAGGCAGTGGATCAGCTGAACCAGAGACTAGATGCCCAGGGTGAAAAAGTTAAGGAGCTGGGAGAGGCGGTGGAGGAGCAGGCGAACGCGCAGACGATTGCTGCGCTAGAAGTCGATGGGTTGAAGGAGAGACAGAGAAGACTGCTGGACAGAGTAGAGGAGCTGGAAAATAGAGCCCATAGACAAAATCTGAGGATCATCGGCCTCCCGGAGGGGGCTGAGGGAGCTGATGCCACAGCGTTTGTGGCAGGCCTGTTGATGCAGCTGATGGGGGCTGAAGCCTTTCTGCGACCGCCGGAGCTGGAGCCCCACAGAGGGTACAGGCGAGACAGATGCATCCGGGGGGTCCCCCCTGTCCGATGATGATTAGGTTCCACAGGTTTGTGGAGAAAGAGCGGGTGCTGCAGTGAGCAAAGAGCGCTGAGCAGCACATTGAATAACACTGTTCTTTGCATTTACCAGGACCTAAGACAGGAGGTGGCCAGGCAGCGAGCAGCCTTTAAACAAGTTAAGGAGGTGTTATTCAAAAAGCATGAGTAGTTTGGTCTGCTCTTCCCGGCCAGTCTTTGGGTTACGCATCAGGGCCAACACCACTACTTCTCCGAGCCCGAAGAAGTTATGGCCTTCGCGAGGGATTGGGGCTGATCTTGAAAAAAGGACCCACGGACGCAAGTTCGGGTCCGAGAGTTACCATTTGAGGGGATGCCTACTGTGCCTGGACTGCTGGTAGACTGTTTACTGCTTTAAAGGTGCCATGTGGTGTATTTTTTGGGGGCAGCTTTTGCCTGTGGGGGTGAGGGGATCACCACCCCCCCCCCCCCCCCCCCCCACCCCGCCCCTCTCATATGGTCTTTTTCCTTTTTTGTTGCTTTTTTTTCTCTTTTCTTTCCTGCTGTGGTGGGTACCTTTTGTTGGGCTCTCTGGGTGGTTGGAGCCTGTGTTGTAACAAGGGGCTGGCCCGTCAGCAATGGGGATTAAAGATGTCGGTTGGGGATTTTCGTTTTATTTATGTCTATGGTTTTTATGCCTGTTTTGGATGGGTGATGTACGGGTACTGGGTTATTGCGGTGTTATTTTATTTATGCTCAGAAAGGGACGGGGGTTAACACTTTTCTGTGTACACAGCTGGAACTGTATTGTACCTGGAGCAGTCTCGCGGTGCTGTTTGATGTTTACATCCTGTTTGATCTTTCCCATCTTAGTGAGACTGTTCCAGTGGGTCGGAGTGGGGGATGGTATGCTGGGAGTGGGGAGATGGGATCGGGGAAACAATGGGGGGGGGGGGGGGGGGAAGGAGAATACAGCCAGTAGATGGCAGGGGTGGGGTTATCGGGGATGTTGCTGGGGAGTTATTCTGCTGTCGTGGGAGGGATTTGAAGGAGGTAATGGAGAGGAGGTTGGGGGTGGAGGCGGCCAAGAAGCGAGCCAAGAATGGCGCGGTGCATGGGCCGGGGGCAGGCCCAAGAAAGGTTATGGCTGACCGACGTTGGAGGGGGGTGGGGTGGGGGGTGGTGTTGTGCCCCCCCAACCAGGCTGATCACCTGGAATGTCAGGGGACTAAATGGGCCAGTTAAAAGGGCACGTGTGCGGGATCTAAAGGCGGACGTAACTATGTTGCAGGAGACACATCTGAAAGTGTCTGACCAGACCAGGTTGAGGAAGGGCTGGATCAGCCAGGTCTTCCACTCGGACTTGGATTTTAAGTCCAGGGGGGTAGCAATTATGATCAATAAGCGGGTTCAATTTGAGGCGGAGGGCGTAGTCGCAGACGGCAGGGGCAGATTCCTTATGGTAAGGGGCAAGCTGGAGGGGAGAAAAGCTAGCTTTAGGACGAACAGGATAATGTCAGATTATTTCAGACTACATCGCAGGGCCAGACAGGGATGCCCACTCTCCCCGTTGCTGTTCGCGCTGGCCATAGAGCCGTTGGTGATTGCTTTGAGAGCTGCGAAGGGGTGGAAGGGAATGACTAGGCCGGGGGGGGCACCTGCTCCTGAACGTGTCGGACCCATTGGCCGGGATGGAAAATATACTGGAAACATTGAGGAAGTTCGGCCGGTTCTCAGGGTACAAATTAAATATGGCCAAGAGTGAGATGTTTGTGGTGCAGGCAAGGGGCCAGGAGAATAGACTGAAGGAGCTGCCATTTAGGCTGGTTGAGGAAAGTTTCCAGTACTTGGGGATACAGGTGGCACGAGACTGGGGCAGGTTGCATAAGTTAAATTTGACTAGAGTGGTGGAACAAATGAAGAGGGAGTTTTGGAAATGGGATGCACTCCCGCTATCACTGGCAGGGAGGGTGCAGACTGTAAAGATGACAATCCTCCCTAGATTCCTGTTCATATTCAAGTGCATCCCGATCTTTACCCACGATCCTTCTTCAAAAGGACTTGCAAAATCATCATGAGCTTTGTCTGGGCGGGAAAATCCCCGCGGGTGAAGAAGGCGATGCTTGAAAGGAGCCGCAGCGAGGGAGGACTTGCATTGCCGAGTCTGATAAACTACTACTGGGCAGCTAACATAGCCATGATCAGGAAGTGGATGGTGGGTACGGGGTCTATCTGGGAGCGAGTGGAGGCAGCTTCGTGCAGGGGCACCAGTTTGGCAGCCCGTTTCCAACCCTGGCTGGTCCGACACCCCGAATATGGCCTCCCGAGGGCCCGGGTCCAGTTTCACGTGTACCACTTTAGAGATTACCCTAAACACCTCCTTCCAGTAATCCTCCAGTTTTGGACAGGCCCAAAACATATGAATGTGGTTTGCGGGGCCTCCAACGCAACGTTCACATCTTCTACCCCCTCAAAGAACCGACTCGCCCTTGTAAGGTGCACTCACCAACCTCACACACAAGGTGGAGGAATTCACCCTCCGGAGCACCTCACACCAGAACCCCTCCTCCATACCCTCTCCCAACTCTTCCTCCCACTTTGCCTTGATCCCTTCCAGTGGCTTGAAAAATAATTTTACAAAAAGAAAATGATGTTTGATAAATTTAGTAGAGATTTTTGAGGTTATCACCAGTAGGGAATATAAAGAGTTGTAGATGTAGTACACTTGGATTTCCAAAAGGCATTTGATAAAAGTGCCAAAGAAAATGTTAATACACAAGATAAGGGTTCATGGAGTTAAGGGAATATAGATGGAATATACTGGTTAATGTACAAGAAAAAGAAAGTAGGGATGATGAGCATTTTCAAATTGTCAATGTTGTGACTGGCAGATTGCCTCAAGGAGCAGTGTTGGAGCCTCAGATATTTAAAATCTATATCAATGACTTAGTCAAATGACCAAGAGTAGTGATCCAAGTCTCTTGATGACAAAATAAGGTGGGAATAGAAGCTGTGGGGAGGAAACAAAGAAACTGTAAAAATATTAGACAGGTTAAGTGAATGAAGTGGCAGATAGAGTATAACATGGCGAAATGTGAGATTATTCACTTTAGTAACAAGATAGAAAAGCAGATTATTTTTCAGAAAGGCCTAAAACTTTTAAATGTTGATGATCAGAGAGACTTGGGTGCAATCATACAAAAAACAAAGTTTAAATGCAGGTACAGCAGCAATGAAATGGCATGTTAACCAGTATTGCAAGAATTTGAGTTCAAGAATAAGAAAATGTTGCGACAATTGTACATGGGTCTGTTCAGAGCACACCTAGAATACTGTGTGCAGATTTCCTCTCCATATTTAAGGGAGGATATATTTGCATTGGATGCAGTACAGAGAAGTTTCAACTGACCGGTCCATGGGATGAGAGGGATGTATAATGATGAGAGGCTGAGCAAAGGGGTTTATATCCTCTGGAGTTTGGAAGAATGAGAGTTGATATTATTGAAATCGCCAAGATTGTGAAGGGGTATGACAAGGTAGACACAGAGGTCGTTTCTCCTGGTTGGGGAATCTAGAACATGGGGGTCACACTCTGGACAAGGTAGACACAGAGGTCGTTTCTCCTGGTTGGGGAATCTAGAACATGGGGTCACACTCTGGACAAGGTAGACACAGAGGTCGTTTCTCCTGGTTGGGGAAACTAGAACATGGGGGTCACACTCTGGATAAGGGGCTGATTATTTAGGAATGAGTTGAGCAGAAATTTATTCACCCAAACGGTTGTGATAGTTTGGAATTGTCTCCTCCTGTGGAGTATGGATGCTCCATTGTTGCAGAGACTAAAATAGACAAATGTTTGGTCTCTCAGGGAGTTGAGAAATATGCGGATCAGGTAGAAAAATGAAGTCGAGGCAGAAGATCAGCCAGCGGAATTGAATGGCGGAGGAGGCATGAAGGGTTGTATGGTCTACTCCTGCTTCTATTTCTTATGTTCTTCTCTAGGTGAGGAAGAGGAGGGGATCAAGTATAGGTCCTGGAGGAACTCCGTAAGTAACGAAGAATGGGTTGGAAGAGAAGCTGTTGCACCTGACTTTCTGGCTGTAATTGGATAGTTCAAGGGTGGATCTAAGCGACGGTAGTCCCACGGAGATTGGCAATGGAAGAGAGGACTGTGATAGACTGTTAAAAGGTTAAAAAGAGAAAATACACCATATAAGATGTAATTTGTGAGGGCCATTCCGGTGCCATTCTTCATGCACTTCATCCTCTCCTCACACCTTCACCCACCTACCTCCCTATTCCCCAGCCACCCACTTGCATCCTTCCCTCTACATCCCCACAATAACCCTCCTGCACACCTCCCATCACCTCGTAATTTTCTAATCCAACCCTGTCCACTCCCAAGCATGGCATCACTGCACTCTTTGCCTGGCCCACTACCCCTCCGCTCCCCTCTCTGCATGCACCTCGCCAATCCAACACATTCTCTCTCCTCTACAACTGAACACATACAATTAGGGATAAATTAGCACTTGTATAAAGGCTAAAACTCTGCCACAATTTGGGTGTACGTGATGGTCATTTACACATTCTAATTCTTGCAGGCACTCAAATGAATTGGCTGTTGACAATGAACAGCGCGGTAAACAGCAGAGTGCTTATATTGTGAGCACTTCTCATGTATGGGAAAGGACAGGAGAGCAACCAGAGCTTTACTCACAGATGTTCTCAATAATTTTGATGTAGTTGTTGCTCAGGTTGATGGAATCCAGTTTCTGCAACGGCTCCAAGTTCTCTATTTTGTGAATGAGGTTTTGATGCAGGAAGAGGCAACGGAGCTCAGTCTGAGCATCCAGGTTCTCAATCGTTAACAGGCCATTACACTCCAGCCAAAGGCACCTCAGACCAGTGTATTCCTCCAGGTTCTCAATGTAGGAGAAACCTACACCAGGCAGAACAGAAAAAAACAAGTGCTCATCAACACAAAATCGATACCATTCGGCAACACATTCTCTCTCCTCTACAAGTGGGCAGCACGGTAGCATTGTGGATAGCACAATTGTTTCACAGCTCCAGGGTCCCAGGTTCGATTCTGGCTTGCGTCACTGTCTGTGCAGAGTCTGCACATCCTCCCCGTGTGTGCGTGGGTTTCCTTCAGGTGCTCCGGTTTCCTCCCACAGTCCAAAAGATGTGCAGGTTAGATGGATTGGCCATGATAAATTGCCCTTCATGTCCAAAATTGCTCTTAGTGTTGGGTGGGGTTGCTGGGTTATGGGGATAGGGTGGAGGTGTTGACCTTGGGTAGGGTGCTCTTTCCAAGAGCCGGTGCAGACTCGATGGGCCGAATGGCCTCCTTCTGCACTGTAAATTCTATGAAACACTGGCTGCAATTAAAAGATTAATCATTTACAGTACTCCTTTGTCACACCCTAAACATGTAGGCAGCTTCTAACTACTTAATACATGTTGTGGTTAAACTAGAGAGAAACCTGACCCATCACAAAACCAAACAAATGTTTTGATTAGTCCAGGCACCTGTGAACAGCTGCCCTTCATTAATCAACTTTCTCCACCTTCAACATTCACAGTGGATAGAAATCATAGAATCATAGAATTTACAGTGAAGAGGCCATTCAGCCCATCCAGCCTGCACCGACCCATGGAAATAGCACCCTATCTAAGCCTATGCCCCCACCCTATCCCCGTATCCCAGTACTCCCACCTAACCTTTCTGGACACCAAGGGGCAATTTAGCACGGCCAATCCACCTAACCTGTACATCTTTGGACTGTGGGAGGAAACCGGAGCACCGAGAAGAAAACCACGCAGACATGGAGAGAACATGCAAACTCCACACAGACAGTCACCCAAGGCCAGAATTGAACCGGAGTCCCGTGCACTATGAGGCAACAGTGCAAACCACTATGCTACCCTAAAATGTTTAAATGTTAAATGACAAAATAATTAAGACGACTCCTAAAATTGGCCATGCTAGAGGAATTTCACCAAGTTGGACAGCCAGTCCGCAGCCTTGGGTTGTGCTGCTGATCTCCAGCCAAGCAGGAGTCTCCGGCAGATGATCAGGGAGGCAGAGACTAGGGCATCTGTCCCTCTCCCCACAGAGAGTTCTGGTTATTCCGACACCTTGATTATTCCGACAGCCACCAGTGAGCTTGGCTCCACTCTCACTCCCATGACTCTCCTTCCGACAAGTTTGGGGCAGGACCAGAACATGTCGGTGTGGTTGGCTGGGCCTTCCTGGTACCATCCACATTTGTCCTCCACCTCCACCCTTCCACTGCTACTCCTGACTTCTATAGCCAAGACAGTTCTGTGTCCATCTAGCCAACCCACCCCGAATCCCATGTGATTTTAGTTTTTGTACTAGTCTGCCAAGATATCTGTTTAGGCCCCAGCTATTTCTCCCCTTGCCTCCCGCAGTAACTGGGATAGATTCCATCTGGCCCAGGGCGACTTGTGTACCTTAATGCAATTTTGGATACTCAACACTTTCTCCTTTGATATACTGACATTCTCAAGGGAGGTCTGCACTCTTTCTAGTTTAATAATAGCCTTTCTATAATAGAGTGACTAGAACTGTACTCCAAACAGTATTCCAAATGTGGCCTTACTAATGTCTTGTACAAGTTCAGCAAGACATCCCAACTCCTGTATTCAATGTTCTGACCAATGAACCCTTGCATACTGAATGTCTTCTTCACCACCCTGTCTACCTGTGACTCCACTTTCAAGGAGATATGAACCTGTACTCCTTGACCTCTTTGTTCTATAACTTTCCCCAACTCTCAACCATTAACTGAGTAGGTCCTGCCCCCATTTGATTGACCAAAATGCATCACCTCACATTTATCTAAATTAAACTCCAGCTGCCATTCTTCGGCCCACTGGCCCAACTGATCAAGATCCCGTTCTTCACTGTGCCACCAATCATGGTTCATCTGTAAATTTACTAACCATGCCCCCCAAATTCTCATCCAAAATCATTAATATAAATAGCAAATAACAGTGGACCCAGCACTGATCCCTGAAGCATACCGTTGGTCACAGGCCTCCAGTTTGAAAAACAACCCTCCACAACCACCCCTTGCCTTCTGCCGTCAAGCCAATTTTGTATCCAATTGGCTACTTCACCCCGTGAGATTTAACCTTTTGCAACAACCGACCATGTGGTACCTTGTCGAAGCCCTTGCTAAAGTCCATGGAGACAACGTCGACTGCACAGCCCCAATCTACCTCCTTGGTTACCCCTTCAAAAAACTCAATCAAATTTGTGAGACATAATTTTCCACTCACAAAGTCATGCTGACTGTCCCCAATCAGTCCTTCCTAAATGCCCGAAGATCCTGTCTTTCTGGATATCCTCTAGCAACTTACCCACCGCAGGCATTCGGCTCACCGGTCTGTCGTTCCCAGGCTTTTCCCTGTCTGTCGTTCCCAGGCCCTTATTAAAAAAGGCACAACATTTGCGACCCTCCAATCTTCAGGCACCTCACCTGTGGCAGTCAATGATTCAAATATTTCTTCTAGGAGACCCGCAATTTCCTCCCTAGCCTCCCACAATGTCCTGGGATACATTTCATCAGGTCCCGGAGATCTATCTACCTTGATGCGTTTTAAGACTTCCAGCACCTCCTTCTCTATTATATGTACACTCCTCAAGACATCACTATTTATTTCCTCAAGTTCCCATATATCTATGCCTTTCTCATCAGTAAATACCAATGAGAAATAATCATTTAGGATCTCACCCATCTCTTGTGGTTCGCACAAAGATGACCTGGTGGATCCTTAAGAGGCCCTACTCTCTCCCTCATTACTCTTTTGCCCGTTTATGTATTTATGGAAACTTTTTAGATTCTCCTTTGCCTTATCTGCCAAAGCAATCTCATGTCCTCTTTTTATCCTCCTGATTTGTCTCTAACTCTACTCCGACAACCTCTATACTCTTCAAGGGATCCACTTGACCCTGTAACCACCTGGGGTGGCCACTTCCCGATTCCAAAATGGAGGCCCGCAAAGAATACAGGGAAAATTGGCCAGGCACAGGAAAACAAGCAGGTGCAAGGTTTCCTGTGCATTAAGACTTGCAGAACCCAGATAGAACCGAAACCAATAGCCATTTACATACTAATGAGCAATCCCCAGAAACAATTAGAATAATTGAAGCAATCGGGACCAAACCAGACTCCCCGGCACCAGCAGGAGCCAGGACAAAGGAAGGCAAATGGACACATCGGAACCACCCAGCGATCAGGGAACAGCTCCGGTATTGGAGAAATCGATTGAAACGATTGGGACTTGGTCCAATTAATTGGGACCAGGTCCGGGGTCTGCCCAAAAGGGCGCAAAACCCCTGGGGACTATAAAGTAGAGTCCCCAAGTTCAGTTTACTCTCTTGGCAGGCTCTCTTGGCAACCCTCAAAGAACTCTTGACTGTGACTCTCAACAAGGAGAGACCTGCCTAGCAGCTGCGCCAACAAAGTAAGTCTCCAGTCAACGCACGCTACGAGACAGGCGCTCCTAGCTACTATTCCAATACCAGCTTGAAACCTGCAGACTCAGAACCGGACACAGTCATTTGTTCCTCTGACCTGGTGGGCCATTTGAAAGCTAAGTATAGGCCTTTAGTTATAGTGATAGTCTAGTAAGTAGAGTTTTATGCATGAGTAGTGATTGACTGCGTGTATAATAAATGAGTTTTGATTTGAAAGTTACAAACTGGTGTATTGAGTTATTGATCAGCACTTGGCTTTGAACCTCGTGGTGGTATCAGAAAGGTACCTGGCGACTCTAGAGCAAAGGTTATTAAAACAGAGAAATTAAGTAAAAGCAACACCTAGCAACAGCCGCAGCTGCCAATGCATGTCAGATGCCTCCTTCTTCATTTTGACCAGAGCCTCAATAGCGCAAGTCATCCAGGGTTCTCTGCCAGCCTTGCCCTTCACTCTAAAAGAAATGTGCTTATCCTGAACCGTGGTTAACACATTTTTGAGAGCCTCCCACTTACCAGCCATCCCTTTGCCTGCCAATAGAGTTCCTCAATCAACTTTCTGTGAAAAAGTGTCTTCGAGATTTATTTAATCAATCATGTTGAGTGACTTTGGTATTTCCGATTTTGTATTAGAAAACATTGGTTTTTTTTGTGATTTTTGCCTTTGCACTTGGAACAGACTTTACCAAATGCTGGACCTTGCCTTTGCAAATGTTGTTACCGCGTCACTTTCATAAAATGGTGATTTTGATTACTTGCTTAAAATGGCCACCGCTGCTGGGATCACATTTTGCCTTAGGGTGCGTCACAATACTAAGGGGCATTGGCTGCTTCTCCGAGCTTTGCACCAAAATTCTTCGGGTTTAGAGTGCTAATCTGCTGTGCAGCTAGCTCGCTGGCATGGCAAATTTTAATGGCATCATTGAGCTGGAGCTCGTTCGCCCTTAGCAATCTCTCCAGGACGTTGTTGTTACTAATCCCTAACACGATTTGATCGCAGATAATCAAAACTGGTAGGGTCACAAAATTACAGGTCAAAACCTCAAGGCTGTTAAAAAGTTATCAAACGAGGGCTTTTTTTATTTTCCAATAACTTTAGAGAGAGAGCCTGAAAGTTTGCAATTTTCCATTTTCATTTCCATTTCCAAAACAAATTTCCATAAATTTACAATAAAAAAAGTTAGATTTATGTCACAGAAATGTTTTGGGACGTTCGGAGTACCAGGTGAAATAAATGAATGAACCTAACTTCAATCATATCCCACTGTAATCACCTGAATGGGAATACTATCAAAAGGATGACTAAATACTAGTTCAAAAGGGAAATACACAGGAATAGTCAGGGATTGACTTTTAGAACAACAAAGAAGAAAAAGAAAATTACAGCACAGGAACAGGCCCTTCGGCCCTCCCAGCCGATCCAGATCCTTTATCTAAACCTGTTGCCTATTTTCCAAGGTCTACTTCTCTCTGTTCCCCACCCGTTCATATATCTGTCCAGATGCATCTTAAATGATGCTATCGTACCTGCCTCTACCACCTCCGCTGGCAAAGCATTCCAGGCACCCACCACCCTCTGCGTAAAACACTTTCCACGCACATCTCCCGTAAACTTTTCCCCTCTCACCTTGAAACCGTGACCCCTTGTAATTGACACCTCCACTCTTGGAAAAAGCTTGTTGCTATCTACCCTGTCCATACCTCTCATAATTTTGTAGACCTCAATCAGGTCTCCCCTCAACCTCCGTCTTTCCAACGAAAATAATCCTAATCTACTCAACCTTTCTTCATAGCTAGCACCCTCCATACCAGGCAACATCCTGGTGAACCTCCTCTGCACCCTCTCCAAAGCATCCACATCCTTCTGGTAAAGTGGTGACCAGAACTGCATGCAGTATTCCAAATGTGGCCTAACCAAAGTCCGATACAACTGTAACATGACCTGCCGACTCTTGTACTCAATACCATGCCCGATGAAGGCTAGCATGCTGTATGCCTTCTTGACCACTCTATCAACCTGCACAGCCACCTTCAGGGTACAATGGACCTGATCTCCCAGATCTCTCTGTACATCAATTTTCCCCAGGACTCTTCCATTGACCATATAGTCTGCTCTTGAGTTAGATCTTCCAAAATGCATCACCTCGCATTTGCCTGGATTGAACTCCATCTGCCATTTCTCTGCCCAACTCTCCAATCTATCTATATTTTGCTGTATTCTCTGACAGTCCGCCTCGCTATCTGCAACTCCACCAATCTTAGTATCATCTGCAAACTTGCTCATCAGACCACTTATACCTTTGTCCTTTTCATTTATGTATATCACAAACAACAGTGGTCCGAGCACAGATCCCTGTGGAACACCACTAGTCACCTTTCTCCATTTTGAGACACTCCCTTCCACCACTACTCTCTGTCTCCTGTTGCCCAGCCAGTTCTTTATCCATCTAGCTAGTACACCCTGAACCCCATACGACTTCACTTTTTCCATCAACCTGCCATGGGAAACTTTATCAAATGCTTTACTGAAGTCCATGTATATGACATCTACAGCCCTTCCCTCATCAATTAACTTTGTCACTTCCTCAAAGAATTCTATTAGGTTTGTAAGACATGACCTTCCCTGCACAAAACCATGCTGCCTATCACTGATAAGTCTATTTTCTTCCAAATGGGAATAGATCCTATCCCTCAGTATCTTCTCCAACAGTTTGCCTACCACTGACGTCAAGTTCACGGGTCTATAATTCCCTGGATTATCCCTGCTATCCTTCTTAAACAACGGGACAACAATTAGCAATTCTCCAGTCCTCCGGGACCTCACCCGTGCTCAAGGATGCTGCAAAGATATCTGTTAAGGCCCCAGCTATTTCGTCCCTCACTTCCCTCAGTAACCTGGGATAGATCCCATCCGGTCCTGGGGACTTGTCCACCTTAATGCCTTTTAGAATACCCAAAACCTCCCCCTTCCTTATGCCGACATGACCTAGAGTATTTAAACATCCATCCCTAGCCTCAACATCCATCATGTCCCTCTCCTTGGTGAATACCGATGCAAGTACTCATTAAGAAGCTCACTCATTTCCTCTGACTCCACGTATAAATTCCCTCTTTTGTCTTTGAGTGGGCCAATCCTTTCTCTAGTTACCCTCTTGCTCCTTATATACGAATAAAAGGCTTTGGTATTTTCCTTAAACTTTATTTCTAGCTGATCCTGATAATAGGTGTTATGTTCTATGACACCAGCTACAAACTGTTACCATGGTTTTGCCAGTCCTTTGTCATACATCCAGGTCTTCTTTTCGGGGTTGGCTACACTCCGGTCTCATTGTTTTCCTATCAGGCCTTATTTCCTATCAGACCTTCTTAACTGAATTGAAGTTCATTTCTAAAGGTATCCAGCTTTGATAAAAACTAGAGTGCAACTGAATCATCACCAAAAGACTATTGTTTTGATGTGCACAATGTTATCTCAGTTATATCTATCTATTATATTCAATCAAATATGGGCAGCACGGTGGCACAGTGGTTAGCACTGTTGCTTCACAGCACCAGGTTTCAATTCCAGGCTTGGGTCACTGTCTGTGCGGAGTCTGCACGTTCTCCCCGTGTCTGCATGGGTTTCCTCCGGGTGCTCCGGTTTCCTCCCACAGTCCAAAGAGGTGCAGGTTAGGTAGATTGGTCACGTAGTATCCAAAGGTTTGGCGGAGTTGCTGGGTTATGGGGATAGGGTGGAAGTGTGGGCTTAGGTGGGTTGCTCTTTCAGGGGCTGTGTAGACTCATTGGGCCGAAGGACCTCCTTCTGTACTGTAGGGATTCTATGATTCTATGAATTGTCATTTTGAATCGAATTGAAAAACAATTTCTGAGCCTGAATCTTCTCTATATTTGGAGCTAACAATAGACCCCATGACATTGAACTGCCAGGTTTAAAATGGGCATACATTTATTTTGGCGAAGAAACATTAGCCATTACCCATTTCTGTTAATGCCAATTTGAAAGTTTCTGGTTCCAGTGTTGTGGTGATATGCATCGCTGTAAATACCCAAGGGGTTAATGTAAATATATGTAGACTAGCTAGACACTAGAGGGAGCACCAGAGACATGACACACAGACATTCAACCAATAGGTCAGTAAGATAGGACACGACCAATGGGCATTCACGACACACACAGAGGTGACATTACCACAGGAGGGCATTACACCAACCCATATATAAAGGACACAGCACACATGATCTTCCTCTTTTCAGTGGAGACGCTTAGTAAGGAGACAGGGTTGATTTGGAACACATCACACCCACCACGTGGATTGTAGCAGACTGGTTCGTCAGTCTGAGTAGCTATAGCAGGATTAACAGGAGAGTCGAATCCAAGTAGGAGAATTGTTAACAGTTTAATAAATGTGTTAAAGCTATCTCCAAGTCTGAACCTTCCTTTGTCAGAGTGCACATCAAGGAAGGAGCTTATGCTACGTCAAGAGCATAACAAAACAAGTGTCATCAGTGATTTCAGACAGAAACAACTGTCCTGACTCAATAGTTTGTCCTGAACATAAGAATAAAAGCCCTTTTTAATAGCGACGGGTACCTGTAAACTAAAAGTCCAAACATCATCTTCAATTACTGAAATCAACATAAAAGAGGAGAATAAACATAAGTGAATAACACCGGGTTAATGTTTAATCACCTTCTATTTAACTGAACTTCTCCTCTGTGTTTGAAGTGGTACAGGTTCATACAAAGCACTGACTGCAGTTTATTAAAGCTAGTTGAATTGCATGAAAGCTTGTTAAATTTCTTTGTGAATGGTAGGGAGGCAGTGGTACTTTTGCTGGACTAATAATCCAGAGTCATGCTCTGGGGACACGGGTTTGAATCCCACCCTGGCAGATGATGAAATTTGAGTTCAATAAAAATCTGCAATAAAAAGTCTAAAGGTGACCATTAAACCATTGTCGGTTGTCATGAAAACCCAGCTGGTTCACTAATGTCCTTTAGGGAAGGAAATCTGTCGTCCTTACCTGGCCTATATGTGACTCGAGATCCTCAGCAATAAATGCTGGTCCAGCCAGTGATGCCCACATTCCATGAACGAATAAAAAATGCATTCTTCATAGAGTGCCATCAGATTATAGTGATTATAGTCAGGAATTCCCTTTCACGTAAATGTGTTGACTATAAGTGGCATCTGCTATAATTCACTCAGTAAAGGAGGTTTATTCACAGAGTGTCTTTCATCAACATCAGTTTATTCAAGATAGTGCAATGCAAAGAATCCCTTTTCCTGCTCCCCTGTAGGTGGAAATCATTTGCATCCATATGAGATTTGGAAGGTCAGTGGAGTAAAATGAGGCTAACGTTGGGCACATTTCTGGGTCTAACTTTGGATTGAGTGCACAAAGGAAACCCCAGGCCGTGAAATTACTAGTTAGGGATGTTTGGATATAATTAAAGTGCCACTAACCTTTAAAGTGCAAATAGAGCGTGTCATTCAGGTAAGGTGTCTGGTAGAGCTTCTGCTGTTTACAGTGCTGCCGCAGGAACTGCTTTGTCATTCTGCCGAGGTAAAGGTAAGAATATTTCAGCTTCTCAGCCAAGCCATAATTCAGTTCAAATGGAAAGAGAACGTAACCAATGTCCCCTCTAAACTTTCCTTGCTCTGACCAGCCTGTTGATTTGAAAACATAGTGGGTGGGATTCTTTGTCGGCGGGATCCTCCGATTCCCCGGCAGTGCACTCACGCCCGCAGATTTCCCGACGGCATGGGGTTGCCCACAATGAGAAACCATGCCGGCCGCTGGGACAGGGGAACCTCCAGAAAATGAGTGCGGCTGGACGGAGAATCCCGCCCACAATCTTTACATTTTTTGCACACTTGCAATAGCTTATGGGAGGAGAGAAAGTACTGAGACAAGCAGTCAACACAACTGGCGAAGACGTCATTAAGGGGGCTTCCGGTGGCGGCCATGGAGTGGTTGCACATTTGGTGGCTCCCCCATGAACTGGAATTGCTTGGTCTTTTTTGACCCGATTTAAGGTGGGTTTGCTGGTGGAGGTGCATGAGCACTGAGAAATAGTCGTGCTCCATCATGGGGTCGGTTTATGGCTGACTGGACGAGGAGTGGTAAGAGGCGCGAGTGCACATTCTCGTTTCCTTCACCCATGTCAGTATCTTCTTGTCGAGAAAGTGGGAGTGGGAACCGGAGCAATAGGTCAGAAACAACAGGGGGAACTAGAGAATAGGGCCAGTAAGATGTAGAGGAATAGCAGGCAGGGAGATGTTGCAAACACCGAGGTACTGGTGGTCTCGCATTTGTTTCAATGCGAGAAGCATAACAAGTAAGGCAGATGAAGTTAGAGCTTGGATTAGATTAGTACTTGGAACTGTGATGTTGTTGCCATTACAGAGACTTGGTTGAGGACATGATTGGCAGCTAAACTTTCCAGGATTTAGATGTTTAAGGCGAGATAGGGGGGTTGTAAAAGGGGTGGGGGAGTTGCACTGCTGGTGAAGGAGAATATTACAGCTTTACTCTGGAAGGGCACTTCAGAGGGCTCATGCAGCGATGCAATATGGATAGAGCTCAAGGATAGGAAGGGCGCAGTTACAATGTTGGGGGTTTACTACAGGCCTCCCAACAGCCTGTGGGGGATAGAGGAACAGATATGTAGACAGAATTTTGAAAAGAGCAAAAGCAACAGGATTGTCGTGCTGGGTGATTTTAACTTGCCCTATATTGACTGGGACTCACGTAGTGCTAGGGGCTTGGATGGGGCAGAGTTTGTAAGGAGCATCCAGGAGGGCTTCTCAAAACAATATGTAGATTGTCCAACTAGGGAAGAGCCGTACTGGATCTGGTTTTGGGAAAGAGCCTGGCCAGGTGGTCGAAGTTTCAGTAAGGGAGCATTTGTGGAACGGTAACCATAATTCAGTATGTTTTAAGGTACTGTTAGATAAAGATAAGTGCAGTCCGCGGACAAAAGTGCTAAATTTGGAGAAGGTTAATTATAACAATATTCGGCAGGAACTGAAAAATCTAAATTGGGGGCGGATGATTGAGGGTAAATCAACTTCTAGCATGTAGGAAGCTTTCAAATGTCAGTTGATAGGAATTGAATACCTGTATGTTCCTGTGAGGAAAAAATATAAGTATGGTAAGCTTCGGGAATCTTGGATAGCAAGGCATATTGCAAGCCTAGTCCAAACGGACCGTGGGTAGCACGATAACATTGTGGTAAGCACAATTGCTTCACAGCTCCAGGGTCCCAGGTTCAATTCCCGGCTTGGGTCACTGTGCGGAGTCTGCACATTCGCCCCGTGTGTGCGTGGGTTTCCTCCGGGTGCTCCGGTTTCCTCCCACAGTCCAAAGATGTGCAGGTTAGGTGGATTGGCCATACTAAATTGCCCTTAGTGTCCAAAATGGCCCTTAGTGTTGGATGGGGTTACTGGGTTATGGGGATAGGGTGGAGGTGTGGGCTTGGGTAGGGTGTTCTTTCTAAGAGCTGGTGCAGACTTGATGGGTCGAATGGCCTCCTTCTGCACTGTAAATTCTATGATTCTAAGAAAAGAAAAAGGAAGCATGGCTAGAAAGCTTGGAATAGACGAAGCCCGTGAAGAATACAAGGAAAGTAGTCAGGAAGGCTAAAAGGAGTCACAAAAAGTCATTGGCAAACCGGATTAAGGAAAATCTCAAGGCTTTTTATACATGTATAACGAGCAAGAAGGTAGTCATGGAAAGGGTTGGCCCATTCAAGGACAGTGGAGGAATTCTATGCGTGAAACCAGAGGAAATGGGTGAAATACTGAATGAGTACTTTGCATTAATATTCACCAAAGAGAAGGACTTGCCAGATGATGAATCAGGGGAAGGGTGTGTTGATACAGTAGTCTGGGTCACATTGAGATCAAAAAGGAGGAAGTGTTGGTAAAAACATTAAGGTAGATAAGGCTCAGGGTGTGATGGGAGCTTCCCCAGAATACTGAGGGAGGCAAGGAAGGAAGTTGCTGGGGTCTTGACAGAAATCTTTGAATCCTCATTGGCTACAGGTGAGGTCCCATAGGACTGGAGAATAGCTAATGTTGCTTCTTTCTTAAAGAAGGGTGACAAAAATAATCCAGGAAATTACAGGTCGGTGAGCCTTACGTCAGTGGCAGGGAAATTATTGGACAGGATTCTTCAAGCCAGGATTTACTCCCATTTGGAAGCAAATGGGCGTATTAGCAAGAGGCAATGGTTTTGTGAAGAGGAGGTGGTGTCTCACAAACTTTATCGAGTTTTTTGAGGAAGTGACGAAGATGATTGATGAAGGTAGGGCAGTGGATTTTGTCGACATGGATTTCAGCAAGGCCTTTGACAAGGTCCCTCATGGAATACTGATACAAATAATGAAGTCACAAGGGATCAGAGTTGAGATGGCAAGATGGATACAGAGCTGGCTCAGTCAGAGAAGACAGAGGGTAGCATTGGAAGGGTGCTTTGCTGAATGGAGGGCTGTAACTCGTGGTGTTCCACAGGGATCAATGCTGAGACCTTTGCAGTTAGGAGTATATATAAATGAAATGAAAATCACTTATTGTCACGAGTAGGCTTCAATGAAGTTACTGTGAAAAGCCCCTAGTCACCACATTCCGGCGCCTGTTCGGGGAGGCTGGTACGGGAATGGTTTGGAGAAAAATGGAATTTGTTTGATGAGTCAGTTTGTAGACGACACAAAGGTAGGTGGAATTGTGGATGAGGACTGTCAGAAGATTCAGCAGGTTATAGATCGTGTGGCAACTTGGGTGGAGAGATGACAGATGGAGTTTAGTCCAGATAAAATTAAGTAATGCATTTTGGAAGGTCTAATACAGGTGGTAAATATACGGTAAATGGCAGAACCCTTCAGAGTATTTACAGCAGAGGGATCTGGTGTACAGGTCACTGAAAGGGGCAACACAGGTGGAGGAGGTAGTCAAAAAGGCATAAGGTATGCTTGCCTTCATCGGCCAAGGCATTGAGTATAAAAATTGGCAAGTCATCCTGCAGCTGTATAGAACCTTAATTAGGCCACACTTCAAATATAGTGTTCAATTCTGGTCACCACAGTACCAGAAGGATGTGGAAGCTTTGCAGAGGGCACAGAAAGTGGATTATCAGGATGTATGGACAGCATTAGCTCTGAGGAGAGGTTGGATGAACTTGGTTTGTTCTCACCGGAACGACGGAAGTTGAGGGGCGACCTGATAGAAGTCGACAAAATTATGAGGGGGTTAGACAGAGTGGATAGTCAGAAGCTTTTTCCCAGTGTGGAAGATTCAATTATTAGGGGGACATAGATGTAAGGTGCGAGGGGCAAGGCTTAGAGGAGATGTGCGATGGAAGTTTGTTTTACACAGAGAGTAGTAGGTGCCTGGAACCTACTGCCTGAGGAGGTGGTGGAACCAGGTGCGATAGTGACATTTATGGGGCGTCTTGACAAATACATGAAAAGGATGGAAATAGAGGGATACAGACCCCAGAAGGTTTTAGTTTAGATCGGCAGCATGGTTGGCGCAGGCTTGGAGGGCCGAAGGGCCTGTTCCTGTACTTTTCTTTGTTCTTTGTCTCCGAAACCCACTTCATAATACAATAGTAAATTTCAAAAAGAGAGTGGGAGGAATACTTGAATCACAAAAACAGAAGGGCTGTTGGGGAAGCATTAATTGCTGAGCTCTTTCACAGAGCCAGCACAGACAAAATAGGCTCAACGGCCTCCATCTGTATGGGGGAGATTTCATGATATAATGACAGACACTGTCACTGATCAACAAAAATTATGTTAAAAAGAGCGAGCAACATTTCATAGAATTTACAGTGCAGAAGGAGGCCATTCGACCCATCGAGTCTGCACCGGCTCCTGAAAAGAGCATCCGACCCAAGGTTAACAGCTCCACCCTATCCCCATAACCCAGTAACCCCACCCAACACTAAGGGCAATTTTGGACACTAGGGGCAATTTATCATGGCCAATCCACCTAACCTGCACATCTTTGGACTGTGGGAGGAAACCGGAGCACCCGGAGGAACCCCACGCACACACGGGGAGGATGTGCAGACTCCGCACAGACACTGACCCAAGCCGGAATCGAACCTGGGACCCTGGAGCTATGAAGCGATTGTGCTATCCACAATGCTACCATGCTGCCTACATGTCTTTGAAAGTTAATGAATAATCAGTCTCCTACCTCAGTAAGGATCCATGGGAAAAATAACGGCTTGTTTCTAACAGGACAAGCTTCTCACCTGGGTCCCGAATCCTTCTTGGCTTTTTCTATAGGTTTTCTGGATTTGAGTTCATGTATCTCCCTGCTCTTAGTTCCTTCTTGATCATTCAGCTGGTCACTTTTCTGCAGTTTACTTTCTCCTTCACTTCTCACAGCTTCAGTGCCTTCACTGCTCACAGCGTCAGTGCCTTCCTTTCTCACAGCTTCAGTGCCTTCACTGCTCACAGCTTCAGTGCCTCCACTTCTCACAACTTCAGTGCCTTCACTGCTCACAGCTTCAGTGCCTCCACTTCTCACAGCTTCAGTGCCTTCACTGCTCACAGCTTCAGTGCCTCCACTGCTCACAGCTTCAGCTCCGTCACTGCTCACAGCTTCAGTGCCTTCCTTTCTCTCAGCTTCAGTGCCTTCCTTTCTCACAGCTTCAGTGCCTTCACTGCTCACAGCTTCAGCTCCGTCACTGCTCACAGCTTCAGTGCCTTCACTGATCACAGCTTCAGTGCCTTCACTGCTCACAGCGTCAGTGCCTCCACTGCTCACAGCTTCAGTGCCTTCACTGATCACAGCTTCAGTGCCTTCACTGCTCACAGCTTCAGTGCCTTCCTTTCTCACAGCTTCAGTGCCTTCACTGCTCACAGCTTCAGCTCCGTCACTGCTCACAGCTTCAGTGCCTCCACTGATCACAGCTTCAGTGCCTTCACTGATCACAGCTTCAGTGCCTTCACTGCTCACAGCTTCAGTGCCTTCCTTTCTCACAGCTTCAGTGCCTCCACTGATCACAGCTTCAGTGCCTTCACTGATCACAGCTTCAGTGCCTTCACTGCTCACAGCGTCAGTGCCTCCACTGCTCACAGCTTCAGTGCCTTCACTGCTCACAGCTTCAGCTCCGTCACTGCTCACAGCTTCAGTGCCTTCACTGCAGGAGTGCAGCTCATTTGCTGAAAATACATAAGCACAAGGTTTAGAGAATCTGGGCTCTGAGCAATTGCTCTCTCCCCACTCAGAGCATGCACTGGTGCCTGAACAAAATGGGATGGGCAATATGTATAACCAATGGTAGACTATTAGCAAGGGGTGTAAGCAATATCAATATCACTGAGAGTGTGTAAGGTGTTTCATAGTATTACTGAGAGGCATGGTGGATCTGCCACCTTCATTCAGATGTGTGCAAGCAAAGGGCAGCACGGCGGCACAGTGGTTAGCACTGCTGCCTCACAACATCAGGGACCCAGGTTCAATTCCGACCTTGCGTGGTTGTCTGGTGTGGAGTTTGCACTTTCTCCCCGTGTCTGCGTGGATTTCCTCCAGGTGCTCCTGTTTCTTCCCACTGTCCAAAGATGTGCAGGTTAGATGGATCGGCCATGCTAAATTTCCCCTTTGTGATCAAAGATGTGTAGGTTAGGTGAGGTTGCGGGGATAGGGCGGGGGAGTGAGCCTGGGTTGGGTGCTGTTTCAGAGGGTCAGTGCAGTCTCGATGGACCAAATGGCTTCCTTTTGCACTGTCGGAATTGAATTCTATTGTATGTTACAGAGGGTTGGAGTTAAGCAGCAAGTTTTACTGAAAATAGATGCCTGGAGTAAATAAGGAAGCATTATAGAGAGCCATGGATTATATCAGGAAGTGTTACTGAGTGGGTGGAAGGAATATCAACAAGTCAGAATCAAACAATATAAAAGAGGCCATTTGGACCATTGAATACATGCTGTAAAGTCAGTCCCATTCTCCCATCCTATTCCCCATGCCCTGCAAATTTATTTGGATAATCAAGTGACTATCCAAAATCCTCCTGAAATCATTGACTCTTCAACAACCCTCAAGGATAGCAGCTTCCAAGCCATTCCCACTTGTTAAATAAAAAAATGTTCTTTCTCACATTACCCATGCATCACTAAGCCAAAAACATAAATCTGTGTCGCTGGTTGTCTGCCTTACATATATTCAATGATTTAACTTCCACTGCTCTCTGGGGAAGAGAATTCCAAAGACTAATGGTCTGCTGAGAGAAGAAATTCCTCATCGCTGTCTGATATGGGTGACTCCATATGTTTAAACTGCGTCTCCTATTTCTCGATTCCCCCACGAGGGGAATCATTCTCTCAGCATCTACTCTGTTGAGTACTCTCAGAATTTATATGTTTCAACAAGGTCACCTTCCAGTCTTCTGAACTCCAATGTGAGTAGGCCCAACCTGCTCAATTTTCCGGATAAGATTAGTCCAGTGAAGCTTCTCTAAAGTGCTTCCAATGCCTCCTTAAAGAAAGTGACAAAAACTGTACACAGTCCTCTTGGTGGGGTCTCCTCAATGCCCTGTGCAGTTGTAGAAAGATTTCCCTACTTTTATACTCCAACTCCCTTGCATTAAAGGCCAACATACCATTTCCCTTCCTAATTACTTCCTAATTACTTGTTGGATCTGCTGCTAATCTTTTGTGAATCATTTACAAGAACAGCCAAATCCCTCTGTACTGCAGCATTCTTTAGTCTCTCTTCATTTAAATAGCATTCTGCTTATCTATACTTTCTGCCAAAATGTAGAACATCCCATTTTCCCATTTAATATTCAATTTTGTCCACCCCTCAACCTTTGTAGACTCTTTCTGTCCTCCTCACAATTTGATTTCCCACCTTTCTTTGTATCACCAACAGATTTGACTGTAATACCCTCATTCCCTTCATCCAAGTCACTAATACACATTGTAAATTAGTTGAGGTCCCAGCATCCTGTGGCACTCCACTCATTATACTTTGCCATCCTGTGATAACCCATTTATCCTGACTCCTTAGTTCCTGTTAGTTAGCCAGTCCTTTATCAATGCTAATCATGCCTCACAAACCTTATCGAGTTCTTTGAGAAGGTGACTGAACAGGTGGACAAGGGTAGAGCAGTTGATGTGGTGTATATGGATTTCAGTAAAGCGTTTGATAAGGTTCCCCACGGTCGGATATTGCAGAAAATACGGAGGCTGGGGATTGAGGGTGATTTAGAGATGTGGATCAGAAATTGGCTAGTTGAAAGAAGACAGAGAGTGGTGGTTGATGGGAAATGTTCAGAATGGAGTTCAATTACGAGTGGCGTACCACAAGGATCTGTTCTGGGGCCGTTGCTGTTTGTCATTTTTATAAATGACCTAGAGGAGGGCGCGGAAGGATGGGTGAGTAAATTTGCAGACGACACTAAAGTCGGTGGAGTTGTAGACAGTGCGGAAGGATGTTGCAGGTTACAGAGGGACATAGATAAGCTGCAGAGCTGGGCTGAGAGGTGGCAAATGGAGTTTAATGTGGAGAAGTTTGAGGTGATTCACTTTGGAAAGAATAACAGGAATGAGGAATATTTGGCTAATGGTAAAATTCTTGGTAGTGTGGATGAGCAGAGGGATCTCGGTGTCCATGTACATAGATCCCTGAAAGTTGACACCCAGGTTGATAGGGTTGTGAAGAAGGCCTATGGTGTGATGGCCTTTATTGGTAGAGGGATTGAGTTCCGGAGCCATGAGGTCATGTTGCAGTTGTACAAAACTCTAGTACGGCCGCATTTGGAGTATTGCGTACAGTTCTGGTCGCCTCATTATAGGAAGGACGTGGAAGCTTTGGAACAGGTACAGAGGAGATTTACCAGGATGTTGCCTGGTATGGAGGGAAAATCTTATGAGGAAAGGCTGATGGACTTGAGGTTGTGTTCGTTAGAGAGAAGAAGGTTAAGAGGTGACCTAATAGAGGCATACAAAATGATCAGAGGGTTAGATAGGGTGGACAGCGAGAGCCTTCTCCCGCGGATGGAAGTGGCTAGCACGAGGGGACATAGCCTTAAATTGAGGGGTAATAGATATAGGACAGAGGTCAGAGGTGGGTTTTTTACGCAAAGTGTGGTGAGGCTGTGGAATGCCCTACCTGCAACAGTAGTGAACTCGCCAACATTGAGGGCATTTAAAAGTTTATTGGATAAGCATATGGATGATAAGGGCATAGTGTAGGTTAGATGGCCTTTAGTTTTTTCCATGTCGGTGCAACATCGAGGGCCGAAGGGCCTGTACTGCGCCGTATCGTTCTATGTTCTAATGTACCCTAACACCAGAAACTGTTATATTGTGCAGCAACATTGTGTGGCACCTTATTATATGCCATTTGGAAATCCAACTACACAACATCTTCTGGTTCATATTAATCCATCCTGCTTGTCACATCCTCAAAAAACCCTAATCAATTGATCAAACATTATTTCCCTTTCATAAACAATGTGGATTCTACTTGATTGTATTATATTTTTCTAAATGTCCTGCTACTACTTCCTTAATAAAAGATCCAGCATTTTCCGGATGACAGATGTTACGGCTTATAGTTTTGGGCTTTCTGACACTCTCCTTTCTTAAATAATGTTATTACATTTGCAGTTTTCCAGTCAGTAGCATTCAGGCATTTTGAAAGATTATAACCATGAACCATTGCATCCATGATCTCTGCAGCCACTTATTTTAATATCCTAGGAGCTTTGCCATCAGTTCCACGGTACTTGTCAGCTTTTAGTGTCTTTCATTCTCAGAGTACTTTTAGTTCCAACCTCCTTTTTATCCCTTGCTTTTCTATTATTTTGGGGTGCTTTTGCATCTTCTGCTGTGAAGACAGATACAAATTACTTGTTGAAAGCCACTGCCATTTCCTTGTTCCCCATTATTCAATCACACCCTCTAAGGGGCCACCGTTCTCGAAAGCTACTCTTTTCCTTTATTTAAACTTCTAGAAGCTTTGACTGTCTGTTTTTATATTTCTTTCTGGTCTTCTCTCATACAACAAAAAATTATGAAGAAATTCCTGTCTTTTGCTGGTTTGTAAAATTTTCCCAATCTTCTGGGAATTTTTCCAGCATTGCACATCTATTCATTCTATTTGATACCATCCTTAACTTTCTTAATTAGCTGGGGATGGTGTATCCTTCTCAGAGTCTTGAATTCTCAATAGAATATATTTTTGTTGAGAGCAATGAAACAAAATCTGCTACTGCTTCTCTACTGCCATATCAGTATTCATACACTTGTAATCGCCTTTATTGAAGTTTAAGACAGCAGTTTCTGAGCCATACGTCTCACCTTCAAATTGAATGTGAAATTCCATCATGTTATGATCACTCTTACCTAGACGATCCTTCACTATGAAGTAATTAACTAATCCTATCTCATAGCACATTACCAAGTTGGTTTCCAGAATATGGAGCTCCAAAAAAACTGTCTTAAATACATTCTATGAACTTATTATCTCTGAGGGTATGTTTGAAAATTTGATTTGCTCAATTATCGCCCCATTAGTCTACACTGGATCAGTAAAATGATCAAAGGGGTCAAGTGTTATCAAGCACCACTTATTCAGCAATAACCTGCTCACTTACACTCAGTTTGGGTTCTGCCAAGGTCACTCAGTTCCTGACCTCATTATAGCCTTGGTTCAAACATGAACAAAAAACGAAATCCCAGAGGTCAGTTGAGAGTGACATCAAGGCAGCATTTGATCGAGTATGGTTTCAAGGAGCCCTAGCAAAACTGGAGTCAATGAGAATCGGGGGAAGCTCCTCCACTGGTTGGAGTCATACCTAACACAAAGGTAGATGGTTGTGGTTGTTGGAGGTCCATAAGACAATAAGATATAGGAGCAGAAGTAGGCCACTCGGCCCATCGAGTCTGCTCCACATTCAATCATGGCTGATATTTTTCTTATCCCCATTCTCATGCCATCCCCCATAACCCCTGACCTCCTTATTAATCAAGGTCAATCATCTCAGTTCCAGTACATCATTGCAGGGGTTCCTCGGGGTACTGTGCTGGGTCCAACCATCTTCAGCTGCTTCATCAATGGCCTTCCTTCCAACATAAGATCAGAAGTGAGGAGATTTGCTGATAGTTGCTCAATATTCAGCATCATGTGTGACTCCTCAGATACTGAGCAATCCATGCACAAAAGCAACAAGTCTTGGCCAATATCCAGGCTTGGGCTGACAAGTGGCAAGTAACATTTGAGCTACACAAGTGCCAGACAATGACAATCTCCAACAAGACAGGATCTAACAATGGCCTTGGCATTCAAAGGAATTACCATCTTTAAATCCCCCACGATCAAGATCCTGGGAGATTATTAGCCTTTGTTAGAAACTGATTGGATTAGCCATATTAATACTGTGGCTACAAGAGCAGTCAAAGATCAAGATTTCTGCAGTGGATAATTCACTTTCTGTCACCCCAAACCATGTCCACTACCTACAAGGCACAAGTTAGGTGTGATGGATTACTCTCAATATGCCTGGATCAGTACAGCTCCAACAGCACTCAAGGAGTTCACGGTATCACGACAAACCGAACACTTGGATTGGGACCCTTCAACAAACATTCAATATTTCCACCACCAACAAACAGCCGTATGTACCATTTACAAGATAGAACATAGAACATAGAACAGTACAGCACAGAACAGGCCCTTCGGCCCTCGATGTTGTGCCGAGCAATGATCACCCTACTCAAACCTCGTATCCACCCTATACCCGTAACCCAACAACCCCCCCTTAACCTTACTTTTTAGGACACTACAGGCAATTTAGCATGGCCAATCCACCTAACCCGCACATCTTTGGACTGGGGGAGGAAACCGGAGCACCCGGAGGAAACCCACGCACACACGGGGAGGACGTGCAGACTCCGCACAGACAGTGACCCAGCCGGGAACTGAACCTGGGACCCTGGAGCCGTGAAGCATTTATGCTAACCACCATGCTACCGTGCTGCCCCAAGATGCAATGCAGGAAGTCACCAAGGCAGCACCTTCCAAACTCATGGCTGCCAGCGTCCAGAAGGACAAAGGCAACTAATACCTCAGAACACCACAACCAGGAAGTTCCCCTCCAAGTCATTCACCATCCTTCCTTGGAAATATATTGCCATTCCTTCACTGTCACTGGATCGAAATCAAGGAACTCCTCCTTAACAGCACTGAGGATGAAACTACACCTCAGGGGCTGCAGCAGTTCAAAAAGACAGCTCACCAGCACCTTCTCAAGGGCAATTAGGGATGGGCAATTAATGCTGGTTGAGTCAGCGATGCCCACATCCCATTAATGAATTTTTAAAAATATGAAAATTAAAATCACCGACGATTTTGGACCACCTTTCTTCCAATTCCCCCATCACTTTTTGATTTATGCTCTTTCCTATAGCAGAGCTACTGTCATTGAGTTTATAGACCAATCGTACGAATAACCTCTTTCCATTGTTATTACTGTAAGAAGTCTTACAACACCAGGTTAAAGTCCAACAGGTTTGTTTCAAACACGAGCTTTGAGCACTGCTCCTTCCTCAGGTGAATGGAGAGGTATGTTCCAGAAACATTTATATAGATAAAGTCAGAGGGCAGCACGGTAGCATTGTGGATAGCACAATCGCTTCACAGCTCCAGGGTCCCAGGTTCGATTCCGGCTTGGGTCACTGTCTGAGCGGAGTCTGCACATCCTCCCCGTATTTTTTTGAAGAATAAAGGGATTAAGGGTTATGGTGTTCGGGCCGGAAAGTGGAGCTGAGTCCACAAAAGATCAGCCATGATCTCATTGAATGGCGGAGCAGGCTCGAGGGGCCAGATGGCCTACTCCTGCTCCTAGTTCTTATGTTCTTATGTGTGTGCGTGGGTTTCCTCCGGGTGCTCCGGTTTCCTCCCACAGTCCAAAGATGTGCAGGTTAGGTGGATTGGCCATGATAAATTGCCCTTAGTGTCCAAAATTGCCCTTAGTGTTGGGTGGGGTTACTGGGTTATGGGGATAGGGTGGAGTTGTTGACCTTGGGTAGGGTGCTCTTTCCAAGAGCCGGTGCAGACTCGATGGACTGAATGGCCTCCTTCTGCACTGTAAATTCTATAATTCTATGCCGGACAATGCTTGGAATGCGTGCATTAGCAGGTAATCAAATCGTTACAGATCCAGAGAGAGGGATAACCCCAGGTGAAAGAGGTGTGAATTGTCTCAAGGCAGGACAGTTGGTAGGATTTTGCAAGTCCAGGCCAGATGGTGGGGAGTGAATGTAATGCGACATGAATCCAAGATCCCGGTTGAGGCCGCACTCATGCGTGCAGAACGATAAGTTTTTGCTCGGCAATTCTGCGTTGTTGCGTGTCCTGAAGGCCGCCTTGGAGAACGCTTACTCGGAGATCAGAGGCTGAATGCCCTTGACTGCTGAAGTGTTCCCCGACTGGAAGGGAACATTCCTGCTTGGTGATTGTCGCACGATGCCCGTTCATTCGTTGTTGCAGTGTCTGCACGGTCTCGCCAATGTACCACGCTTCGGGACATCCTTTCCTGCAGCATATGAGGTAGACTACATTGGTCAAGTCGCACGAGTATGTGCTGCGTACCTGGTGGGTGGTGTTTCCACGTGTAATGGAGAAGTTCCAGCTTTCACCCAAAACACATTGAAGAAGCCATCCCCTATGGACAAGCCCTCCGTATACACAGATTCTGCTCAGTCGGATAGGAGCGTAACAGACACCTACAGATACTGAAAGATGCCCTCGTACGAACGGGATATGGCGCTCGACTCATCGATCGACAGTTCCAATGCGCCACAGCAAAAAACCGCACCGACATCCTCAGAAGACAAACACGGGACACCACTGACAGAGTACCCTTCGTCGTCCAGTACTTTCCTGGGGCGGAGAAACTACGACATCTTCTTCGCAGCCTCAACACATCATCAATGAAGATGAACATCTTGCCAGGGTCATCCCCACACCCCCACTACTGGCCTTCAAACAACCACGCAACCTCAAACAAACCATTGTTTGCAGCAAATTACCAAGCCTTCAGAACAGCGACCACGACACCACACAATCTCTGCAAGACATGCCAGATCATCGACATGGATACCACCATTACACGTGGTAACACCACCCACCAGGTACGCGGCACATACTCGTGCGACTCGACCAATGTAGTCTACCTCATACGCTGCAGGAAAGGATGTCCCGAAGCGTGGTACATTGACGAGACCATGCAGACACTGCAACAACGAATGAACGGGCATCGTGCAACAATCACCAGGCAGGAATGTTCCCTTCCAGTCAGGGAAGACTTCAGCAGTCAAGGGCATTCAGCCTCTGATCTCCGGGTAAGCGTTCTCCAAGGCGGCCTTCAGGACACGCGACAATTGCCGAGCAAAAACTTATAGCTAAGTTCCGCACGCATGAGTGCGGCCTCAACCGGGATCTTGCATTCATGTTGCATTACATTCACCCCCCACCATCTGGCCTGGATTTGCAAAATCCTACCAACTGTCCTGGCTTGAGACAATTCACACCTCTTTAACGTGGGATTATCCCTCTCTCTGGATCTGTAACGATTTGATTACCTGCTAATGCTCGCATTCCAAGCATTGTCCGGCATCTCTGACTTTGTCTATATAAATGTTTCTGGAACATACCTCTCCATTCACCTGAGGAAGGAGCAGTGCTCCAAAAGCTCGTGTTTGAAACAAACCTGTTGGACTTTAACCTGATGTTGTAAGACTTCTTACTGTGCTCACCCCAGTCCAACGCCGGCATCTCCACATCATTGTTATTACTGTTCTCTACCCAAACAGACTGTACATTTTGATCCTCTCAATCAAGATGTGCTAATCTCATCCTTTATTAACAAAACTACCCAATCTCCTTGTGCTTTCTTTCTGTCCTTCCAAAATGTAAAATACCCATGAGTATCAGGTCCAACCAGAAATCACTTTGCAACCGTGTCTTTGTAATGGTTATTGTAGCATACAAATTAACTAATGGCAGCTGCCTCTAGCAGTGCAACCGTAAATCACTGACGAACGCTGAACTTGTTTAATATGCAGCCCACAGAAAGGATTCCAATGAGGGTGCGGGTATATAATAGAGTTTCTGTCAAGAGAATGGTGAGAACATTGCCAATAGACATCTCATTATTTCCCCATTCTTTCTTTAACCTTCGGCTTTGAGTGATATTGTTCGAAGCATGGGGCATTTAATAGACAAAGGTGGATTATTTCCATTATTTGTTGTTCTCGAAATGCTGCATGTTCCAAGTACTGTAAGGCTGGTGATTTTCTGCTCCTCAACTATCAGGCAATCCCAATTCATGATCACTATTGTAGCCAGCTGGGATGGCCACTTACGATGGGAAACATGGCCACTCACAAAGGGAAATATGGCCAATGCAGGATCCAAACAAACTCAGAGCTTAAGTGTATATTTACCACTAGAGAACCAGACACTATCGAAACTCCCAGCTGATTTACATTCTAATGACCCATTTGCCCAGGACTAAAGACTTGTACTCAGGTATCAGATACAGACCCAGACACATCGGCGCCACTCCCTTCACCCAGGAAGCCCAAACAGCCAAGGTCAATGACCGCTCAGGACACACCCAGCCATCTCGGAACCCGTCCCTTTATTGGCTCAAATCAAAGGCAGTAATCGAAGCCTGCCGGGTTACTGGGTCCAAAGCTCAGGACCGTCCAAAAGATCGCGAAACCCCCAAGGATAAAGAGAGACACTGCCATGTGTTCGATCTCTTTTGGCCCTGGCACACCGGCACTCTTCGGCCCGGCCTATACCTGAAGCCAACAACCAGAAGCAAGTTCAAGATCAACGATCGTTACCAGACAGATGAGCCCAGCAGAACCAAAGTTACTTCTCCAGACCCAGCCACTCCAGATCCGAACAAAGGCCTTGTTCCTCTGCCAAAGCTGGGTGCCTGAATGTTAAGTACAGTTTGTTGTAGTGTTAGGTGTAGTTTAGCTTGTAGTGTTTTAATGTTGCATGTGTGAGTTAATCTTGTGTGTAAATAAACCATTATTGAACTTGAACGGACTAACTGGTTGTTGGGTCTTTGATCGATATCCGGTTGAACCTTGTGGTGGTATCATTTGATACCTGGCGACTCTGAAAGCAATATCCTCATCAATAACTGTCAGATTAATATCTGACTAAAGTAGATACCCCAGATTTGGCAACACCAGTGGGAGATGGTTCTGTTTTGTTCAGGAACCCAGAAGAGCCAATGTTCACACTACACACAAAGCCGAAGGTTAAAGAAAGAATGGGGAAATAATGAGATATCTATTGGTAATGTTCTGCCCACATCAGGGTCATTTCATTGAAATGATTGGGTAAGAGATGGTGTCAACCGGCGGAATCTGTACCCTCGAGAAAAGCTGCCGTGTTGCAGCCGCTGCAACTCAATGGTGTGACCATGACTTCTAGAGGTTTCTTACTCACCCTGCCGATCCTCAATCTCCAGCTGTACTATCTCATCTCCCACTGCTGACAAAGTGACTGCTGAAATAACTGAGCTGTGATTTAAAGAGCAACAAAATACATATTAAAACATTGTATTACAAATTGTTCATCCCTGACAGTCTAATATCTGAACTAAGTATAATCAGCGATGCTAATCTCAGTACATCTTTACATGGCTTCCATGGTATCTATGTCACAAAACTAGGTGGGATGCAAGGAGGCCCCAAGGGGACTTCAACGAACTAAGTGAAATGAATTGAAAGTCACCATAGTCCCTGAGGACCATAGGTTGCTCTCCCCTTTGAGAGCTGGTGGTGATTTAACTTGCGGGTCACCATACCTCAGGCAAGGGCAAGGTTGAGAAGGCAGTGCCTTCATGAATAATCTCGGCCAGTACACAATTGAACCCATGCAGTTGGCATCGCTCCGCATCACAAACCAACCACCCAGCCAACTGAACCATCTGACCGCCATTTTGAAAGGCAGACGGTATATAATGTAAATATATGTGAGGCTATCCACCTTGGGAGAAAAGACAGAAAGACAAGCTATTTCTGCAATAGAGGCCGCACTTGGAATATTACACACAATTCTGGTTGCCTCACTACCAGAAGGATGTGGAGGCTTTGGAGAGTGTGCAGAGGAGACACAGCCGGAGTGAGCACAGCCAGAGTGGGAATTGCAACTTGGTAATTTGGTGCAGTGAGGAAATCAGGAAAGGGAGAGAACCAGAGAGCATCTGAAACCCTGGATGAGTTCTCCCAGTGAGCCAAAGAAGACACAGCCAGACGGAGTTTGGGAATTCGAAGCTGGGTGGGGAGGAGGTGCTTTTTAACCCTGGTAAGTGACTGGTAAGTAGTTTTTATTTTTTCTTTTCACTGTCTAATTTATTTATTTTTATTTTGAAATTGTAGTTGTATAAGTTTACCTAAGGTTTAAGACATGGCAGGAGATCCCAGACCCGTGTCATGCTCCTCGTGTGCGATGTGGGAGCTCAGGGACACGTCCACTGTCCCTGGCTTTTTCACGTGCAGGAAGTGTGTTCAGTTGCAGCTCCTGTTAGACCGTTTGACGGCTCTGGAGCTGCGGATGGACTCACCTTGGAGCATCCGCGATGCTGAGGAGGTCAGGGATAGCACGTTTAGCGAGTTGGTCACACCGCAGGTGAAAGTTACTGAGGGAGATAGCAAATGGGTGACCAAAAGACAGAGCAAGAGTAGGAAGGCAGTGCAGTTGTCCCCTGCGGTCATCTCCCTGCAAAACAGATATACCGCTTTCGATACTGTTGGGGGAGATGGCTCACCAGGGGAAGGCAGCAGCAAGGTTCATGGCACCGTGGCTGGCTCTGCTGCGCAACAGGGCAGGAAGAAAAATGGCAGGGTTATAGTGATAGGGGACTCGATCGTAAGGGGAATAGGCAGGCGGTTCTGTGGACGCATTCGAGACTCCAGGATGGTATGTTGCCTCCCTGGTGCAAGGGTCAAAGATGTCTCGGAGCAGCTGCAGGACATTCTGGGGAGGGCTGAATTCAGGGAGTTAGGAATTAAACTAAAAAGTAGGACCTTAAAGGTAGTAATCTCAGGATTGCTACCAGTGCCACGAGCTAGTCAGAGTAGGAATGTTAGGATAGATAGGATGTATGCGTGGCTCGAGAGATGGTGCAAGAGGGAGGGATTCAAATTCCTGGGGCATTAGGACCGGTTAGGGGCAGGTGGGACCAGTACAAACCGGACATCTGCACCTGGGCAAGACTGGAACTGATGTCCTGGGGGGGGGGGGGGGGGGGGGGGGGGGTGTTTGCTAGAGCTGTCGGGGAGGGTTTAAACTAAGGTGGCAGGGGGATGGGAACCGATGCAGGAAGTTGGAAGGTAGTAAAACAGGGACAGAAGCAAAAGGAAGGGGGAAAGTGCAAGGCAGAGAAGACATAGTCAAAAATCAAAAAGGGCGACAGTACAAGGTACAGTGACTGAGGGGAGCTCAGTGACTAGGCCCAGTAATACTAAAAGGAATAAAACTGGAGATGTTAAGATTCAAAACAGAGGTAAAAAAAACAACATAAGTGTACTTTACCTGAATGCTCGTAGTATTCGGAATAAAGTAAACGATGGCACAAATCATCGTGAATGACTATGATTTAGTGGCCATTACTGAAACATGGTTAAAGGATGGTCAAGACTGGGAGTTCAATATCCGAGGGTATCAACTATACGGAAGGACAGAGTGGATGGCAAGGGAGGTCGTGCAGCTCTGTTATTTAAGGATGACACCCGGGCAATATTAAGGGATGACATCGGTGCTATGGAGGATAAGGTTGAATCCATTTGGGTGGAAATCAGGAATAGTAAGGCGAAAAAGTCACTGATAGGAGTAGTCGATACGCCACCAAATAGTAACATTATGGTGGGGCAGGCAATAAACAAAGAAATAACTGATGCATGTAGAAATGGTACAGCAGTTATCATGTTGGATTTTAATCTACATGTCGATTGGTTTAACCAGGTCGGTCAAGGCAGCCTTGAGGAGGAGTTTATAGAGTGTATCCGCGATAGTTTCCTAGAACAGTATGTAATGGAACCTATGGGGGAACAAGCGGTCCTCGATCTTGTCCTGTGTAATGAGACAGGATTGATTCATGATCTCATAGTTAGGGATCCTCTTGGAAGGAGTGATCACAATATGTTGGAATTTAAAATACAGATGGAGGGTGAGAAGGTAAAATCAAACACTAGTGTTTTGTGCTTAAACAAAGGAGATTACAATAGGATGAGAGAAGAGCTAGCTAAGGTAGACTGGGAGCAAAGACATTATGGTGAAACAATTGAACAGTGGAGAACCTTCCAAGCTATTTTTCACAGTGCTCAGCAAAGGTTTATACCAACAAAAAGGAAGGACGGTAGAAAGAGGGAAAATCGACCATGGATATCTAAGGAAATAAGGGAAAGTATCAAATTGAAGGAAAAAGCATACAAAGTGGCAAAGATTGGTGGGAGACGAGAGGACTGGGAAATATTTAGGGGGCAACAGAAAGCTACTAAAAAAGCTATAAAGAGTAAGATAGCGTATGAGAGTAAACTTGCTCAGAATATAAAAACAGAAAGTAAAAGTTTTTACAAATATACAAAACAAAAAAGAGTGGCTAAGGTAAATATTGGTCCTTTAGAGGATGAGAAGGGAGTTTTAATAATGGTATATGAGGAAATGGCTGATGTACTGAACAGGTTTTTTGGGTCGGTCTTCACACTGGAAGACACAAATAACATGCCAGTGACTGATAGAATTGAGGCTATGACAGGTGAGGACCTGGAGAGGATTGTTATCACTAAGGAGGTAGTGAGGGGCAAGCTAATGGGGCTAAAGGTAGACAAGTCACCTGGCCCTGATGGAATGCATCCCAGAGTGCTAAAAGAGATGGCTAGGGAAATTGAAAGATGCACTAGTGATGATTTACCAAAATTCACTAGACTCTGGGGTGGTCCCGGTGGATTGGAAATTAGCAAATGTGACACCACTGTTTAAAAAAGGAGGTACGGAGAGAGCAGGAAATTATAGGCCAGTGAGCTGAACTTCGGTAGTAGGAAAGATGCTGGAATTTATCATCAAGGAAGAAATAACGAGGCATCTGGATAGAAATTGTCCCATTGGGCAGACGCAGCATGCGTTCATAAAGGGCAGGTCGTGCCTAACTAATTTAGTGGAATTTTTTGAGGACATTACCAGTGCACTAGATATCGGGGAGCCAATGGATGTGGTATATCTGGAATTACAGAAAGCCTTTGACAAGGTGCCACACAAAAGGTTGCTGCATAAGATAAAGATTCATGGCATTAGGGGCAGCACGGTAGCATGGTGGTTAGCATAAATGCTTCACAGCTCCAGGGTCCCAGGTTCGATTCCCGGCTGGGTCACTGTCTGTGCGGAGTCTGCACGTCCTCCCCGTGTGTGCGTGGGTTTCCTCCGGGTGATCCGGTTTCCTCCCACAGTCCAAAGATGTGCAGGTTAGGTGGATTGGCCATGCTAAATTGCCCATAGTGTCCTAAAAAAAAAGTAAGGTTAAGGGGGGTTGTTGGGTTACGGGTATAGGGTGGATACGTGGCTTTGAGTAGGGTGATCATTGCTCGGAACAACATCGAGGGCCGAAGGGCCTGTTCTGTGCTGTACTGTTCTATGTTCTATTAAGGGTAAAGTAGTAGCATGGTTAGAGGATTGGTTAATTAATAGGACAAAAAAAATTACAGCACAGGAACAGGCCCTTCGGCCCTCCCCGCCTGCGCCGATCCAGATCCTTTATCTACACCTGTCTCCTATTTTCCAAGGTCTACTTCCCCCTGTTCCCGCCCATTCATATACCTGTCTAGATGCTTCTTAAATGATGGTATCGTGCCCGCCTCTACCACCTCCACTGGTAAAGTGTTCCAGGCACCCACCACCCTCTGCGTAAAAAACTTTCCAAGCACATCTCCCTTAAACTTTCCCCCTCTCACCTTGAAATCGTGACCCCTTGTAACTGACACCCCCAGTCTTGGGAAAAGCTTGTTGCTATCCACCCTGTCCATACCTCTCATAATTTTGTAGACCTCAATCAGGTCCCCCCTTCAACCTCCGTCTTTCCAATGAAAACAATCCTAATCTACTCAACCTTTCTTCATAGCTAGCACCCTCCATTCCAGGCAACATCCTGGTGAACCTCCTCTGCACCCTCTCCAAGGCATCCACATCCTTCTGGTAATGTGGCGACCAGAACTGCACGCAGTATTCCAAATGTGGCCGAACCAAAGTCCTACACAACTGTAACATGACCTGCCAACTCTTGTACTCAATACCCCGTCCGATGAAGGCAAGCATGCTGTATGCCTTCTTGACCACTCTATCAACCTGCGTTGCCACCTTCAGGGTACAATGGACCTGATCTCCCAGATCTCTCTGCACATCAATTTTCCCCAACACCCTTCCATTGACCTTATAGTCCGCTCTTGAATTTGATCTTCCAAAATGCATCACCTCGCATTTGCCTGGATTGAACTCCATCTGCCATTTCTCTGCCCAACTTTCCAATCTATCTATATTTTGTTGTATTCTCTGACAGTCCTCCTCGCTATCTGCAACTCCACCAATCTTAGTATCATCTGCAAACTTGCTAATCAGACCACCTATACCTTCCTCCAGGTCATTTATGTAGATCACAAACAACAGTGGTCCGAGCACGGATCCCTGTGGAACACCACTAGTCACCCTTCTCCATTTTGAGACACTCCCTTCCACCACTACTCTCTGTCTCCTGTTGCCCAGCCAGTTCTTTATCCATCTAGCTAGTACACCCTGAACCCCATACGACTTCACTTTTTCCATCAACCTGCCATGGGAAACCTTATCAAACGCCTTACTAAAGTCTATGTATACGACATCTACAGCCCTTCCCTCATCAATTAACTTTGTCACTTCCTCAAAGAATTCTATTAGGTTTGTAAGACATGACCTTCCCTGCACAAAACCATGCTGCCTATCACTGATAAGTCTATTTTCTTCCAAATGTGCATAGATCCTACCCCTCAGTATCTTCTCCAACAGTTTGCCTACCACTGACGTCAAGCTCACAGGTCTATAATTCCCTGGATTATCCCTGCTACCCTTCTTAAACAAAGGGATAACATTAGCAATTCTCCAGTACTCCGGGACCTCACCCGTGCTCAAGGATGCTGCAAAGATATCTGTTAAGGCCCCAGCTATTTCGACCCTCGCTTCCCTCAGTAACCTGGGAGAGATTCCATCCGGTCCTGGGGACTTGTCCACCTTAATGTCTTTTAGAATACCCAAACTTCCCCCATCCGTATGACAACTTGACCGAGAGTATTTAAACATCCATTCCTAGCCTCAACATCCGTCTTGTCCCTCTCCTTTCTGAATACCGATGCAAAGTACTCATTAAGAATCTCACCCATTTCCTCTGAGTCCACGCATAAATTCCCTCTTTTGTCTTTAAGTGGGCCAATCCTTTCTCTAGTTACCCTCTTGCTCCTTACATACGAATAAAATGCTTTGGGATTTTCCTTAACCCTGTTAGCGAAAGAGATTTCATGACCCCTTTTAGCCCTCTTTATTGCGCGTTTGAGATTCGTCCTACTTTCCCGATATTCCTCCAAAGCTTCATCAGTTTTGAGTTGCCTTGATCCTATGTATGCTTCCTTTTTCATCTTAGCTAGTCTCACAATTTCACCCGTCATCCATGGTTCCCTAATCTTGCCATTTCTATCTTTCATTTTCACAGGAACATGTCTGTCCTGCACTCTAATCAACCTTTCCTTAAAAGACTTCCACATTTCAAATGTGGATTTACCCTTAAACAGCTGCTCCCAATCCACATTCCCTAGCTCCTACCGAATTTTGTTATACTCTGCCTTTCCCCAATTTAGTACTCTTCCTTTCGGACCCCTCTTGTCCTTGTCCATGAGTATTCTAAAACTTACGGAATTGTGATCGCTATTCCCAAAGTAATCACCGACTGAAACATCAACCACCTGGCCGGGATCATTCCCCAATACCAGGTCCAGTATGGCCCCTTCCCGAGTTGGACTATTTACATACTGCTCTAAAAAAAACTTTCCTGGATGCTCCTTACAAACTCTGCTCCATCTACGCCTCCAACACTACACGAATCCCATTGAATGTTGGGGAAGTTAAAATCTCCCATCACAACCACCCTATTGCTCCTACATTTTTCGATAATCTGTCTGCATATTTGTACCCCTACTTCATGCTCACTTTTGGGAGGCCTGTAGTAAAGTCCCAACAATGTTACTGCACCCTTCCTATTTCTCAGCTCAACCCATATTGCCTCAGTGCTCGAATCCTCTATCGTGCCTTCCTTAATCACAGCTGTGATATCATCTCTGACGAGTAATGCAACTCCTCCACCCCTTTTATCTCCCTCTCTATCCCTCCTGAAGCATCTATACCCTGGGATATTCAGTTGCCAATCCTGCCCTTCCCTCAACCAAGTCTCAGTAATACCAATAGCATCATATTCCCAGGTACTGATCCAAGCCCTAAATTCATCTGCCTTACCTGCTACATTTCTCGCATTAAAACAAATGCACCTCAGACCACCTTTGCGTTCATCATCTCTTCCCTGTCTACTCTTCCCCTCAGTCGCATTGAGTTTATTGTCTCGTACCTTACTGGCTTTAGTTGCTGCTTCTTTACTGACCTCTAACTTCCTAATCTGGTTCCCATCCCCCTGCCACATTAGTTTAAAACCTCCCCAACAGTGTTAGCAAAAGCACCCCCTAGGACATTGGTTCCAGTCCTGCCCAGGTGTAGACCATCCGGTTTGTAATGGTCCCACCACCCCCAGAACCGGTTCTAATGTCCCAAAAATCTGAACCCCCTCCCTCCTGCACCATCTCTCGAGCCACGTATTCATTCTGACTATTCTTGAATTTCTACTCTGACTGTCCCGTGGCACTGGTAGCAATCCTGAGATTACTACCTTTGAGGTCCTACTTTTTAAACTTATCTCCTAACTCCCTAAATTATGATTGGAGGACCTCATCCCTTTTTTTACCTATATCGTTGGTGCCTATATGCACCACGACAACTGGCTGTTCACCCTCCCCCTTCAGTATGTCCTGCAGCCGATCGGAGACATCCCTGACCCGAAAAATAGAAAGCAAAGAGTGGGGATTAATGGGTGTTTCTCTGGTTGGCAATCAGTAGCTAGTGGTGTCCCTCAGGGATCCGTGTTGGGCCCACAATTGTTCAAAATTTACAAAGATAATTTGGAGTTGGGGACCAAGGGCAATGTGTCCAAGTTTGCAGATGACACCAAGATGAGTGGTAAAGCGAAAAGTGCAGAGGATACTGGAAGTCTGCAGAGGGATTTGGATAGGTTAAGTGAATGGGCTAGGGTCTGGCAGATGGAATACAATGTTGACAAATGTGAGTTTATCCATATTGGTAGGAATAACAGCAAACGGGATTATTATTTAAACAATAAAATATTAAAGCATGCTGCTGTGCAGAGAGACTTGGGTGTGCTGGTGCATGAGTCACAGAAAGTTGGTTTACAGGTGCAACAGGTGATTAAGAAGGCAAATGGAATTTTGTCCTTCATTGCTAGAGAGATGGGGTTTAAGACTAGGGAGGTTATGCTGCAATTGTATAAGGTGTTAGTGAGGCCACACCTGGAGTATTGTGTTCAGTTTTGGTCTCCTTACTTGAGAAAGGACATACTGGCACTGGAGGGTGTGCAGAGGAGATTCACTAGGTTAATAAAAGAGCTGAAAGGGTTGGATTACGAGTAGAGGTTGAGTAGACTGGGACTGTACTCGTTGGAATTTAGAAGGATGAGGGGGGATCTTATAGAAACATTTAAAATTATGAAGGGAATAGACAGGATAGATGCGGGCATGTTGTTTCCACTGGCGGGTGACAGCAGACCAGGGGACAAAGGCTCAAAATAAGGGGAAGTAGGTTTAGGACTGAGTTTAGGAGGAACTTCTTCATCCAAAGGGTTGTGAATCTATGGAATTCCTTGCCCAGTGAAGCAGTTTAGGCTCCTTCATTAAATGTTTTTAAGGTAAAGATAGATAGTTTGTTGAAGAATAAAGGGATTAAGGGTGTTCGGGCCGGAAAGTGGAGCTGAGTCCACAAAAGATCAGCCATGATCTCTTTGAATGGCGGAGCAGGCTCGAGGGGCCAGATGGCCTACTCCTGCTCCTAGTTCTTATGTTCTTATGTTTACCAGGATGTTGCCTCGTTTGGAGGGTGTGGGCAGCAATGTAGCACAATGGTTAGCACTGTTGCTTCATGTGCGCCAGGGTCACGGGTTCGATTCGCGGCTTGGGCCACTGTCTCTGCAGATCTGCACGTTCTCCCCGTGTTTGCATGCGTTTCATCCGGGTGCTCCGGTTTCCTCCTACAAGTCCCGAAAGATGTGCTGTTAGGTGAACTGGACATTCTGAGTTCTCCCTCTGTGTACCCAAACAGGCGGCTAGGAGATTTTCACAGTAACTTTATTGCAGTGTTAATGTAAGCCGTACTTGTGACAATAATAAAAAGATTATTGTTAGCTGTGCGGAGAGGCTGAATAGACTTGCACTGTTTTCATGAGCACGACAGAGGTTAAGGAGTGACCTGGTTGAGGTCTATAAGATTATGAGGGGCATGGATAGAGTGGATGGGCAGGCACTCTTTCCCAGGGTGCAAGGATCAGTCACCAGGGGCCATTGGTTTAATGTCCGTGAGGCAAGGTTTAGAGGAGTTGTGCGAGGCAGGTTTGTTACACAGATTGTGGTGAGTGCCTAGAACGCGTTGCCAGGGGAGGTTGTGGAAGCAGATACATTAACGGCACTCAAAATGCATCTCAACAAATACATGGATATGATGGATATAGAGGGAAATGGCACAAGGAAGCACTGAGGATTTTTGTGGTATCATGACCAGTACAGGCTTGGAGGGCCGAAGGGCCTGTTCCTGTGCTGTATTATTCTTTGTTCTTTTTTGATCTTTGGAAGATAAAGGCTTGGGAAAAATTGATGTCCAAAAGGTATCCTTGTTCATGAGTCATGTAGATGCAACAATCAATAAGGCAAATAGTATGTTGACCTTAATTGAAAAGGGATTTGAGTATAGAAGTAAAGGTGTAAGGGGCTGGTTTAGCACAGGGCCAAATAGCTGGCTTTTCAAGCAGGCCAAGAAGTGCGGGTTCAATTCCTGTACCAGCCTCCCTGAACAGGCACCGGAATGTGGCGACTAGGGGCTTTTCACAGTAACTTAATTTGAAGCCTACTTGTGACAATGAGCGATTTTCATTTCATTTTTTTTTTTAAAAAAGATGTCAAGCTGCAATACTATAGTACCTTGGTGAGACTGCACCTGGGGTAGTATGTACAGTTTTGGTCTCCTTATCTAAGGATAAATATACTTGTCACAGAGGGAGTGCAACAGACATTCACCAGATTAATCCCTGGGCTGGCAGGATTGTCCTTTGATGAGATTGAGGGCACTTTGATACAGTTTCAAAGACTGAGGGGTGTTCTCTCTGAAACGTAGATAATTCTCACAGGATGTGACAGGGTATTCATAGAATGCATAGAATTTACAGTGCAGAAGGAGGCCATTTGGTCTATCGAGTCTGCACCGGCCCTTGGAAAGAGCACCCCACTTAAGCCCGACACCTCCATCATATCCCCACACATCCACTTTATCCCCGTAACCCCACCTACCCTTTTTTGGACACTAGGGGCAATTTAGCATGGTCAATCCACATCTTTGGACTGTGGGAGGAAACCGGAAAACCATGAGGAAACCCACGCAGACATGGGGAGAACGTGCAGACTCCGCACAGACAGTGACCCAATCCGGGAATCGAACCTGGGACTCTGGAGCTGTGAAGCAACTGTGCTCCCCAGGTTACATGTAGATAGGCTGATTCTCATATCTGTTTTAAGATTAAGATGAGAAGTTTCTTCACTCAGAAGGTTGCGAATCTTTGGAATTCTCCACCCCAGAGGACATAGCAACATAGAAGCAGAAGGTCATTCCGCCTTTCAAGCCTGCTCCGCCATTCATTATGATCATGGCTGATCATCAAGTTCAATAGCCTGATCCTGTCTTCCCCCCTCATATCCCTTGATCCCTTTAACCCCAAGAACTATATCTAATTCCTTCTTGAAATTACATAACGTTTTGGCCACAACTATTTTCTGTAGTAGTGAATTCCACAGATTCAGTACACTCTGGGTGAAGAAATTTCTCCTCACCTCAGTCCTTATCCTCAAACTATGACCGCTAGCTCTGGACTCCCCCATCATCGGGAACATTCTTTCTGAATCTACCCTGTCTAGTCCTGAATTTCGTAAGTTTCTATGAGATCCCCTCTCACTCTTCTAAACTCCAATGAATACAATCCTAACCAACTTAGTATCTCCTCATATGACATCCCAGGAATCAGCCTGCACTCTCTCCATAGCAAGAACATCCTTCCTCAGATAAGGACATCAAAACTGCACACAAAACGTCAGGGGTGGCCTCACCAATGTCCTATACGATTGCAGTAAAACACCTATTCAAATAATAACCTGCCTTCCTATTTTTGCTACCGAAGCGGGTAACCTCACATTTATCCACATTATATTGCATCTACCATGCATGTGCCCATTCACTCAGCCTGTCCAAATCCCACTGAAGCATCCTAGCATCCTCCTCACAGCAGACCCTCCCACCCAACTTTTAATCATCTTCAAATTTGGAGACAATGGGCTGGATTCCCCGCACCCTCGCGCCGAAATCGCAGCCTGCCCATGGGGCGGAGCATCCACGTTGCCGCAAGAAATTTATGTCAGGAATAAAAGAATGACTAGGGTAAGAGTAGGGCCAGTCAAGGACAGTGGTGGGAAGTTGTGTGTGGAGGCTGAGGAGATAAGCGAGATACTAAATGAATACTTTTTGTCAGTATTCACTCAGGAAAAAAATAATATTGTGGAGGAGAATGCTGAGACCCAGGCTATTAGAATAGATGGCATTGAGGTGAGTAGGGAAGAAGTGTTAGCAATTCTGGACAAGGTGAAAATAGATAAGTCCCCGGGGCCGGATGGGATTTATCCTAGGATTCTCTGGGAAGCCAGGGAAGAGATTGCTGAGCCTTTGGCTTTGATTTTTAGGTCATCATTGGCTACAGGAATAGTGCCAGAGGACTGGAGGATAGCAAATGTGGTCCCTTTGTTCAAGAAGGGGAGTAGAGATAACCCCGGTAACTATAGGCCGGTGAGCCTAACATCTGTGGTGGGTAAAGTCTTGGAGAGGATTATAAAAGATACGATTTATAATCATCTAGATAGGAATAATATGATTAGGGATAGTCAGCATGGTTTTGTGAAGGGTAGGTCATGCCTCACAAACCTTATCGAGTTCTTTGAGAAGGTGACTGAACAGGTGGACGAGGGTAAAGCAGTTGATGTGGTGTATATGGATTTCAGTAAAGCGTTTGATAAGGTTCCCCACGGTCGGATATTGCAGAAAATACGGAGGCTGGGGATTGAGGGTGATTTAGAGATGTGGATCAGAAATTGGCTAGTTGAAAGAAGACAGAGTGGTGGTTGATGGGAAATGTTCAGAATGGAGTTCAGTTACGAGTGGCGTACCACAAGGATCTGTTCTGGGGCCGTTGCTGTTTGTCATTTTTATAAATGACCTAGAGGAGGGAGCAGAAGGATGGGTAAGTAAATTTGCAGACGACACTAAAGTCGGTGGAGTTGTAGACAGTGTGGAAGGATGTTGCAGGTTACAGAGGGACATAGATAAGCTGCAGAGCTGGGCTGAGAGGTGGCAAATGGAGTTTAATGTGGAGAAGTGTGAGGTGATTCACTTTGGAAAGAATAACAGGAATGCGGAATATTTGGCTAATGGTAAAATTCTTGGTAGTGTGGATGAGCAGAGGGATCTCGGTGTCCATGTACATAGATCCCTGAAAGTTGCCACCCAGGTTGATAGGGTTGTGAAGAAGGCCTATGGTGTGATGGCCTTTATTGGTAGAGGGATTGAGTTCCGGAGCCATGAGGTCATGTTGCAGTTGTACAAAACCCTAGTACGGCCGCATTTGGAGTATTGCGTACAGTTCTGGTCGCCTCATTATAGGAAGGACATGGAAGCTTTGGAACGGGTGCAGAGGAGATTTACCAGGATGTTGCCTGGTATGGAGGGAAAATCTTATGAGGAAAGGCTGATGGACTTGAGGTTGTTTTCGTTAGAGAGAAGAAGGTTAAGAGGTGACCTAATAGAGGCATACAAAATGATCAGAGGGTTAGATAGGGTGGACAGCGAGAGCCTTCTCCCGCGGATGGAGGTGGCTATCACGAGGGGACATAGCCTTAAATTGAGGGGTAATAGATATAGGACAGAGGTCAGAGGTGGGTTTTTTACGCAAAGAGTGGTGAGGCCGTGGAATGCCCTACCTGCAACAGTAGTGAACTCGCCAACATTTGAGGGCATTTAAAGTTTATTGGATAAGCATATGGATGATAAGGGCATAGTGTAGGTTAGATGGCCTTTAGTTTTTTTTTTCCATGTCGGTGCAACATTGAGTGCCGAAGGGCCTGTACTGCGCTGTATCGTTCTATGTTCTATGTTCTAAATCGAGACCAGCAGCAGTTCATCGATTCTGCGGGCCCGAAAAGCGGCGTACTCAGTGCGCCGCTCCGCCTGGGACCTACCTGGGGCCATTGCCAGAGGCACGCTCAGCCATTCTCCACACCCGACCGGCCAAAGTCCCGACGCCGTGGAACTAATGTGTTCCAACCGGTCACAATATCCGCTTAGCAGCTGCGAACTCAGTCCGCGGCCACCCTGGTCAAAGGCTGGCCAATCGGAGGCCATGGAGGGCGTTATAGACGGCTGGGGATGCTTGTGCGGGAGTGGAGGATCATCCGCGCAGCCGATCATGGGGTTTCTTTTCTGGGTTTGCTCTACGTTCCGAGTTCGCCATGGAGCACGGCGCGGCAGCTGGAGGCCGCCGCCGTTCGCACGCGTGGCCTCTGACCCAGATGTGCGGGGGCCTGTATCTGCAACAAAAGCTGCGAGATGTACCCCGGGTCCCTGCTAGCCCCCTGCAGGGCTAAGAATTTGTGGTCGTTTGATCCAAGTTTTTCTGGCGTAAAACTTTCCCGTTTTGATGCCGGCATAGGGACGTAATGGAGAATATGGAGAATCCAGCCCAGTACATTTAGTTTCCTCGTCCAAATCATGAATATATAATGTGAACAGTTGGTGACCTAGCACAGATCCCTGCGGTACCCCACTAGTCACTGCCTGCTAATCAGAAAAAGACTATTCCAACTTTTTGCTTCCTGTCTGCTGATCCATCTCAAGACACTACCCGTAATCCCATGCGCTTTAACTTTACATATTAATCTGCTATGTGAGAACTTTTCTAAGGCCATGCGAAAGTCTAAATAAGCCACATCCACTGTGTTTCCCTGGTCAAAGTTACTAATTATATCTTCAAAGAATTCTAGTAGATTTGTCATGCATGATTTTCCATTCGTAAACCTATGCTAACTTTGATGACACCACTGCTTTCCAAATGCTGTGCTGTGAAATCCTTGATAATGGACTCCAGCAACTTCCCTACTAACAACGTTAGGCTCACTGGTCTATAGTTTCCTGTATTCTCTCTACCTCCCTTTTGAATTGCGAGTTTACACTCACTACCCTCCAATCTGTAGGAACTGTTGTACACGGAGGCAAGGAATACAAGAGGCCAAGCTGACAGGATGTAACTCACTTTATTTCACATTTGTCACAATAATCACTCCACTCCCCACAGGTTCTCCTTCCCAAACTGCTTCCAGTTCAGGGTTTATATTCTGTGGGGAGCTCCTCCAATTAGGAGGGAGCTCAGCCCCTTAGTCACCTGAGTAGCTCATACCCAGGTGTGTAGGAGGGGAGCGGATGCTAAACAGCTCTGTTCCTGTCGAGGGTCGCAACAGGAACCATTCCAGAGTACAAAGAATTTTGGAAAATGACCACTTTGGATATCTTTTTCAAAGAGCAAGTATAAACAAAATGAGCCAAATCTTCCATCAGTAGAGGATGATTCTATGATATGGGGAACGATACTGTCAATAATTAATTAAAAAATAAAAGCAAATTACTGCGAATGCTGGAATCTGAAACCAAAAAAAAATGCTGGAAAATCTCAGCAGGTCTGGCAGCATCTGTAGGGAGAGAAAAGAGCTAACATTTCGAGTCCCGATGACCCTTTGTCAAAGCTGATTTACATTAATTAAAAAACACGCGCCAAAAGAATCAACAAGGCTTTTGAAGTTAAAGAACAGCGTTATCCCTCCCCACTTCAGGAAACTCTTTAATGTTAAGCATAATAGATACTCAGGTTGAACTCACATGGATCCCAAGTCCTTCTTGGTCTCTTTGTGTTTTGTTGAATCAAGTTCATTTATCTCCACGCTTTTAGCTCCTTCCGGATTAGGCAGCCGCTCACCTCTCTGCAGTTTACTTTCTCTTTCACTTCTCTTGCTTTCTTCACTGAAGGAGGGCTGCTCAATTGCTGTAGGTGCATTAGCACAAGAAATACAGAAAATTAGGCTTTGTGATATCGCTTGCACCCAACTCAAAACGTATGCTGGCATGTGAATGAAATGGGATGGGCAGTGATAGTAATTCTGAAAAGGGCGTGAGAGGTAATAGTGTCAATGAGAGGGGGTAGCGTGTTTTACTTAAAGGGATGTGGGCTGTCATCCAATGATACTGCGAGCCACGTAGATTTTATTAGGAAACTTTACTGACATTAATGAAACAGGTGGGGATACCTCAGTATGTATTACTGAGCAAAAATTGAACTATATCAGCAAGCACAAATCGGAGCGGGTGTATGAGAGCATGAGAGACAGGTGTGGTGTTTATCACGGAGCCCTATCTGTGAGATATGCCCGAGTAGTGTTGGGCATATCAAGGAGCATAACAGTGATAAATATGACATCTATCACAGAGTTAAAATGATGGGTGTGGGATATATTAGAGAATATTATTGTCCAGGGTTATGGAAAATGCTCCAGAGTAATTGTAATAGGTTGTAAGATATATTGGGGTGTGTTCCTTGGAAGGAAGTTAGAGTGGTATTTTGGGTTTTATCAGGTATATCGGTATGGTTTCCTCCATTGGGAATGGGATATACGAGAACGGGATTGTGCATGATTTTGGGTCATGCATTAGGTACAGATGAGGTTATCACAGTATTTGTTGTTCTGCAGCTTGATAGGAATATTGCTGGTTGGTCCAATACTGCAAGATTGGAATGTTTTCTGTAGCCGCAGTCAATCAATTAACAATACATGTTCCCAGCAGTTTTCAGAGAAAATATTTCCCTTTTGCTCAGAAAATCACAAGAACTGAGGCACAAACTTCACACACAATCGAGGTTAAAGAAAGAGTGGATATATAATGGAGTGTCTATTAGGAATGCCTGCCCACATCAGGGTTATTGCACTGAAATTAATGCAGTTAAAGATGGTGTTAACGGAAGGCTCTGTACACAAGCTGCTGTGTAGCAGCTGCTTAAATGCAACGGTCTATCACTTTTTAAGGCCTCTTACTCACCCTGGTAATCCTCAGTTTCTGTCTGCACTTCCCCATCTCCCATTGCCGACAAAATGACTGCGGGAACAACTGAGCTGTGATTTAAGCAATAATAAACAAAATATTAAAACATTTCATTATAAATTCTGTGGTTCCTCTTCATCACTGACAGCCTAATACGCTGGGCAGCGGGGTAGCATAGTGGTTAGCACAGTTGCTTCACAGCTCCAGGGCCCCAGGTTCGATTCCCACCTGGGTCACTGTCTGTGCGGAGTCTGCACGTTCTTCCCAAGTCCGCGTGGGTTGCCTCCGGGTGCTCCGGTTTCCTCCCACAGTCTAAAGATGTGCAGGTTAGGTAGATTGGCCGTGCTAAATTGCCCTTAGTGTCCAAAAAAGGTTAAGTAGGGGTTACTGGGTTATGGGGATAGGGTAGATACGTGGGTGCTCTTTGTAAGGGCCGGTGCAGAGTCGATGGGCAGAATGGCCTCCTTCTGCACTGTAAATTCTATGATTCTATGATTCTAATGTCTCTGAACTAAAAGTTAACCAGTGATGTTAATTTCAAAACACTTTTACAGGTCTTCCCATTCCTGTTCAGCCTTTTTGGTTGATTAACATGACACCAACAGCACTGAGCAAAAACACTTTCATAGCAAGTGTGAATTAATCGATTTCTGTTCCCACCTCCCTTTTCTATTATTGAAACCCTGATCAATTCCTTCAACAACTCAAGGCTTGACTTGTCGAATATCTTTACAGTAGTTGCTCAAACCCAATCATCCATATTCATGAACTCATCCAAAACTCTACATCTAACATCCTTGCTAAGTTCTGCACACGTATCACCTGCCACGATCACTTCATTGCCAGTGTCCCTCGGGCGCTCTCCGTTTCCAGTTCAAAATTCACGTCAAGGCCTCCTCCCAGCCTTGATTAAACTGCTACAAGTATCCACCACACTAATAATAGCGCTTCTCAGCACTCATACCTTAAAAGGAACAGTAACCTCCACATGGGAAATGCAGAAATACGTTAAATGCAAAGAGAATGGAAACTATGACAATAGAAATTAACTGAAAATAAATCTCAAGAAGAATAATCAACAAATCCTTTTTGAAGTTAAAAGATAGTGTTATGGGCCAGGGTTTAGAGAACCCCAAAGTGTATCATGGAGTTCACCTGACCCACAACCTTTAAATAGATTTTGGATATGGGAAACACAAGGGCCCACTTTACAGGTGTGATCCAACAGAGAACTAAGAGTATTTTTAAACAAAAGCAATGTTTATTCTATGAATTCAGTTAACATTTTTAAACACACATCTTAACAACTATCAACACCAATAATCCCCACATATACAATATTCTATAAGTAACCCTCAATCTTTCCTTGCAACATCCATAAGACAAATACCCTCTTCAACACAGACATCAGGTTTAAATTCTCTACTGAGAGCAGTTATCACTGTTAAATTAGCAAGTGACTTGAAGACATTCCTTCCATGCAGAAAGAGACCAGAATTACACCTGGTTTTGCTAATGCAGCTCCCAAACTTCAAAATGAAACCAAACACACCCTGCAGCTGCCAGCCCAAAGCGAAAGTAAAGCAGACACACTCCCCCCACACTCTGACATCACTGCAACTATTTGACAAACACCCATTTCTTAAAGGCACACCCAGTACAGCTATTTGATAAACACCCATTTCTTAAAGATACTCTCACATGACAATAGTCTTGTCCCTCCGCATAACAGGTTATTGTTGGAGCAAAGACAATAGTAACTCGGGTTTAACATAACAATCGCCCCACCTGAATCCTGAATCCTTCTTGGTTTGTTCCTCGTGTTTTGTTGAATTGTGTTCATTTATCTCCACACTTTTAGTTTGGTCCTGATCAGGCAGTTGCTCACTTCTCTGCAGTTTACTTTCCCCTTCACGTCTCATAGGCTCACTTTCTTCACTGAAGGAGGGCTGCTCAGTTGCTGTAGGTGCATTAGCACAAGAAATACAGAAAATTAGGCTTTGTGAAATTGCTCCCTCCCAACACGTATGCTGGCATGTGAATGAAATGGGATGAGCAGTGAGAGTAATGCTGAAAAGGGTGTGAAAGGTAACAGTGCCAAAGCGAGGGGGAAGAGTGTTTCACTCAAAGGGATGTGGGTTATCATCAAGTGATACTGCGAGCCACGTAGATTTTATTTGGAAGCTTTACTGACATTAATGAGACAGGTGGGGATACCTCAGTATTACGGAGACAAAATTGGACTATATCAGCAAGCACAAATCGGAGCGGGTGCATGAGAGAGCATGAGAGAGGGGTGTGGTGTTTATCATGGAGCTTTACCAAGGTAGCCTTGGGCCCTGTCTGTGTTTTCTACCAAGTGTAATGTTGGGCATATCAAAGAGCATTACAGGAATAAATATGACATCTATCACACAGAATTAAAATGATGGGAGTGGGATATATTAGAGAATATTATTGTTCAGGGTGATGGGAAATGTTCCAGAGTTATTGCAATAGGTTGTATGATATATTGGAGTGTGTTCCTCGGAAGTGAGTGTGATAAATTAGTGTGGTAGTTTGGGTTTTATCAGGTATATTGGTATGTTTTCCTGCATAAGGAGTGGGATATAGGAGAATGAGATTTTGCACATTTTTGGGACATTTATTAGTTACAGATGAGGTTTTAGTCTTTGTTTTTCTGTAGCTTGATAGGAATATTGCTGGTTGGTGCAGTACCACAATGTTGGAATGTGTTTTGCAGCTGCAGTCTATCAATTCACAATACATGTTCCGAGCCGTTTTCACAGAAAATGTTTCCCATTTGATCAGAAACTCACAAGAGCCAAAGCTCACATGGCACACACCATCAAGGTTAAAGAAAGAGTGGGTATATAATGGAGTGTCTACTGGGAATGTCTGCCCACATCAGGGTTGCTTCATTGAATTTAATGCAGTGAAAGATGGTGTTAACGGAAGGCACTGTACACAAGCTGCTGTGAGGCAGCCGCTTAAATGCAACGGTTACTGTTTAAGGCCTCTTACTCACCCTGGTGATCCTCAGTTTCTGTGTGCACTTCCCCACCTCCCATTGATGACAAAATGACTGCTGGAATAACTGAGCTGTGATGTAGACAATAATAATCAAAATATTAAAACATTTCATTATAAACTCTCAGTTTCCTCTTCATTATTGACAGCCTATTATCTCTGAACTAAAGTTAACCAGTGATGCTAATCTCAAAATATTTTTACAGGGCTTCCCATTCCTGTTTGGCCTTTTGGTTGATTAATGACACCAACAGCACTGAGCAAAAACACTTTCATAGCCAGCATGAATTAATCTCACCACGTTCCCATCTCCTCTTTCTATTATTGAAACCCTGATCAATTCCTTTATCAACTCAAGCCTTGACTTATTGAATATCCTGTCCATCAAACTCAATTATCCACGTTCCTGAACTCATCCAAAACTCTACATCCAAAATCCTTGCTAAGTTCTGCACACGTACCATCTGCCCCAATCACTTCATTGGCCGTATCTCTCAGGGACTCTCTGTCTCCAGTTCAGAATTCAAGCCATGGCCTCCTCTCATCCTTGATTAAACCCCTGCAAGTATCCACCACACTAATCAAACTATAGCACTCCTCACCACTCATAACTTAAAGAGGAACAGTAACCATGGGCGGCACAGTAGCAAAAGTGGATAGCACTGTGGCTTCACAGCGCCAGGGTCCCAGGTTCGATTCCCGGCTGGGTCACTGTCTGTGCGGAGTCTGCACATTCTCACCGTGTCTGCGTGGGTTTCCTCCAGGTGCTCCGGTTTCCTCCCACAGTCCAAAAATGTGCAAGTTAGGTGGATTGGCCATGCTAAATTGCCCATAGTGTCCAAAAGGGTTAGGAGGGGTTACGGGGATAGGGTAGTAATGAGGGCTTAAGTGGGTCGGTGCAGACTCGATGGGCTAAATGGCCTCATTCTGCACTGTATGTTCTATGTAACCTACACTTGGAAAATGCAGAAATACATTAAATGCAAAAATAATGCAAGTCTATGACAATAGAAAATAATTGAAAAGAGATCTCAAAAAGAATAATAAATAAGGTTCCTAAAGTTAAAGGATATCCTCGTCCCTCCGCATGACAGGATATTGTTGGAGCAAAGCCAATAATAACTTGGGTTTAACACTACAATCGTCCCACCTGAATCCCGAGTCCTTCTTGGTCTGTTCCTCATGTTTTGTTGAATTGTATTCATTTATCTCCACACTTTTAGCTCCTTCCTGATCAGCCAGTTGCTCACTTCTCTGCAGTTTATTTTCTCCTTCACGTCTCACAGGTTCACTTTCTTCACTGAAGGAGGGCTGCTCAGTTGCTGTTGGTGCATTAAGGCAAGAGATACAAAAAAATTAGGCTTTGTGAAACCGCTCCCTGCTACTCAAAACGTATGCTGGCATGTGAATAAAATGGGATGGGCAGTGAGAGTAATGCTGAAAAGGGTGTGAGAGGTAATAGTGCCAACGCAAGGTTCACTGAATGGGCTGCGGGTTATCATCAAGTGATACTGCGAGCCACATAGATTTTATTAGGAAGCTTTACTGACATTAATGAAACAGGTGGGAATACCTCAGTAAGTGTTACTGAGACAAAATTGGTCAATATCAGCAAGCACAAATCGGAGCGGGTGTATGAGAGAGGGGTGTGGTGTTTATCATGGAGCTTTACCAAGATAGTCTTGGGCCCTGTCTGTGTCTTTTACCAAGAGTAGTGTTGGGCATATCAAAGAGCATTACAGTAATAAATATGACATCACACAGAATTAAAATGGGCGTGGGATATATTAGAGAATATTATTGTTCAGGGTGATGGCCCATTGAGTCTGCACCAGCTCTTGGAAAGAGCACCCTACTTAATCCCATGCCTCCACCCTCTCCCTGTAACCCAGTACCCTACCTAACCTTTTGGACACTAAGGGGCAATTTATCCAATCCACCTAACCTGCACATCTTTGGACTTGGGGGGAAACCGGGGCACCCGAAGGAAACTCATGCAGACACGGGGCGAAAGTGTAAACTCCACACAGATAGTCACTCGAGGCCGGAATTGAATCCAGGATTGTGGAGCTGTGAGGCAACAGTGCTAACCACCCCACGGTTGGTCCAATACTGCAAGGTTGGAATGTTTTCCCTTTGGTTCAGAAACTCACAGGAGCTGAGGCTCACGTTGCACACACAATCAAGGTTAAAGAAAGACTGGGTATATCATGGAGTGTCTATTAGGAATGTCTGCCCATATTAGGGTTGTTGCATTGAAATTAATGCAGCGAAAGATGGTGTCAGGAGGCATCTGTACACAAGCTGCTGTATAGCAGGCGCTTAAATGCAACGGTCTGACTATCACTTTTTAAGGCCTCTTACTCACCCTGGTGATCCTCAGTTTCCGTCTGCACTTCCCCATCTCCCATTGCTGACAAAGTGACTGCGGGAATAACTGAGCTGTGATTTAAACAATAATAAACAAAATATAAAAACATTTCATTATAAACTCTGTTTCCTCTTCATTATTGACAGCCTATTATCTCTGAACTAAAGTTAACCAGTGATGCTAATCTCAAAACATTTTTACAGGGCTTCCCATTCCTGTTTGGCCTTTTGGTTGATTAATGACATCAACAGCACTGAGCAAAAACACTTTCATAGCCAGCGTGAATTAATCTCTTTCCGTTCCCATCTCCCCTTTCTATTACTGAAACCCTGATCAATTCCTTCATCAACTCAAGGCTGGAGTTATCGAAATCCTTACACTAGTCCCTCAAATTCAATCATTCACATTCATGACCTCACTACATCTAACATCCTTGCTAAGTTCTGCACACATATCACCTGCCCCGATCACTTCATTGCCAGTGTCCCTCGGGCGCTCTCGGTCTCCAGTTCAAAATTCATGCCAAGACCTCCTCCCAGCCTTGATTAAACTGCTACAAGTATCCACCACACTAATAATACTATAATCGCTCCTCACCACTTATACCTTAAAAGAGGAACAGTAACCTCCACATGGGAAATGCAGAAATACGTAAAATGTAAAAAGAATGCAAGTCGATGACAATAGAAATTAATTGAAAAGAGATCTTAAAAGAATAATAAATAAGGTTTTTGAAGTTAAAGAAAAGCCTCGCTTCTCCCCGCAACAATCACCTCACCTGAATCCTGAGTCCTTCTTGGTTTGTTCCTCATGTTTTGTCGAATTGTGTTCATTTATCTCCACGCTTGTAGTTCCTTCCTGATCAGGCAGCTGGTCACCTCTCTGTAGATTACTTTCTCCCCCATTGCTCACATGTTCTGTTCCTTTCCTGCAGGAAAGCTGCTCAGTTGCTGAAAGTATGAAAGCACAAGAGAAACAGAAAGCTGGGCTTTTGCGATTGTTCTCCCCACGCTCAGATAATATGCTGTTGTCTGCATGAGACGTAATTTATGCAATGTTAGGGGAGAGAACATCAATATTACTGATAGAAGGGTGGGACATATCAGAGAACATCATGGAGAGGAAAGGGGTTTATCCAGGCCTCACGGTAGCATGGTGGTTAGCATCAATGCTTCACAGCTCCAGGGTCCCAGGTTCGATTCCCGGCTGGGTCACTGTCTGTGTGGAGTCTGCACGTCCTCCCCGTGTGTGCGTGGGTTTCCTCCGGGTGCTCCGGTTTCCTCCCACAGTCCAAAGATGTGCGGGTTAGGTGGATTGGCAATGCTAAATTGCCCGTAGTGTAAGGTTAATGGGGGGATTGTTGGGTTACGGGTATACGGGTTACGTGGGTTAAGTAGGGTGATCATTGCTCGGCACAACATCGAGGGCCGAAGGGCCTGTTCTGTGCTGTACTGTTCTATGTTCAGGCAGGTCACAGGTATATCAGGGTTCGATGCCAAGAAAACTATGGGACATACAGAAATATGGTGATATTAAGTTAGTTATTTAGTGATTGCAAATCACTTTTCCAATTAAGGGGCAATTTGGCGTGGCCAATCTACCTACCTTGCACATCTTTGGGTTGTGGGGGCGAAACCCACGCAAACACGGGGAGAATGTGCAAACTCCACATTGACAGTGACCCAGAGCCGGGATTGAACCTGGGAACTTGGTGCCATGAGGCAGCAGGGTAGCATTGTGGATAGCACAATTGCTTCACAGCTCCAGGGTCCCAGGTTCGATTCCGGTTTGGGTCACTGTCTGTGTGGTGTCTGCACATCCTCCCCGTGTGTGCGTGGGTTTCCTCCGGGTGCTCCGGTTTCCTCCCACAGTCCAAAGATGTGCAGGTTAGGCGGATTGGCCATGATAAATTGCCCTTAGTGTCCAAAATTGCCCTTAGTGTTGGGTGGGGTTACTGGGTTATGGGAAAAGGGTGGAGGTGTTGACCTTGGGTCGGGTGCTCTTTCCAAGAGCCGGTGCAGACTCGATGGGCCGAATGGCCTCCTTCTGCACTGTAAATTCTGTGATAAACCCACTGCGTCACCGTGCTGCCGTCGGGGGCATAATTTTAAGGTGAAAGGCAGGAGGTTTAGAGAGGATTTGAGGAAATATGTTTTCACCTCGAAGGTGGTGGGAATCCGAAATCCACTACCTGGGAAGGTAGTTGAGGTAGGAAACCTCACAATCTTTAAAAAGTTTTTTGGTGAGCACTTGAAATGTCATAACATTCAAGGCCATGGGCCAAATGCTAGAAAGTGGGATTAGTGTAGATTAGAATAGGTTTTCTTTGTCAGTTAAGGCTTGATGGGCCTCTTCTGCACTGTATGATTCTATGACAGAGTCCTGTTAAGAGTCACTCTGAGTATGTTGCGCGAGGATCATGTTTCAGTCTCTGGCTATACATGTAGATCTGCAGTTCTTTTATTGGCACTGGCAATGTGGAAGTGGAATACACTGGATATGGTTTTAGAGGGTTTCAATGTGAGACACCATGTCTGCAGTAGTCTGTCAGCTTTGTAATGTCTTTGTTAAGGATCTGGTCCAGTCTGTAGAACGATGAATCTTGGGTGATACAACCAATGTCATTAGCAGAGATGAATTTGTTGTTGACAGGTATCTCTATTGAACAGGGTTGGGGTTAGCACCGAGCCCTGAGGTAGTCTATTGGCAGGTCTTCTGTATGCAGGTCTCCCTTGTTCAAGGGACTCAGAATCATCTGTTGCGAAGAATTGTTTAGTCAACTGTCCTGACCCAGGTTGGTGCTGTGGTATGGCAAATGGTAAGTGCCGAGCTTGCCAAATTCCAAAGGAAAACTTAAAAGAGCTGCCACAACAGTTTGCAATGTATATATTAAGAGTAGGTTTTCTGAAATCAGGAATTAACTTCTCAAACCAGTTGTGATAAATTTATGCTCAAGTAAAATATTTATGAAAATAAAGAAATGTAAAAAATTACACTTATCACAGAATCATAGAATTTACAGTGCAAGAGCAGCTACTTAAGCCCACACCTCCACCTGTAACGCAGTAACCCAACCTAATCTTCCTGGATGCTCAGGGCAATTCAGCATGGGCAATCCACCTAACCTGTGCATCTTTGGACTGTGGGAGGAAACCAGAACACCCAGAGAAAACCCATGCAGACACGGGGAAAACATGCAGATGCTGCACAGTCAGTGACCTAAGCCAGGAATCAAACCCAGGTCCCTGGGACTGTGAAGCAACTGTGCTAACTACTGCGCTACTGTGCCGCCCTTTGGCTACCGTGTTGCCCTAACACTGCTGACTTAAAACACAAAAATGCCTTTACACAATTAAAATACCTTTCCGAACAGACCTTGGCTTAAATAACTGAGCTAAACTCACCTGTTGATAGCAACAGTCCTTATAGATTTTCGAACGTATTATTGTATTTGCCACACTATGCCCTGCTGCTCCGAGTGTCTTCTCGGACAGTAACAGCATACTGATTCTCTAGGCTGGCATTGTTCACACTCTGTCTTCTTTGAGACCTCATCAGCTACTGCACCCACACAGTTTTCAATGCTTTTTAAAAATCCGATTTTCCCCTTTGACCTTTTCCTCTATTGTTTCCTACAATCCCTTAAAAGTTGCCTTTTCCCAGAATTGATCAATTCCTTTTCTTATTTACTGCCCGGGGATCTCACCCATTCTTCTCCCGCAGTGGCCCACATGCACCCAATCTTTCTCATCACACTCTCTGGAATGGTTTACTACACCCTTTGCTGCTTTGGGCAGGTCTTGAATCTTCCTTTCCGCTCCAAATCCTTGTTTCTTCCACTATTCCTTCATACCCCTTCGAGTCACTTCCACATGCTATTTACACTGAAAACACAATGGCTGATCACTGCTGCTACCTCTGAGCCCCTGGGACAAAACTCTATAAAACTGGCCGCCCTGAAATTCGGCTGGTTAAGCAAAGCCTCAACCTCCATGGTTGTTAGTAAAGATGGAGAATGGTTGATGAAAGTCCATTCCTCGAATCGACCACACAATCTGTGAGACACTTGAATAATTGAATTGTGACACTTGGATTCGTACCTCTCAAAAAAAAATGTTTTTTAAAACAAAATGGGGGAGTCACACATGGTGACAATCATAAAGGGAAATTGGAACTAAGAGAGAGAGAGACTAACACACACAGATATTTACCAACGATACTGACATGATATCATGCTAGATTCCCTAGGATTACATGGAAACCAGACACTGCAGGATGAACCCAGCCCCCATGACCGCCATCTGGATAATTGCCACACATTCCGAGCACAAGCTACCCAAGGCTTTCCACAGCCCAGCGGTCTGTAGTACCGTTCCCCAGATGCAGGGGAATGCGAGAGTGGCACCCTATGGGTGCGTAAGAAAAAAGCATCATATTTGGCTGCAATAACCAAAGGACAATTTGCAGAAAGCCCAACGAGACCACATCAGAATGTTACAACACAACCGGAACAGAAGATTGGTGGGAACATACCAACGAAGGATGCCCCGAAATTGGATGTTTAAAGAAAATTGCAGGAAACACAATAAGATTCCAACAAAATTGCTCCAGGACACCCACTAACGGTAGTTTGGCAAAACACATAATTACAGCCTAAGCCAGCCTGAATGCCACCACCCCACGGACCACCTCCAGTCAGGATACCACACAACATCTGTTAGAGATAGAGGCCGAAACCCCCACCTGGTGGGAAGGCATTGCATAATGGAACCCATTCTCATACATAACAGAGACCCTCCTCCTGACTGCAGTAATCTATAGTGTAGTCCTCACTTTCAAACTCCATAAATGGAAGGCAACAGCCTCCCGGCCCCCAGTTTGAGCCCCACTCTTTGGAATCCAATAGAGCTCTATTATGAATGTACAACTTATTAACAAAAAACTGTAACAACCGTTGCTAAATGCACCCTTTGTGTCTCTGTACTGATGAAATGTGATAAGGAAGAAAGAATGTGGTGCTGCTGTTTAAGTTTGTAGATTTTGTGTTGTAGATAAGTTCTTGATGTAACAACAGCAGCATGAGTGTAGCATAGAAAGCTTAGTTCGCAACCAACTGTTTAGCATTAATTTAAATTAAATTAATCTATATGACTTTAATTTAGATATAAAATAATCATTAGTAGTGAACTGATTTAATGAATGTATGTGATAAGGTATTAGGGAAAATTGTACAATGAATTGTAGGACAGAGTAGAGTAGGACCTGAACTAACTGACCAGTGGCCGACTTGATAAGGTAGACTACGGGATCAAGACTCTGATCCACCACGCTTTGCGTTCAGGATCAAAAGAACAGAATGTAGCCATTTAAAATGACCACCTGCAAAGGACTATGGGAATTGTGGTCAATTTGGGACACAGACAGGTACACAGCCTCTGTGCATTGTGCAAAGAAACCAGACCTGGTAAGAAACTCCCAGTTCATTAAAGATCGATCACCATGCTTCCGGTTGCGGCTATGCGGAGCTAAGCCGCAGGTTCGGCAGCTCCCGCCAGGAACAGACTTTTGGGCTCTTTTAAGGGCCCCCAGCGGTACTTGCTCGACGGTTCCCGACGTGGGAAGGTGTCTGCAGTTGATCCCCAGTGGTCTATGGTCTTGACCAGGAGCGGGGCCAGCAGAATAGCGGTGGCAGCGCCTAAGAAAAAGCAGGGGAAGAGAATCAAGATGGCGGCCGGCGGAGGCCTCGAGGAATGGAGGCAGTGGGCGCAGGTGCAGCAGGAGACTCTCCAGCGCTGTTTTCAGGAGCTGAAAGTGGAGCTGCTGGACTCACTGAAAGCGAATACGGACAAGCTGCTGGCGACGCAGACAGCCCAGGGGGTGGAGATCCGGGAGCTCCGACAACAAGCCTCCAAAAGAGAGGATGAGGCCGCGGCCCTCGCGGTAAAGGTGAAGGTGCACGAGGCGCTCCACAAGAAGTGGCAGGAGCGGTTCGAGGAGATGGAGAACCGGTCGAGGCGGAACAATTTGCGGATCCTGGGCCTGACGGAGAGGCTGGAAGGGTCAGATCTGGGGGCCTATGTGGTTGTTTTATTGAACTCGCTGATGGGAGCTGGAGGTAGCCCACAGAATACTGGCCAGGCGGCCCAAACCGAATGAGCCGCCACGGGCGGTGCTGGTGCGGTTCCACCGGTTCAGTTGACCGTGACTGCGTGCTTAGGTGGGCCAAGAAGGAGCGGAGCAGCAAGTGGGAGAACACCGTAGTGCGGATCTAGCAGGACTGGAGTGCGGAGGTGGCCAAGCGGAGGGCCGGGTACAACCGGACAGTGCTCCACAGAGTGTGTGAAGTTTGGCATGTTACAGCCGGCACGTCTGTGGGTCACCTACAAGGGCCTTTGTGCAGGCCGAGAAGTTGGACTCTGACTGAGGGTCGGGGGTTTGTAAAGAACTGTGTTAACTTTTGGTGGGAAGGGTCTCTGTTTTATGCTGTTTCATGCTGTTTTAAGCTGGTTGTGTGTTGTTTCTAGGGTGGGTGGGGTGCTGTCTTTTTTTCCGGGGGCGGGGTTGGGCAGAGGGAAAGCGCGGGCTTTTCTTCTGTTTCCCACGCTGAGGGTGGATGGGGGCGGGGTCGGAGCTGAGAAGCTTTTTTCCCGGGCAAGAGCGGGAGGGGGAGGAGGAGGGTCTGCGGATGGGTCTGGGGGAGGAGGAGTAGCCCCACTAGCCCCACGTTGGGAGGGGTCGGAGGTGTGGCGGGAGCTGCCGGGGTCAGCAGAAGTTAACTGGCTCACGGGAGTGCTATGGTGGGAGTAACACGGTTGGGAGGGGTCCTAACCTTGGAGGGGGTGGGGTGGGGGGGGGGGGGGGGGGGGGGGGGGGGACCGGGTTGCTGCTGAAACGGCCAGGAAGGAGCTGGAGTCTGCAGGGGGGCCGGGGTGGGGGTTTGCCGCCGTGGGGAACGGGCCGCGCGAGGGGCGCTGGCCTGGGGCGGGCAGGGGACGGGTTATGGCTAGTCGGCATGGGAGGGGCGCAGGGAGACCTCTGATCCGGCTGATAACTTGGAATGTGAGGGGGCTGAATGGGCCGGTCAAATGGGCCCGGGTGTTTACGCACCTGAAGGGGCTGAAGGCGGACGTGGCTATGCTCCAGGAGATGCACCTGAAGGTGGCGGACCAGGTTAGACTGAGGAAGGGGTGGGTAGGCCAAGTGTTTCATTCGGGGCTGGATGCAAAAAATCGGGGGGGGGCGGGGTGGCGATTCTGGTGGGAAAAAGGGAGTCATTTGAGGCGTCAAAGGTGGTGGCTGACAGTGGAGGGAGGTATGTGATGGTGAGCGGCAAGTTGCAAGGGGAGTGGGTGGTGCTGGAGAATGTCTATGCCCCAAATTGGGATGATGCGGGTTTTATGCGGTGCATGTTGGGCCGCATTTCGGATCTAGAGACAGGGGGCTTGATACTGGGGGGGGACTTTAACACGGTGCTGGATCCCCCATTGGATCGATCCATGTCCAGGACAGGCAGGAGGCCCGCGGCGGCTAAGGTGTTGAGGGGGTTTATGGACCAGATGGGAGGGGTGGGTCCGTGGAGGTTTGCGAGGCCGAGGGCCAGGGAGTATTCATTTTTTTCCCACGTGCATAAAGCCTATTCCCGGATCGATTTTTTTGTCCTGAGCAGGGGGCTGATTTCGAGGGTGGAGGATGCCGAGTATTCGGCCATAGTCATTTCGGACCACGCCCCGCACTGGGTAGACCTTGGGCTGGGGGAGGAGAGGGACCAGCGCCCGCTCTGGGGCCTGGAGGTGGGACTGCTGGCAGACGAGAAGGTGGGCGGGCGGGTTCGGGGGTGTATCAAGAGGTACTTAGAGGCCAATGATGATGGGGAGGTCCGGCTGGGGACGGTTTGGGAAGCATTGAAGGCGGTGGTTAGATGGGAGTTGATTTCCATCCGAGCCCATAGAGAGAGGGGAGAGCAAAGAGAGAGGGAGAGGTTGGTGGGGGAGATGGTGAGGGTGGACAGGAGATACGCGGAGGCTCCGAAGGAGGGACTGTTGAGGGAGCGACGTAACCTTCAGGCCAGGTTCGACTTGCTGACCACCGGAAAGGCGGAAGCTCAGTGGAGGAAGGCACAGGGAGCGGTGTACGAATATGGGCAGAAGGTGAGTAGGATGCTGACGCATCAGCTTCGTAAGCGTGACGCGGCCAGGGAGATTGGTGGAGTGACGGATAGTGGAGGCAATGTGGTGCGAAGGGGGTGGGCATTAATGGGGTCTTCAGGGACATTTATGGGGAATTGTACCGGTCCGAGCCCCCGGTGGAGGCAGGGGGAATGGGGCGCTTTTTGGACAGGCTGAGATTTCCGAAGGTGGAGGAGGGACAGGTGGAGGGGCTGGTGGCGCCGATTGAGCTGGAGGAACTGGTCAAAGGGATAGGTAGCATGCAGTCGGGGAAGGCGCCGGGGCCGGATGGTTTTCCGGTCGAATTTTATAAAATGTATGCAGACCTGCTGGGCCCCCTGTTGGTTAGGACCTTTAACGAGGCAAGGGAGGGGGGGGGGGCTTTGCCCCCGAATATGTCACGGGCGCTGATTTCCTTGATCCTTAAACGGGACAAGGATCCCTTGCAGTGTGGATCATATAGGCCGATCTCGTTGTTAAATGTGGATGCCAAGCTGTTGGCGAAGATCTTGGTCACAAGGATAGAGGACTGTATGCCGGGGGTCATTCATGAGGACCAGACGGGGTTTGTGAAGGGAAGGCAGCTGAACACCAATATACATAGGCTACTGAATGTTATCATGATGCCGGCGGTAGAAGGGGAGGCGGAGATAGTGGTAGCATTAGACGCGGAGAAGGCCTTTGATAGGGTTGAGTGGGGGTACTTGTGGGAGGTGCTGGAAAGGTTTAGGTTCGGGGAGGGGTTTGTCAGTTGGGTGAGGCTGTTATATGAGGCCCGATGGCGAGCGTAGCCACGAATAGGAGGAGATCGGAGTACTTTCGGTTATACCGGGGGATGAGACAGGGGTGTCCCTTTGTCCCCCTTGCTCTTTGCGTTGGCAATTGAGCCCCTGGCCATGGCGTTGAGGGAGTCGAGGAATTGGAGGGGTCTGGTGTGGGGTGGGGAGGAGTGTCATTATACGCAGATGACTTGTTGCTATATGTGGCGGACCCAGTGGGCCGAATGCCGGAGGTGATGATGATCCTTAGGGAATTTGGGGGCTTTTCTGGGTACAAGCTTAACCTGGGTAAGAGTGAGCTGTTCGTCGTGCACCCGTGGGATCAGGAGGAGGGGATTGGTGGGCTCCCACTGAAAAGGGCAGGGAGTGCAGGTGGCTAGGAGCTGGGGGGCCCTTCGCAAACTTAACCTCACTAGGCTGGTGGAGCAAATGGAGGAGGAGTTTAAAAGATGGGACATGTTGCCGCTGTCGCTGGCGGGCAGGGTGCAGTCCGTCAAGATGACAGTGATCCCGAGGTTTTTGTTCCTGTTCCAGTGCCTCCCCATCCTTATCCCGAAGGCCTTTTTTAGGAGGGTCAATAGGAGTATTACGGGATTTGTATGGGCGCATGGGACTCCGTGGGTGAGAAGGGTGTTTTTGGAGCGGGGCAGGGATAGGGGGGGGGCTGGCGTTGCCCAACCTCTGTGGGCACTATTGGGCTGCCAACACAGCGATGGTGCGTAAGTGGGTAATGGACGGGGCAGGGGCAGCATGGAAGAGGATGGAGATGGCGTCCTGTGTGGACACGAGCCTAGAGGCGCTGGTAACGGCGTCGTTGCCGGTCCCTCCAACGAGGTATACCACGAGCGCAGTGGTGGCGGCTACCCTCAAAATTTGGGGGCAATGGAGACGGCATAGGGGGGAGGTGGGGGGCTCAATGGAGTCCCCGATACGGGGGAACCACCAGTTTCTTCCAGGGAGCATCGATGCTGCGTTTCTTCGTTGGCATAGGGTAGGTATTAGGAGGTTGAGGGACCTGTTTGTGGATGGGAGGTTTGCGAACCTGGGTGAGTTAGAAGGGAAGTTTGGGCTCCCCCCCGGGGAACATGTTTAGGTACATGCAGGTTAGGGCGTTTGCCAGGCGGCAGGTGGAGGCGTTCCCTCTGCTGCCCCCACATGGAGTACAGGACAGGGTACTCTCGGGGGTGTGGGTTGGAGGGGGGAGGATTTTGGACGTGTTCCACGTCATGCAGGAGGTGGATGAGGCTTCGGTGGGGGAGCTGAAGGGTAAATGGGAAGAGGAGCTGGGTGAGGAGATTGAGGAGGGGACATGGGCGGATGCCCTGGAGACAGTGAATTCCTCCTCTTCCTGTGCGAGGCTTAACCTCATACAGTTCAAGGTGCTGCACAGGGCCCACATGACCGGGACGAGGATGAGTAGGTTTTTCGGGGGCGAAGACAGGTGTGCTAGGTGCTCGGGCAGCCCAGCGAACCATGCCCATATGTTCTGGGCATGCCCAGCGCTGGGAGAATTTTGGAAGGGGGTAGCAAGGACGGTGTCGAGGGTGGTAGGATCCAGGGTCAAGCCAGGCTGGGGACTCGCAATTTTCAGGGTTGCAGTGGAGCCGGGAGTGCAGGAGGCGAAAGAGGCCGGTGTTCTGGCCTTTGCGTCCCTAGTAGCCCGGCGGAGGATTTTGCTTCAATGGAAGGATGCGAGGACCCCAAGCGTGGAGGCCTGGATCAATGATATGGCGGGGTTCATCAAATTGGAGAAGGTGAAATTTGCCCTGAGGGGATCAGTACAGGGGTTCTTTGGCGGTGGCAGCCTTTCCTTGACTTCCTGGCAGAACGGTAGGAAAATAGGCCGGCAGCAGCAGCAACCCGGGAGGGGGGGTTTGTTGCGGGGGAAGGGAGAAATGTGTATATGTGTTTATTGAATATGCCGGGTGCTTATCTATTTCTTCTTTTTGTAGTCTCTGGGGGGGGGGGGGGGGGGGGGGGGGGGGTTTGGTTTTGGGGGTTATTGTGTTATTTCTTTTTGTTGTTGTTAATACGGTTTTCTTGCTGTTATTTTATGTTTTTGAAAATCTTAACAAAAATTATTTTGAAAAAAAAAGATCGATCACCATTTTCCTCAAGGGAATTGCATTTGCATTAAGGACCACCAATGATAGCAGACTAACCGGTTCCATCCCCCCTTATTTGGAAAGGCCTACATGCCTGGGACAATGATAGCTAGGACCCGCCCAGCCATCGACGTATCTGCCCCCTAATTGGCTAAGATCGATGAGGCTGATCGAAACCCTATAGATCCACTGGACCTGGAGTAAGGCACGCCCAAAAGGGCGTGAAAGAGACGAAGGATAAAAAGCCCAGCGCACTAGGGATCAGTCTCTTTTGGGACCGGCCTGTGTATGATCAACTTCAGCATAACAACCAAGTTCAAGGACCCGCGACCATCCAACCGACCACGTGGACCTGGATAAAGGCCTTATCTCGCACAGTGCCGGTCACTTGAGATGAAATAAAGGCCATCTTAGTTATTAGGTGTAGTTTAGTAATGCATAGAGATGCAAGTCCTGTGTTATTAATAAACTGTGTTTTTGAGCTAACATAATGGTTGTGGTCTTTTAGTCAATATAAGAAACAGCTTGTGGTTCACCTAACGGGTAAGAAGGCAACATCTTACACTGGGTTGTTGAGAGAGAATTCAGCAGATCTTTGAGAGAGAATGAGAGCTCCTCCGTGAGACGTCAGAAGCAAAAATGAAACTAGGAACCCAGTCTTGTCTCTGAAAAACATCTCAGTGGGATAATATCCAATCACTGCCTGTTGCCAGGCAGAATACAGCCTTTTCAGCTCATTCATTGGCCAGCAGCCAAGTCATTCAAATTGAGTCAGCACTGATGTTAGCCAACCTGCAATCCGCAGCCTAAAACAGCACAGCCTTCTGGCTCCAGCTGTTAGAATTAAAGGCCACTTTCTTTAAAGTCACCGGCCCATTAATCTTCCATGGATCAAAGTTGTAATCGCAAAAACGAAAGAAAGTAGACATAACGGAATAAACAGGAAACAAACAGGAGGGATCCGTACAGATGTCAGAGGTAGCAGTAGAGGAGAATGTGATTTCCCAGCTACAGAAGAATAAGTAAGAATGTAACCATGAGAGGTCACCTGGATGATGGGAGAAGAATGGTGTGATCAATTGTGTCACAGGATGCAGACAGGTTGAGAAGGATGAGAAGGAATGCTTTACCATCGTTGTGCTGTTTGAGAGTTTTGGTGTTCCACAAAACGTTCCCAACATTAACTGGGACAGCCAGAGCACTAGGGGTTTGGATGGAGAGAAATTTGTCGAGTGTATTCAGGTAAAATTCCTCATTCAATATGTGGATGGCCCGACCAGAGAGAGGGCAAAATCTGACCTCCTCTTGGGAAATAAGGAATGGCAGGTGACGGAAGTGAGGGATCACTTTGGGACCAGTGACCATAATCCCATTCGTTTTAAGATTGCAATGGGGAATGATAGTTCTTGCCCAAAAGTTAAAATTTTAAATTGGAGCAAGGCCAATTTTGAGGATATTCGCCGGGAACTTTCAAAAGTTGATTGGGGGGTGCCTATTTGCAGGCAGCTGCTAATTGGGAATCTTTCAAAAAGGTGTTAACTAGGGTACAAGGTGAGCACATTCTTCTTAGAGTGAAGGGGAAGGCTGATAGAAGGATGACCCCTGGATGACCCGGGATATTGAGGCCATGGTCAAAAGGAAGGAGGAGGCATATGACATGCATCCCTTGAAGAGTACAGGGCTTGTTGGAGAATAGTTAAGAGAGAAATCAGGAGGGCAAAACGGGGACATGAGATTGTCTTGGCAGATAAGGCAGATAAGAAAATCCAAAGAGCTTTTACAGATACACAAAGGGTAAAAGGGTGACTGGGGAGAAGGTAGGGCCTATTAAGGATAAACAAGGTCATCTATGTGCAGATCTTCAAGGGATGGGAGAGATCCTAAAATGAATATTTCTCGTCAGTATTTACTGTTGAGAAAGGCACGAATATTAGGGAAATTGGGGAAATAAAAAGTGATGTCTTGAGGAGTGTACATATTACAGAGGAGGTATTCAAGATAGATAAATCCCAGGACCTGATGAAATGTATCCCAGGACATTGTGGGAGGCTAGGGAGGAAATTGCCAGTCCCCTAGCTGAGATACTTGAATTATCGACAGCCGCAGGAGATCCGAAAGATTGGACGGTAGCAAATGTTGTGCCCTTGTTTAAGAAGGACAGTGGGATTAAGCCTGGGAACTACAGCCTTACTTCTGTAGTGGGTAAATTGTTAGAAGGTTTTCTGAGGGACAGGATCTACAGGCATTTAGACAGGCAAGAGTGAATTAGGGAAAGTTAGCATGGCTTTGTTCAGGGGAAAGTCATGTCTCACCAATTTGATTGAGTTTTTTTGAAGAGGTAACCAAGAAGGTAGATGGGGGCAGTGCAGTCGACATTATCTACATGGACTTGAGCAAGGCCTTTGACAAGGTAGGTTGTTGCAAAAGGTTAAATCTCACGGAATCCAGGGTGAGGTAGCTAATTGGATACAAAATTGGCTTGCCGACCAAAGCCAAAGGATGGTTGTGGAGGGTTGTTTTTCAAACTGGAGGTGTGCCTCAGGGATCGGTGCTGGGTCCATTGTTATTTGTTTTATATATATATATATATATATATTATAAATATAAAAATGATTTGGATGAGAATGTAGGACGCATGGTTAGTAAGTTTGCAGATGACACCAAGATTGGTGGCATAGTGGATAGTGAAGAAGGTTATATAAGATTGCAACAGGATCTTGACCAATTGGGCCAGTGGGCCGATGAATGGCAGATGGAGTTTAATTTGGATAAATTTGAGGTAGATTAAATCAGGGCAGGACCTATTCAGTTAATGGCAGGGAGTTGGGGAGAGTTACAAAACAAAGAGATCTAGGGGTACAGGTTCATAGCCCCTTGAAGTTGGAGTCGCAGGTGGACAGGGTGGTGAAAAAGACATTCAACATGCTTGGTTTTATTGGTCAGAATATTGAATGCAAGAGTTGGGACATCTTGTTGAAGATGTTCAAGACATTAGTAAGACCACACATGGAATACGGTGTTCAGTTCTGATAAGTTTATTATAGGAAGGATATTGTTAAACTAGAAAGAGTACAGAAGAGATTTACAAGGATGCCACCAGGTCTTGATGGCCTGAGCTATAAGGAAAGGCTGGATAGACTGGGACTTATTTCCCTGAAGTGTAGGAGGCTCAGGGGTGATCTTATTGAGGTTGATAAAATAATGAGGGGCATAGATAAGGTAGATAGTCAACATCTTTTCCCAAAGATAGGGGAGTCTAGAACTAGAGAGCGGAGAGATACAAAAGAGACCAGAGCAGAAATTTCTTCACACAGAGGGTGGTGAGCATTTGGACCGAGCTGCCAGAGGCAGTCGTACAGGCGGGTACAATTTTATCCTTTAAAAAGCAGTTAGACAGTTACATGGGCAGGGTGGGTACAGAGGGATATGGACCAAATGTGGGCAAGTGATAGAAACTGGGCGGCATGGACAAGCTTGGCAAAAGGACCTGTTTCCATGCTGTAAACATCTATGAAAAAGATGGGTACTGATTAAAGAATGCGATTGGGAACAATATGAGAAATATGTACCCCTGGAAAGGAAATAAGTTGTATTATAAAGTGGTTTTGTGAGGAGGATGGGGTATATCAGAAGATGTTCTTAAGAAGGAAATAGGATATATTGCAGTGTGGCATTGTGAGGGGTATGGAGTATTTGATCAATTATTATGTGTGGGTATATGGATTTATCGGATTGTTTTTGTGCTGGGAATTGAATATATTAGAGTGGTATTGGGGGGGGGGGGGGGTTATGGGGTATATTATTGCTACAGATGGGGTTATTCTAGAAAATGTTGTGCAGCTTCATTGCAATATTTTTCGTTGTCCAGGACCATAAAGTTGCAATTTGTTTCTGTGGCTGCTGCAGCTTTACAGGCATCAGACAAATCCCATTTAACGAAACAGAAAGTATATCCCTTTTGTTCTGAATACCAGAAGAGCCGTGGCCTACACTACACACAGAGCCCAAGGTTAACCAAAGGTTTAAGACATGACAGGAGATCCCAGACATGTGCCATGCTCCTCGTGTGCGATGTGGGAGCTCAGGGACCCGTCCACTGTCCCTGGCTCCTTCACGTGCAAGAAGTGTGTTCAGTTGCAGCTCCTGTTAGACCGCTTGACGGCTCTGGAGCTGCGGATGGACTCACTTTGGAGCATTCGCGATGCTGAGATTATCGTGCATAGCACGTTTAGCGAGTTGGTCACACCACAGGAGAAAGTTACTGAGGGAGATAGAAAATAGGTGACCAAAAGACAGAGCAAGAGTAGGAAGGCAGTGCAGGTGCCCCTGCGGTCATATCCCTGCAAAACATATATACCGCTTTGGATACTGTTGAGGGAGATGGCTCACCAGGGGAAGGCAGAAGCCAGGTTCATGGCACCGTGGCTGGCTCTGCTGCGCAGCAGGGCAGGAAGAAAAATGGCAGGGCTATAGTGATAGGGGACTCGATCGTAAGGGGAATAGACAGGCGGTTCTGCGGACACAATGGAGACTCCAGGATGGTATGTTGCCTCCCTGGTGTAAGGGTCAAGGATGTCTCGGAACGACTGCAGGACATACTAGGTGGGGGGGGGGGGGGGGTGAACAGCCAGATGTTGTGGTGCACATAGGCAGCAACGATACAGGTAAAAAATGGGACGAGGTCCTACAAACTGAATTCGGGGAGTTCGGAGTTAAACTAAAAAGTAGGACCTCAAAGGTAGTAATCTCAGGATTGCTACCTGTACCACGAGCACGAGCTAGTCAGAGTAGGAACGTCAGGATAGATAGGATGAATGCGGGGCCCGAGAAATGGTGCAAGAGGGAGGGAATCAAATTCCTGGGGCATTGGAACCGGTTCTGGGGGAGGTGGGACCAGTACAAACTGGACGGACTGCACCGATGTCCTGGGTGGGTGTTTGCTAGAGCTGTTGGGGAGGGTTTAAACTAATGGGGCAGGGGGATGGGAACAAATGCAGGAGGTTGGAAGGTAGTAAAACAGGGACAGAAACAAAAGGCATTAAGGGGGAAAGTGTAAGCCATAGTCAAAAATCAAAAAGGGCGACAGTACAAGGTACAGTGACTGAGGGGAGCTCAGTAAATAGGCCTAGTAATGCTAAAAGGAATAAAACGGGAAGTAAAAACAGAAATGGTGAGCGACGCAGCACGTTGTTACATGAAGATATGGGTTCAATGACAAGGAAAATTAAGAGAAAGGTTAAGAGGAAATATAACTCAGGAGAGGTTACTGATCGAGTTGTCAAGATTCAAAACAGAGGTATAAAAGCCAACATAAGTGTACTTTACCTGAATGCTCGTAGTATTCGGAATAAGGTAAATGAGTTGATGCCGCAAATCGTCGTGAATGGCTATGATTTAGTGGCCATTAGTGAAACATGCTTAAAGGATGGTCACGACTGGGAGTTAAATATCGGAGGGTATCAAACTATTCAGAAGGACAGAGTGGATGATAAGGGAGGTGGTGTAGCTCTGTTATTTAAGGATCACATCCGGGCAATAGTTAGGGATGACATCGGTGCTATGGAGGATAAGGTTGAATCCATTTGGGTGGAAATCAGGAATAGTAAGGCAAAAAAGTCACTGATAGGAGTAGTCTATAGGCCACCAAATAGTAACATTATGGTGGGGCAAGCAATAAACAAAGAAATAACTGATGCATGTAGACATAGTACAGCAGTTATCATGGGGGATTTTAATTTCCATGTCGATTGGTTTAACCAGGTCAGTCAAGGCAGCCTTGAGGAGGAGTTTATAGAATGTATCCGCGATAGTTTCAGAGAACAGTATGTAATGGAACCTATGAGGGAACAAGTGGTCCTGGATCTGGTCCTGCGTAATGAGACAGGATTGATTAATGATCTCATAGTTAGGGATCCTCTCGGAAGGAACGATCATAATGTGGTGGAATTGAAAATACAAGGAGGGTGAGAAGGTAAAATTAAACACTAGTGTTGTGTGCTTAAACAAAGGAGATTACCACTGGATGAGAGAAGAGCTAGCTAAGGTAGACTGGGAGCAAAGACTTCATGGTGAAACAGTTGAGGAACAGTGGAGAACCTTCCAAGCAATTTTTCACAGCGCTCAGCCAAGGTTTATACCAACAAAAAGGTACCACGGTAGAAAGAGGGAAAATCGACCGTAGTTATCTCAGGAAATAAGGAAGAGTATCAAATTGAAGGAAAAAGCATACAAAGTTGCAAACATAAGAACATAAGAACTAGGAGCAGGAGTAGGCCATCTGGCCCCTCGAGCCTGCTCCGCCATTCAATTAGATCATGGCTGATCTTTTGTGGACTCAGCTCCACTTTCCGGCCCGAACACCATAATAATCCCTTTAAAGATTAGTGGGAGACTGGAGGACTGGGAAATCTTTAGGGGGCAACAGAAAAGCTACTACAAAAGCTATAAAGAAGAGTAAGATAGATTATGAGAGTAAACTTGCTCAGAATATATAAACAGATAGTAAAGGTTTCTACAAATACATAAAACAAAAAAAGTGGCTAAGGTAAATATTGGTCCTTCAGAGGATGAGAAGGGAGATTTAATAATGGGAGATGAGGAAATGGCTGAGGAACTGAACAGGTTTTTTGGATCGGTCTTCACAGTGTAAGACACAAATAACATGCCAGTGACTGATAGAAATGAGGCTATGACAGGTGAGGAAGGTCCAGGTGGGCAAGCTAATGGGGGCTAAAGGTAGACAAGTCTCCTGGCCCTGATGGAATGCATCCCAGAGTGCTAAAAGAGATGGCTCGGGAAATTGCAGATGCACTAGTGATGATTTACCAAAATTCACTAGACTCTGGGGTCCCGGTAGCAAACGTGACACCACTGTTTAAAAAAGGAGGTAGGCAGAGAGCGGGTAATTATGGGCCAGTGAGCTTAACCTCGGTAGTCGGGAAGATGCTGGAATCTATCATCAAGGAAGAAATAGCGAAGCATCTGGATGGAAATTGTCCCATTGGGCAGTATGGGTTCATAAAGGGCAGGTCGTGCCTAACTAATTTAGTGGAATTTTTTGAGGGCATTACCAGAGCGGTAGATAACGGGGAGCCAATGGATGTGGTATATCTGGATTTCCAGAAAGCCTTTGACAAGGTGCCACATGAAAGGTTGCTGCATAAGATAAAGATGCATGGCATTAAGGGTAAAGTAGTAGCATGGATAGAGGATTTGTTAATTAATAGAAAGCAAAGAGTGGGGATTAATGGGTGTTTCGCTGGTTGGCAATCAGTAGCTAGTGGTGTCCCTCAGGAATCAGTGTTGGGCCCACAATTGTTCACAATTTACACAGATGATTTGGAGATGGGGACCAAGGGCAATGTGTCCAAGTTTGCAGACGACACTAAGATAAGTGGTAAAGCAAAAAGTGCAGAGAATACCGGAAGTCTGCAGAGGGATTTGGATAGGGTTAAGTGAATGGGCTAGGGTCTGGCAGATGGAATACAATGTTGACAAATGTGAGTTTATCCATTTTGGTAGGAATAACAGCAAAAGGGATTATTATTTAAATGATAAAATATTAAAACATGTTGCTGTGCGGAGAGACCTGGGCATGCTAGTGCACGAGTCACAAAAAGTCGGTTTCCAGGTGCCACAGGTGATTAAGAAGGCAAATGGAATTTTGTACTTCATTACTAGAGGGATGGAGTTTAAGACTAGGGAGGTTATGTTGCAATTGTATAAGGTGTTAGTGAGGCCACACCTGGAGTATTGTGTTTAGTTTTGGTCTCCTTACTTGAGCAAGGACGTACTGGCACTGGAGGGTTTGCAGAGGAGATTCACTAGGTTAATCCCAGAGCTGAAGGGATTGGATTACGAGGAGAGGTTAAGTAGACTGGGACTGTACTCGTTGGAATTTAGAAGGATGAGGGGGGATCTTATAGAAACATATAAAATTATGAAGGGAATAGATAGGATAGATGCGGGCAGGTTGTTTCCACTGGTGGGTGACAGCAGAACTAGGGGGCATAGCTTCAAAATAAGGGGAAGTAGATTTAGGACCGAGTTTAGGAGGAACTTCTTCACCCAAAGGGTTGTGAATCTATGGAATTCCTTGCCCAGTGAAGCAGTTGAGGCTCCTTCATTAAATGTTTTAAGATAAAGATAGATAGTTTTTTGAAGAATAAAGGGATTAAGGGATTAAGTGTGTTAAGGCCGGAAAGTGGAACTGAGTCCACAAAAGATCAGCCATGATCTCATTGAATGGCGGAGCAGGCTCGAGGGACCAGATGGCCTACTCCTGCTCCTAGTTCTTATGTTCTTAAAGAAAGACTGAGTTAATAGTGGAATGTCTGTGAGGAATGTTCTTCCAAAATCACCTTACTGAAATGAATGGGGTGTGAAATGGTGTCAGTGAATGGATGGAATTTTTACACTTGACACAAGCTGCTGTGTAGCAGCCGCTTAAACACAATGGTGTGACCATCATTTCCAGAGGCCTCTTACTCACCCTGGCGGTCCTCAATCTCTGGGTGTACCATTCCATCTCCCATTGCTGACAAAGTGACTACAGGAATAACTGAGCTGTGATTTAAGGAGCAATAAAAGAAATGTTAAAATATTCCGTCATAAACTCTGGTTCCTCTTCATCACTGTCTGTTTAATAACTAAATCACGATCAGTGATACTAATCTCAAAACACTTTTACAGGGCTTCCCATTCGTGTTTGACCTTCACGGTTAATTAATGACACTAGCAGCACTTCCGTTATCAAAAACACTTTCATCATTTGACTTGGAGGAGGGGGTTGAAGGGTGGGTCAGTAAATTTGCTGATGACACCAAGATTGGTGGAGTAGTGGATGAGGTGGAGCGGTGTTGAAGGCTGCAAAGAGACATTGATAGGATGCATAGCTAGGCCGAAAAATGGCAGATGGAGTTTAACCCTGATAAGTGCGAGGTGATTCATTTTGGTAGAAAAAATTTGAACGCGGATTACAGGGTCAACGGCAGGGTTCTGAGGAATGTGGAGGAACAGAGAGATCTTGGGGTTCATGTCCACAGATCTCTGAAGGTTGCCACTCAAGTGGTTAGAGCTGTGAAGAAGGCCTATAGTGTGTTAGCGTTTATTAACAGGGGGCTTGAGTTTAAGAGCCGCGTGTTTATGCTGCAACTGTACATGACCCTGGTGAGACCACATTTGGAGTATTGTGTGCAGTTCTGGTCACCTCACTATAGGAAGGATGTGGAAGCATTGGAAAGGGTGCAAAGGAGTTTTACCAGGATGCTGCTGGTTTGCAGGATAGGTCTTATGAGGAAAGGTTGAGGGAGCTAGGGCTTTTCTCTTTGGAGCGGAGGAGGATGAGAGGCGACTTAATAGAGGTTTATAAGATGATGAAGGGGGTAGATAGAGTGGACGTTCAGAGACTATTTCCTCGGGTGAATGTAGCTGTTACAAGGGGCATAACTATAAGGTTCAGGTGGGAGATATAGGAGGGATGTCCGAGGTAGGTTCCTTACTCAGAGAGTGGTTGGAGTGTGGAATAGACTGACGGCTGTGATAGTAGAGTCGGACACTTTAGGAACTTTCAAGTGGTTATTGGATAGGCACATGGAGCACCCCAGAATGACAGGGAGTGGGATAGCTTGATCTTGGTTTCGGACAAGGCTCGGCACAACATCAAGGGCCGAAGGGCCTGTTCTGTGCTGTACTGTTCTATGTGCCAGTGTGAATTAATCTCGCTCCGTTCCCATTTCCCCTTTCTGTTATTGAAACTCTGATCAGTCTCTTCATCAACTCTCACATTGGCCTCTCAAGCTCAATCATCCACAAACCTTAACTCATCCATAACTCAAGGTCCAACATCAAGTTCTGCATATGCATCATTTGCGTTGATCTCTTCATTGCCAGTGTCCCTCAGTGACTCTCCACCTCCAATTCAAAACTGAGACCATGGCCTCACCTTACACTGTTATGTTTATCCATCACTCTATTAACACACTTCTTTTCACCCTCGTATGCTATAATGGAAAACATGGAAGTTTTTCGAACTTTGAGGAGAAACTTCATAGTTGCCTGCAAAAAATCTATATCTGGTGCTTTTCTGTCGATTCCAACTGCCTGCCTATGCCTTCTTGAATAAAGAGATGCCTTCTTGAATTAAGCAGATCTAGCTTACATGACTAGTTTAAAAGGTAAGGCAGTAGAGATGCAGAAGCAGACTTATAAGGAAATATTTACTAACTCTCAGAAAATAATTTACACAATGAGAAAGAAAGACTCAGAGGAATGCATCATGGATGGCTCACTAAGGAAATTAAGGAGACTATTAACTTGAAAAAAGATGACAAATTTGCAAAGATTAGTGGCAGGTGAGAAAATTGGTCAAAATTTAAGAACCAGCAAAAATTGGCTAAAAAAAGAGATAGAGTATGAGAGAAAGCTAGTTAATAATACAAAAACAGATAACAAGAGTTTCTACAAGCAATTGGGCAGTACGGTAGCACAGTGGTGAGCACAGTTGCTTCACAGCTCCAGGGTCCCAGGTTTGATTCCCGGCTTGGGTCACTGTCTGTGCGGATCTGCACGTCCTCCCCGTGTCTGCGTGGGTTTCCTTCGGGTGCTCCAGTTTCATCCCACAGTTCAAAGATGTGCAGGTTAGGTAGATTGGTCATGCTAAATTGCCCTTAGTGTCCAACAAAAAGGGTAGGTGGGGTTACTGGGTTACGGGGATAGGGTGGAGGCGTGGGTTATGGAGGGTGCTCTTTCCAAGAGCCGGTGCAGACTTGAAGGGCCGAAAGGCCTCCTTCTGCACTGTAAATTCAATGATTCTATGAAAAGAGTAGGTAAAGCTAGCGTTGGTTCTCTGGAGAGTGTTGGTAATTTGAAAATCACTAGTTTTAGTGTGACTATAATTTTCCGGTTTGAATTTATATGTTCTTAAGCATTTTTTGGTAAAATTGATGAAACCCATTTTATTTTTTTTAAAAACAGCCAGACTAGTTATGTAGACAGCCTTAATTGTGAGACAATTAAAGAATAGGTAATTCATTAAAAGAAATGATTAAAATTGCTCTTTGTTAATAAGAATATTTTGTGCTATTCAGGTTACAGAATGGAGGACTGAATAGGGCCTTGTTTAAGGGACCTCAACTCCAAATGACAAGCAGCAATGTTGACCAATTGCAGGTCAACACTCAAGCCTACCTCAAGAGGCACAGTTTGACAAAAATAATTGTCTTAACGCTGAGGCACCTTCTGTAATTAGCTGAAAATCAATGGCTTAATTCATATTTCATTATTGACAAGTTATCGACCAATTGGCTATTTTCCAACAATTAGCTAAGGTGGACTTTCAATTTGTAAAAAATGGATCTCGAGAAGCCATTTTGGGCAAGGACTGGGACAAGGCAGATAAAGGTAGAGAGAGATGTGTAAAGATGTAAAGAGAACGAAATGCATAGTGAGGGGGAGCCCTTCATTAACAGGAAGGGATTCCACTCCCTGAACATCCAACTTCTGTATGATCACTACATGAAGATCATGCACGTGTGTGCACGCTTCCCAGGGAGTGGGCACGACCGTTACATCCTGGGGCAGCCGCTATCTTCGAGGGACATCCCAGGATGACCAGTTGTCTCTTGGGGATAAGGGGTACCTGCTGAGGTACTGGCTAATGATGCCTGTAGAGAGGCTGGAGACCCAATATAACCAGGCCCATGTGGCTACCTGGACTGTCACTGAGTCATAGAATCATAGATCATAGAATTTACAGTGTTGAACTGACCATTCAGCCCATCGAGTCTGCACCAGCCCTTGGAAAGAACACCCTACCTAAGCTCACACCTCCACCCAATCCCCGTAACCCAGTAACCCCACCAACCCTTTCTAGACACGAAGGGCAATTTAGCATGGCCAATGCACCTGACCTGAACATCTTTGGACTATGGGAGGAAACCCACGCAGACACGGGGAGACCGTGCAACTCCACACAGACAGTGACCCAAGCCGGGAACCAAACCTGGGACCCTGGAACTATGAAGCAACTGTGCTAACCACTGTGCTACCATGTTGCCCACCCACTGTGCTACCATGTTGCCCACCCACTGTGCTACTGTGGTGCATTGAACTGCTTTAAATATCGTTGCGATGCCTCGACTGCTCTGCTGGGGCTTTGCAGTACACCCTGGAGGGTCACTCGCTTTGTGGTGGTCTGCTGTGCCCTCCACAACCTGGCACAGCAGCAGGGCGATGTGCTGCTGGTGGAGGAGGAACATGCAGCGATGTCAGAGGAGGAGGACGACGAGGAGGAACCGGACCAAGAGGGGCTGGAGGACAAGCCTGGGGAGGACACAAGTCCAGCGGAGGATGGAGCACAGGTGGCAGCGGCAAGTGTCCGGCCAGAGAGCTGGACCAGAGAGATCCTCATCCTCACCTGCTTCTCAACGGACGTGGCTTCATCCATCATCTCTTCCCTTCACCCCTTCCGAAATGAAAATGAAAATGAAATGAAATGAAAATCGCTTATTGTCACAAGTAGGCTTCAAATGAAGTTACTGTGAAAACCTCCTAGTCGCCACATTCCCGCGCCTGTTCGGGGAGGCTGGTACAGTAATTGAACTGTGCTGCTGGCCTGCATTGGTCTGCTTTAAAAGCCAACTCTTTAGCCCTGTGTTAAACCAGCCCCTTCCCACACACCGTTGCCCCCCAACCAGGTCCGCCTCACACTTCCCCCCCCCCCCTCTCTCCCTGACCATCCCCTCACCCACCCATCCATTACCCGCCCCATTTCTCTCCCCTCGCCACATTGACCCATTCCACCCTCCCAGGGTCTGTGTTACATCTCTCCAAGGTGATGGGCCTATGTCAGCAGGGTCAGCAGGTCAATATATAGTAGTGATGATAACCTGCTGTGAGATGAGCTCTGGTGCTCCTCAATTTATGCCATAGTCTGACTCCTGTCTGTCAGCTGAGTGCGCGCTCACACCCATCACCTGCGCTTGGTATGCTTTGGATGGGATGGGCTGCATGTAGGAAGAGAGCAACCGGGGGAGGGGGATGCAGGTCAGCTCGCAGTGCTGAATGCCGTGACGGAGGCTTCACATGTCTCAGGTGTAACGTGCTATAACGTTGTACAATTGTGATACCAACTGTACCCAGCCCCCGATGATGCTACCTCCACCCCCACCCCACATCCCCCCCCTCTCCCGAGTGTCCTCTCAGGGATCCTCGAACTGCTTAGCCCTCCGTATTCTGCAGCTAGGTCTAGTTATGTGCAGAGGTGGAGGCAGCCTGCTGCTAATCGTGTCCTGTGGCCTTTGTTTCCTCTGGGGGGGTCTGGAGTTGAAGGTCCCCACCCGACTATCCAGTATCACTGGCTCCGCCGCGCCATCTTGTTCTGCCCACTAACTCCACATTGGCAGTTGCACCGGGGGACCACTAGGACCACTAGTCGTCACCCTGTTGGGAGGCTCCAGGATGGTCTCCAGCATTCCCTCCTCCCGGCCAGTGCCCGTAGTGCCTGGGGATCACCTGGGGATGGAGGGGCAGCTGGATTGAGTTCCAGATGACCCTGCGTCATCTAGCTCTGCCAGCCCCGGCAGATCCCCATTGCCTGCACCATGGTCTCGATGCCCTCAACAATCTTCCTCTGTTACCGGGCCATGCTCTGCAGTGCCTTGCTAACATCTCCACCTACAGTCCTCAGCAACCGGGGCATGCTCAGAAGCGCCTCGGCAATACCCACCTGAGACTGGGACATGCTCCACAGTACTTCGGCCAAGTCCACCTGCGTCACGGACATGTCGGAGTCACTTGGGGACATGTTATCAAGGCACTCAGGCACCACCTTGGACATCACCACATATGGTGCTGACTTCATGCCCCGAGTTCTCCACTGCGGTCACCACTCTAGCAGTGTTGGCCATGGTGTCACACATTCCCATCGTAATTTCTGCTCCCGTAGCCTTTGGGACTCCTCCAATCAGCTATGGATCCACTGGAATGTCGCTGACATCCCCTCTGAATCTCACAGCCACACTCTAGCGACTGCATCAGTTCCGGGATAGCTTGGCCCAGAGGCTTGACATCTGACTGGGTCCTGGGATGCAGCAGGCCTCTGATTGCTGCCTCCTGTGGATGTTCCTGTTGCTACCTAATATGCATTAGCAACTGTATGGTGCACACCAGATTGTGCCCCAGAAGCCTGTCCACTACTTTTGCCCACCGAGATGAGTGTCTCTGCGCTGCTGGAAGTTGGGGAAGACAGCTGTGAGGCATCGATGGTGGCGTCCTCGGAGCTCTCCTCCAAGGAGATGGCAGGGGTGGGGCTCACACCAGATGGGCCGCAACGGCCGGCTGGAGATCCTGCGGGAGAATAGACTTGTGGTCAGTGGGAAGGAAGGATCATCTTGCTGGCATGAACACCTCACGTGTGACAGGTCATCTGTGGGGATCAGTGATACTCATCACTGCAGCACAGGCAAATCTCGACATTGGTGATCAATCTATCCTCAGCCATCCCTGTGACCTCCAGGGCCCGTTCCTCGTCGGGGGTGAGAACTCTGATGTTCGGCACCCCGCTACCCATCTGGGCCTTCTCCCATCTGTTGTGGTGGGTCAACTTCTCCTGTGGGGCCACAGAGGGGCATCGTGCGATGCAAGCGGCATGCATTGCGGGGAAGGGGTCATAGTGGAGGATAGGTGTGGTCACCACTGCTGGGCCTGAGTGGGGTGTGTTGGTGGATGCCAGGGTGTCCTCGGGTGTTGGATTGTGCTGGTGGGGAGGGGTGGGGAGAGGGAAAGAGATGACGAGCGCAGGGTCATCATTGGGGGATGGTGGGTAGAGCCGGTGTCATGGGGACGATGCCGACTCACCCATGCGGCCCAGTGGCCGTCATTTAACTTTTTGTGGTACTGGGTGGCGATCCTACTGGTGACACTCCTCAAGCTGACGATTGCTGCAACTGCCTCCCAGGTGGCACTGGCTGCCCAGTAGCAGACCCCGCCGAGCCCCATGAGGGGGCTGTCTTGAAACCACTGCATCCATCAATCTGACCAGGTCGGCATCTCCAAATGGTGGAGCTGGTCTGCGCGGTAACATGGCTGCGTGCTGTCTGGGGTTTGCTCTGCGGGATCAGCTTAAGAGCTACCTCCCTCGTTAGCAGGGAGTTCTGAAGCATGGTCCAAGTGAATAAGCTGGTGGGACAATCTCTTCCGGCATGAAGCCCGTCGGGCATCATTAAGTGACCTAGTTAACGTTAGATACCAGTGACGGCATCACAGGGTCGACCGTTGGAAAAACCCGGCTGTTCCTGCTCACTACCACACTTTGAAACTTTTCCGCCAACAGTGTATATTCGTCTTTTGTCCTGTGTTGTTTCTTTTCTTGTACTTTAATTGTTTACACAACGATTGGATTGATTCCTCACTGGGTTGTCCTTGGTTCCTCAAATGATTCCAAACAAAAACATACCACTAAGAACCAGTGTTTCAAGTTATCCTTCAGGGTATTGAGACAATCTGCCAGGTAACATCAGCAGGTTTCTTAACAAAGTGAGGAACTTAAAATGATCACCATCACCAGGGAAAAATGCTGGGAAAACTATTCAACCTAACGGCTGACAAGTCTCAAGGACATGATGACTGCATCCTCGAGTCTCAAAAGATGTAGCTGCAGAGAGAGTAAAGACAACGGTTATAAAATTCCAAAATTGCTTAGATTCCGGAAGGTTCCCAATGGATTGGAAAATAGCAATTACAGAAAGTCTGTAAAGGGATAGAGATAGGTTAGGCGAGTGGAGCAAAACATGGGAAAACAGGGGTTGTCCACTTTGACAAGAAGAATAGAAAAGCAGAGTTTTATTTAAATGAATATTGAAGTACAGTGGGAACTCTTATATGTCCTTGTATATGAATCACAAAAGGTTAGCATGCAGATGGATGGCACGGTCATACACTGGTTAGCACTGTTGCCTCACAGTACCAGGGTCCCAGGTTCGATTCCCGGCTTAGGTTTCCTCCCACAAGTTCTGAAAGATGTGCTGTTAGGTGAATTCGACATCTGAATTCTCCCTCAATGTACCCGAACATGTGCCAGAGTATGGCGACTAGGGAATTTTCACAGTAACTTCATTGCAGTGTTAATGTAAGTCTATTTGTGGGCAGCACGGTCGCACAGTGGTTAGCATTGCTGCCTATGGCGCTGAGGACCCGGGTTCGAATCCCGGCCCTGGGTCACTGTTCGTGTGGAGTTTGCACATTCTCCCCGTGTCTGCGTGGGTTTCACCCCCACAACCCAAAGATGTGCAGGGTAGGTAGATTGGCCACTCTAAATTGGCCACTCTAAATCTGCTTGGAGACAGTGGACTGGTCCATATTTAAGAACTCAGCGACTAACTTAAATGAGTATGTCACCACCGTCACAGACTTCATCAGCAAATGTGTGGACGAAGAAAGCAGTACGTACGTTCCCCAACCGGAAACCATGGCTCAACCGCGAGATTGACTCCCTAATGAAGGACAGATCTGAGGCGTTCAAGGCAGACGACCCTGTCCTATACAAGAAATCCAGGTACGACCTCCGCAAAGCCATCCGAGATGCCAAGAGAGAATATCAAACTAAGCTAGAGTCACAGACAGACTCTCGGCGGTTGTGGCAAGGACTAAGCAACATAACGGGCGACAAAGCGAAGCCGAGCAGTATCTCTGGCAGCAGTGTACCCCTCCCGGATGAACTTAATACATTCTATGCTCGGTTTGAGCAGGTAACCAACAATCCGCTATCGAGTGCCCCAGCAACCCATAATTCACCCATACCCACCATCACAGTTTCCGAAGTCAGATCGGCTTTCCTGAAAGTGAACCCACGGAAGGCGATGGGCCCGGACGGGATCCCTGGTCGTGCACTCAGAGCCTGCGCGGACCAGCTGGCAGAGGTTTTCACAGACATCTTTAACCTATCCCTACTCCACTCCGAGGTCCCCACCTGCTTCAAGAAGACCACCGTCATACCGGTACCAAAGAAGAACCAGGCAACATGCCTCAATGACTACCGCCCGGTGGCCCTGACGTCAGTTGTAATGAAGTGCTTCGAGAGGCTGATCATGAAGCGCATCACCTCCATACTCCCAGAACGCCTTGACCCACTTCAATTCGCATACCGTCGCAACCGGTCCACATCAGACGCCATTTCCCTGGCCCTACACTCATCCCTAGAGCATCTCGAAAACAAGGACTCCTACATCAGACTCCTATTTATTGACTACAGCTCCGCCTTCAACACCATAATCCCAGCCAAGCTCATATCAAAGCTCCAAAACCTAGGACTTGGCTCTCCACTCTGCAACTGGATCCTTGACTTTCTGACCAACAGACCACAGTCAGTAAGAATGAACACCAACACCTCCTCCACAATAGTCCTCAATACCGGTGCCCCGCAAGGCTGCGTACTTAGCCCCCTACTCTACTCCCTGTACACACACAACTGCATGGCAAAACTTGGTTCCAACTCCATCTACAAGTTTGCTGACGATACGTCCATAGTGGGCCGGATCTCGAATAACGACGAGTCCGAATACAGGAGGGAGATAGAGAACCTAGTGGAGTGGTGCAGCGACAACAATCTCTCCCTTAATGCCAGCAAAACTAAAGAGCTGGTCATCGACTTCAGGAAGCAAAGTACTGTACACACCCCTGTCAGCATCAACGGAGCCGAGGGTCCCAGGTTCGATTCCCGGCTGGGTCACTGTCTGTGTGGAGTCTGCACGTCCTCCCCCTGTGTGCGTGGGTTTCCTCCGGGTGCTCCGGTTTCCTCCCACAGTCCAAAGATGTGCGGGTTAGGTGGATTGGCCATGCTAAATTGCCCGTAGTGTCCTAATAAAAGTAAGGTTAAGGGGGGGGGGTTGTTGGGTTACGGGTATAGGGTGGATACGTGAGTTTGAGTAGGGTGATCATGGCTCGGCACAACATTGAGGGCCGAAGGGCCTGTTCTGTGCTGTACTGTTCTATGTTCTATGTAGAGATGGTGAGCAGCTTCAAATTCCTAGGGGTGCACATCACCAAAAATCTATCCTGGTCCACTCATGTCGACGCTATCACCAAGAAAGCACAACAGCGCCTTTACTTCCTCAGGAAACTAAGGAAATTCGGCATGTCCACATTAGCCCTTACCAACTTTTACAGATGCACTATAGAGAGCATCCTCTCGGGCTGCATCACAGCCTGGTATGGCAACTGCTCGGCCCAGGACCGCAAGGAACTTCAGAGAGTCGTGAATACCGCCCAGTCCATCACACGAACCTGCCTCCCATCCATTGATTGCATCTACACCTGCCGCTGCCGGGGGAAAGCAGGCAGCATAATCAAGGATCCCTCCCACCCGGCTTACTCACTTTTCCAACTTCTTCCATCGGGCAGGAGATTCAGAAGTCTGAGAACACGGACGAACAGACTCAAAAACAGCTTCTTCCCCACTGTCACCAGACTCCTAAATGACCCTCTTATGGACTGACCTCATTAACACTACACCCATGTCTGCTTCATCCGATGCCAATGCTTATGTAGTACATTGTATATATTGTGTTGCCCTATTATGTATTCTCATGTATTTTCTTGAATTCTGTTTAATTCCCTTCTCTTCCAATGTACTGAATGATCTGTTGAGCTGCTTGCAGAAAAATACTTTTCACTGTACCTCGGTACACGTGACAATAAACAAATACAATCCAATCCAATTGCCCCTTAATTGGAAAAAATAATTGGGTACTCTAAATTTTTTTATTTTTTTTAAATGCAAGTCTATTTGTGACAATAATAAAGATTATTATTATTAGATACAACAAAAAAGGAAGGCAAATGGAATATTGGTCTTTTTTGTAAGGGGGATGGAGTATAAAAATAGACAGGTCTTGTCGGGAAGTGCCAATTTTGACCTCCTTATTTAAGGAGCGACATATTTCTTTTGGAAGCAGTTCAGCTAAGGTCCAGTAGGCTGATTACTGAGGTGAAGGGGTTATTTTAGGAGGAAAAGCGTGTACCCATTTGAGTTAGAAGAATGAGAAGTGATCATATCAAAACATATTGGAAGTCCTGAAGACATGACAGGGCAAGCACTGAGAGGGTTTTTTCCCTTGGGAAGGAATCAAGAATTAGGGGGCACAGTTTAAAAATGATGGGTCTCCAATTTAAGACGTTTATGAGAAGGAATTTCTTCCCTCAAGGGATCATGAATCTTTGCAATTCCATTCCTCTTTGAGCAGTGGATCATCGAAAACGTCGAAGGCTGAGTTACACAGATTTTTGATTTATAGGGAATCAAGGCAGAAGGGCAGCAGAGCAGGGCTACTGATCAGCTGTTCTGGGCAAATTTGCATACGTGCAGTGCGGTCAGCCTAATTTGAAGGTGTACCTGTGAAGGAAAGCATCCAGCAGAGGGCAGCAGAGCAGAGCTACTGATCAGTTGTTCTGGGGACATTTTCATACGTGCAGTGCGGTCAGCCTAATTTGAAGGTGGTTTGTGGAGGGGCTGTTGTCAAGTGACAGTTAAACCTGAAATGCTTCGTCAGTGTTTCCCACCCTACCTCCTCCTCTAACCAAAAAATAAACCACGGTCGTTGGGAAGCGGGAGCAGGGGCTTGTCGTGAAGGCGAGTGAGTGCCTTTAAATTTGTTTACCTTTCAGCGGGAGCAGGGTTTGAGGGAATATCAGGTAAGCTCATCCTTTCTTTTTCTTTTTCTTGTTTTTTTTTTAAATCTAGAGGTGATGTCAGGGAAGGCAGTACAATGCTCCTCCTGCAGAATGTTTGAGGTGAGGGACGCCGTCAGTGTCCCTGCTGATTTCATCTGTGGGAAGTGCACCCAACTCCAGCTCCTCAAAAACCGTGTTAGGGACCTGGAGCTTGAGCTGGATGAACTTCGGATCATTCGGGAGGCAGAGGGGGTCATAGATAGAAGCTTCAGGGAGGTAGTTACACCAAAGAATAAAGATAGATGGATGACGAGAGGGGCTGGGGGTAAGCAGTCAGTACAGGGATCCCCTGTGGTCGTTCCCCTTAGTAACAAGTATACCGTTTTGGATACTTGTGGGGGGGACGACTTACCAGGGGTAAGCCATGGGGTACGGACCTCTGGCACGGAGTCTGTCCCTGTTGCTCAGAAGGGAAGGGGGAAAGGAGTAGAACATTAGTAATTGGGGACTCAATATTCAGGGGCACAGATAGGAGATTTTGTGGGAGCGAGAGAGACTCACGTTTGGTATGTTGCCTCCCAGGTGAAAGGGTACGTGATGTCTCTGATCGTGTTTTCCGGGTCCTTAAGGGGGAGGGGGAGTAGCTCCAAGTCGAAGTCCACATTGGCACTAACGACATCGGTAGGAAAGGGGACAAGGATGTCAGGCAGGCCTTTAGGGAGCTAGGATGGAAGCTCAGAGCGAGAACAAACAGAGTTGTTATCTCTGGGTTGTTGCCCATGCCACATGATAGTGAGATGAGGAATAGGGAGAGAGAGAGCAATTAAACACGTGGCTACAGGGATGGTGCAGGCGGGAGGGATTCAAATTTCTGGATAACTGGGGCTCTTTCTGGGGAAGGTGGGACCTCTATAGACAGGATGGTCTACATCTGAACCTAAGGGGCACCAATATCCTGGGGGGGGGGAGATTTGCTAGTGCTCTTTGGGGGGGTTTAAACTAATTCAGCAGGGGCATGGGAACCTGGATTGTAGTTTTGGGGCACGGGAGATTGAGAGTATTGAGGTCAGGAGCACAGATTTGACTTCGCAGGAGGGTGCCAGTGTTCAGGTAGGTGGTTTGAAGTGTGTCTACTTCAATGCCAGGAGTATATGAAATAAGGTAGGGGAACTGGCAGCATGGGTTGGTACCTGGGACTTCGATGTTGTGGCCATTTCAGAGACATGGATAGAGCAGGGACAGGAATGGTTGTTGCAGGTTCCGGGGTTTAGGTGTTTTAGTAAGCTCAGAGAAGGGGGCAAAAGAGGGGGAGGTGTGGCGCTGCTAGTCAAGGACAGTATTACGGTGGCGGAAAGGATGCTAGATGGGGACTCTTCTTCCGAGGTAGTATGGGCTGAGGTTAGAAACAGGAAAGGAGAGGTCACCCTGTTGGGAGTTTTCTATAGGCCAGCTAATAGTTCTAGGGATGTAGAGGAAAGGATGGCGAAGATAATTCTGGAAAAGAGCGAAAGTAACAGGGTAGTTGTTATGGGAGACTTTAACTTTCCAAATATTGACTGGAAAAGATATAGTCCGAGTACATTAGAGGGTCGTTCTTTGTACAATGCGTGCAGGAGGGTTTCCTGACACAATATGTTGACAGGCCAACAAGAGGCGAGGCCATATTGGATTTGGTTTTGGGTAATGAACCAGGCCAGGTGTTAGATCTGGAGGTAGGTGAGCACTTTGGAGACAGTGACCACAATTCGATACCTTTACGTTAGTGATGGAAAGGGATAAGTATACCCCGCAGGCAAGAGTTATAGCTGGGGAAGGGCAATTATGATGCCATTAGACATGACTTAGGATGTGTAGGTTGGAGAAGTAGGCTGCAAGGGTTGGGCACACTGGATATGTGGAGCTTGTTCAAGGAACAGCTATTGCGTGTTCTTGATAAGTACGTACCAGTCAGGCAGGGAGGAAGGGGTAGAGCGAGGGAACCGTGGTTTACCAAAGAAGTGGAATCTCTTGTTAAGAGGAAGAAGGAGGCCTATGTGAAGATGAGGCGTGAAGTTTCAGTTGGGGCGCTTGATAGTTACAAGGAAGCGAGGAAGGATCTAAAGAGAGAGCTAAGACGAGCAAGGAGGGGACATGAGAAGTCTTTGGCAGGTAGGATCAAGGAAAACCCAAAAGCTTTCTATAGGTATGTCAGGAATAAAAGAATGACTAGGGTAAGAGTAGGGCCAGTCAAGGACAGTGGTGGGAAGTTGTGTAGGAGGCTGAGGAGATAAGCGAGATATTAAATGAATACTTTTCATCAGTATTCACTCAGGAAAAAGATAATGTTGTGGAGGAGAATGCTGAGACCCAGGCTATTAGAATAGATGGCATTGAGGTGCGTAGGGAGAAGTGTTGGCAATTCTGGACAAGGTGAAAATAGATAAGTCCCCGGGGCCTGATGGGATTTATCCTAGGATTCTCTGGGAAGCCAGGGAAGAGATTGCTGAGCCTTTGGCTTTGATTTTTAGGTCATCATTGGCTACAGGAATAGTGCCAGAGGACTGGAGGATAGCAAATGTGGTCCCTTTGTTCAAGAAGGGGAGTAGAGATAACCCCGGTAACTATAGGCCGGTGAGCCTAACGTCTGTGGTGGGTAAAGTCTTGGACAGGATTATAAGAGATACGATTTATAATCATCTAGATAGGAATAATATGATTAGGGATAGTCAGCATGGTTTTGTGAAGGGTAGGTCATGCCTCACAAACCTTATCGAGTTCTTTGAGAAGGTGACTGAACAGGTAGACGAGGGTAGAGCAGTTGATGTGGTGTATATGGATTTCAGTAAAGTGTTTGATAAGGTTCCCCACGGTCGGCTATTGCAGAAAATACGGAGGCTGGGGATTGAGGGTGATTTAGAGATGTGGATCAGAAATTGGCTAGTTGAAAGAAGACAGAGGGTGGTGGTTGATGGCAAATGTTCAGAATGGAGTTCAGTTACGAGTGGCGTAGCACAAGGATCTGTTCTGGGGCCGTTGCTGTTTGTCATTTTTATAAATGACCTGGAGGAGGGCACAGAAGGTTGGGTGAGTAAATTTGCAGACGACACTAAAGTCGGTGGAGTTATAGACAGTGTGGAAGGATGTTGCAGGTTACAGAGGGACATAGATAAGCTGCAGAGCTGGGCTGAGAGGTGGCAAATGGAGTTTAATGTAGAGAAGTGTGAGGTGATTCACTTTGGAAAGAATAACAGGAATGCGGAATATTTGGCTAATGGTAAAATTCTTGGTAGTGTGGATGAGCAGAGGGATCTCGGTGTTCATGTACATAGATCCCTGAAAGTTGCCACCAGGTTGATAGGGTTGTGAAGAAGGCCTACTGGTGTTGGCCTTTATTGGTAGAGGGATTGAGTTCCGGAGCCATGAGGTCATGTTGCAGCTGTACAAAACTCTGGTACGGCCGCATTTGGAGTACTGCGTACAGTTCTGGTCGCCTCATTATAGGAAGGACTGTGGAAGCTTGGAAAGGGTGCAGAGGAGATTTACCAGGATGTTGCCTGGTATGGAGGGAAGATCTTATGAGGAAAGGCTGATGGACTTGAGGCTGTTTTCGTTAGAAAGAAGAAGGTTAAGAGGTGACTTAATAGAGGCATACAAAATGATCAGAGGGTTAGATAGGGTGGACAGTGAGAGCCTTTTTCCTCGGATGATGATGCCTAGCACGAGGGGACATAGCTTTAAATTGAGGGGAGGTAGATATAGGACAGATGTCAGAGGTAGGTTCTTTACTCAGAGAGTAGTAGGGGTGTGGAATGCCCTGCCTGCAACAGTAGTGGACTCGCCAACACTAAACGCATTCAAATGGTCATTGGATAGACATATGGACGATAAGGGAATAGTGTAGAGGGACTTAGAGGGGTTTCACAGGTCGGTGCAATATCGTGGGCCGAAGGGCCTGTACTGCGCTGTATCGTTCTATGTTCTATGGCGATGGATTGGGGGAGGGGGCGGTGCAAGTAAGTGAAGTTATAAAACCACATCAGGCCACCATTGGCAGAGCAACATGAAGGGGAGAATGGTCTGCCCTTACCCTTATTTTTGATGTTCTTATATGATTGCATGAACACTGAAATGCAAAACCTTGCATGGCTGTGGGGAAATAGCAGGGAAATGGACTACTTTGGATATATCTTTCAAAAGAGCCAACAAAGACAAAATAGACCAAATGGCCTCCTTTTGAAGGAGATGATTATTTGATATGGGGAGTTATACTGTCAATAATAAACTAAAAAAATAGAAGTCAAAAAGATCAACAAGAGTTTTGAAGTTAAAAAATAGCCTTACCTATCCCTTACTACAGGATACTACTAGGAACAATAATAAAACTCGGGTTTTGCTGAATAATCTCCTCACCTAGATTTCAATTCCTTCTTGGCTTTTTCCTGAGGTTTTCTGGAACTGAATTCATGGATTTCCATGTTTTTAGTTCCTACTTGATCAGACAGATGGTCACTTTTCTGCAGTTTACTTCCTCCTTCACTTCTCACAGGTTCAGTTCCTTCACTTCTCACAGCTTCCCTTCCGTCACTGCAGGAGAGCAGCTCATTTGCTGAAAATACATAAGCACAAGGTTTAGAGAATCTGGGCCTTGTGCAAATTGCTCTCTCCCCACTCAGAGGCATAAAGGGGGGCATGTTTATTACATTACTCTGAAAAATAGGGATGTGGGTTGTGGAAGATTAGCAAGTGTTACTGAGACAGGGTTGGGCCAAATCAAGTATTACTTAGATCGGGGGCAGGTATATCAGAGAGCATAACGGAGAGGCGTGGTGTTTATCACGAGGGGCCTGTTTGGATCTTTTACTGAGAATAGTGTGGGACATATCAGAGTGCACTGCAGCAATCCATATGACATCTACCAAATTAGGGGATTGGGATAAATTGATAAATGTTATTGTGCATGGTAATGGCAAACGGTACAGAGAGTTGTAGTAATGGGCATATTAAAGTGTGTTTCTGGGAAGAGAGTGGAATATATTATAAAGTATTTTAAAGGAAAGAGGTCAATCAGAGTATGTTCCTATGAAGGGATTAGTACATATTACATCAGTAATATTGCTACCTATTGCAATGATGTAAAGCTGAAGATTTTCTGTAGCTCCGGGTACCTCCACAACTGTTATTATTCTCAATATAATACAACCCGCCCTCTTTGTCCATCTGCCTGTCCCTTTGATAGGACACATATCCTTGTATATTTAGATCCCAGCCCTGATCCCCTTGCAGCCACGTCTCTGTGATGCGTACAACATTGTACCGGCCAATTTCAATGTGCGCTACATGCTCATTTACCTTGTTCCGTATACTGCGCGCATTTAGGTACAACATCTCCAGTCCTACATTGACCACCTCCCTTCTCGTACTCGTCACCTTATTTGCTCTGCCTGAGGGTGATGTTGTTTCTGTTTAAAGGTGTTAGTCTTTTGGAGGTTTGAAGGAACATTTTGAGGGATTATTTAATGTTGTATTATTTTCGGGGTTATCTTTGAAGTAAGGGGTGGTAAATGATCCAATGTTTATTTTAAAAGTTTAAGTTGAATTCATGGAATAAACATTGTTTTGGTGTTTAAAAACCCACGTGTCCATAATTGAAATACCACACCTGGAGACCAAGCCATGTGCTTCAAAAGCAACAGTACATTAAAGGGGTTGGTTGAACTCCATGATACATTTTGGGGTTCTGAAAACGCCGCTCCTATAAAAGTAGTAAGGAGAAGTTAAGTCGATAGCAAGAAGCGATACAGGACCAGAAGACAGAGAATCGCTGTGGGTTGGGTTGAGGAATCGCAAAGGTAAAAAGACGCTGATGGGCCCCCCAGCAGTAGTCAGATGTGCAACAGAAACTAAATCAGGAGATAGAAAAGGCATGTAAAAAAGGCAATATTATAATAATTATGGGGGATTTCAATATGCAGGTGGACTGGGAAAATCAGGTTAGTAGTGGATCCCAAGAAAAGGAATTTGTGGAATGTCAAAGATGTTTTTTTGGAGCAGCTTGTGACAGAGCCTACTGGAAACAGGCAATTCTGGATTTGGTGATGTGTCATGAGGCAGACTGATTAGGGAGCTTAAGGTGAAGGATCCTTAGGGAGCACTGACCACAATATGATAGAATTTACCCTGCAGTTTGAGAGGGAGAAGCTGAAATCAGATGTAATGGTATTACAATTAAATAAGGGTAACTACAAAGACATGATGTAGGATCTGGTCACAGTTGATTGGAAAAGGAGCCGAGCAGGGAAGACAATGGGCCAGCAATGACAGGAGTGTTTGGGGGTTATCCGGGAGGCACAACAGAAATTCATCCCAAGGAGGAGGAAACATGCGAAGGGCAGGACAAGGCATCCATGGCTGACGAGGGAAGTCAAGGACAGCATAAAAGCAAAAGAAAAAGCAGACAAAGTGGCGTGGATTAGTGGGAAGCCAGAGGATTGGGAAGCCATTAAAAGTGAGCAGAGGACAACTAAAAAAGCAATAAGAGGGGAAAAGATGAAAAATGAATGGAAGCTAACTAATAATATAAAGGAAGATAGGATGAGTCTTTTTCAATCTATAAAAGGTAAGAGAGAGGCAAAAATAGACATTGGACCACTGGAAAATGAACCTGGATAAGCAATATTAGGAAGAAATGGCAGAGGAACTGAATTGTTACTTTGCATCAGTCTTCACGGTGGAAGACACCAGTGGGATGCCAGAGCTCCTGGAGAATCAGGGAACATAGGTGAGTGTAGTGGCCATCACTCAGGAGAATGTTCGGGGGAAATTGAAAGGTCTGAAAGTAGACAGATCACCTGGACCGGATGGATTACACCCCAGGTTTCTAAGAGATAGCTGAGGAAATTGTGGAGGTATTGGTGGTGATCTTTCAGGAATCACTGGAGGCAGCGAGGGTCCCAGAACATTGGAACGTGGCTAATGTAACACTGCTGTTTAAGAAGTCAGGGAGGCAGAAGACAGGAAATTATAGGCCAGTTAGCCTGAGTTCGGTCATTGGTAAGATTTTAGAGTCCATTATTAAAGATGAGATTGCAGAGTACTTGGAAGTGCATGATAAAATAAGACCGAGTCAGCACGGCTTTGTCAACAGGAGGTCACGTCTGACAAATCTGTTCAGAGTTCTTTGAGGAAGTAGCAAGGAAGGTAGACAAAGGAGAACCAGTGAATGTGATTTATTTAGATTTCCAAAAGGCCTTTGATAAGGTGCCGCATAGGAGACTGTTAAATAAGTTAAGAGTCCATGATGTTAAGGGTACGATCCTGGCATGGATAGAGGATTGGCTGACTGGTAGAAGGCAGAGAGTAGGGATAATGGGGTCTTTTTCAGGTTGGCAGCCGGTGCCTAACGGTGTGCCTCAGTGGTCGGTGCTGGGACCACAACGTTTCACAATATGCATTAATGATCTGGAAGAAGGAACTAAAGGCACTGTTGCTAAGTTTGAAGATGATACAATGATACGCAGAGGGATAGGTAGTTTTCAGGACAGGGGGGGGGGGGGGGGGAGGTGCTGCAGAAGGACTTGGACAGGCTAGGAGAGCGGGAAAAGAAGTGGTAGATGGAATACAATGTGTAAAAGTGTGAGGTCATGGACTTTGGAAGGAGGAATGGAGGCTAGACTATTTTCTAAATGGGGAAATGCTTAAGAAATCAGAAGCACAAAGGGATTGGGAGTCCTTGTTCAAGATTATCTTAAGGTTAATGTACAGGTTCAGTCGGAAGTTAGGAAGGCAAATACAATGTTAGCATTCATGTCGAGAGGGCTAGAATACAAGAGCAGGGATGTACTTCTGAGGGTGTATAAGGCTCTGGTCAGACCCATTTGGAGTATTGTAAGTAGTTTTAGGCCCACATCCAAGGAAGGATGTGCTGGCCTTGGAAAGAGTCCAGAGGAGGTTCACAAGAATGATCCCTGGAATGAAGAGCTTGTCACATGAGGAACAGTTGAGGACTATGGGTCTATACTTATTGGAGTTTAGAAGGATGAGAGGGGATCTTATTGAAACGTACAGGATACTGCGAGGCCTGGATAGAGTGGATGTGGAGAGGATGTTTCTACTTGCGGGAAAAACTAGAACCAGAGGACACCATCTCAGGCTAAAGGGACGATCCTTTAAAACAGAGATGAGGAACAAAGAACAAAGAAAATTACAGCACAGGAACAGGCCCTTTGGCCCTCCCAGCCTGTGCCGATCCAGATCCTTTATCTAAACCTGTCTCCTATTTTCCAAGGTCTACTTCCCTCTGTTCCCGCCCGTTCATATACCTGTCTAGATGCCTCTTAAATGATGCTAAAGAGGAGGAATTTCTTCAGCCAGAAAGGTGGTGAATCTGCGGAACAGTTTGCCGCAGAACGCTGTGGAGGCCAAATCACTGAGTGACTTTAAGACAGAGATAGATAGGTTCTTGATTAATAAGGGGATCAGGGGTTATGGGGAGAAGGCAGGAGAATGGGGATGAGAAAAATATCAGCCATGATTGAATGGCAGAGCAGACTTGATGGGCTGAATGGCTTAATTCTGCTCCTTGGTCTTATGGTCTTAACGAATGGGGTGAGACATCCATATCATCAACACAAGCTGCCATGTACAAAGAACAAAGAAACGTACAGCACAGGAACAGGCACTTCAGCCTTCCAAGCCTGCGCCGAGCATGCTGCCCTTCTAACCTAAAACTTTTCACACTTCTGGATCCGTATCCCTCCATTCCCATTCTATTCATTTTGGCAAGATGCCCCTTAAATATCACTATCATACCTGCTTTCACCACCCCCTTCGGCAGCGAGTTCCAGGCACCCACTACCCTCGGAGTAAAAAATGTCTCTCGCATATCTGTTTATTCCTGTCTGGCACAAAAGTAAAACTGGAAAGGTGGTCAATCCATGTCTTACAAATGAAATTAAGGAGAGTATACGATCCAAGGAAGTAACATACAAATTGGCCAAGAAAAACAACAGGTCTGAGGATTGGGAGCTGTTTAGAATTCAGTAAAGAAGTACCAAGGGATTGATTCAGAGAAAATAGAATACGAAAGTAAGCTTGCAGGGAACAAAAAAACTGACTGTAAAAGATTTTATATGTGCGTGAAAAGAAAAAATTGGTGAAGACAATTGTCCCTTACAGTCAGAAACAGGAGAATGTGTAATAGGGGATAAAGAAATGGCTGAACAGCTAAATACATACTTTGTTTCTGTCTTCAGAAATGATGACGCAAATAAGATACCAGAAATGTTGGGGAATACAGGGTTTAGTGAGAGGGAGGAACTGAAGGAGATCACCATCAGTGGAGAAATGGTTTTGGCGAAATTGATGGGATTGAAGGCTGATGAATCCCCAGAGTTTGGTAATCTACATCCCAGAGTACAGCAGGAGGTGTCTCTAGAAATAGTGGATGCATTGGTGATCATCTTCCAGGATACTATAGGCTGCAGAACAGTTTCTGCAGATTGAAGGGTGGCTAATGTAACTCCACTATTTAAAAAGGGAGGTGGAGAGAAATCAGGGAATTATAGACCAGTACGTCTGACTTTGGTAGTCGGGAAAATTCTAGAATTCATCATCAAAGGTTTTATAGCAACGTAATTAGAAAACAGTGGCAGGATCGGACAGAGTCAACATGGATTTATGAAGGAGAAATTATGCTAGACATAACATAGAACATAGAACAGTACAGCACAGAACAGGCCCTTCGGCCCTCGATGTTGTGCCGAGCTCAAACCCACGTATCCACCCTATACACGTAACCCAACAACCCCCCTTAACCTTACTTTTTAGGACACTACGGGCAATTTAGCATGGCCAATCCACCTAACCCGCACATCTTTGGACTGTGGGAGGAACCGGAGCACCCGGAGGAAACCCACACACACACAGGGAGGACGTGCAGACTCCGCAGACAGTGACCCAGCCGGGAACCGAACCTGGGACCCTGGAGCTGTGAAGCATTTATGCTAACCACCATGCTGTAGCCATCTAAGATGGACACTGGGCTACAAAATGGAGAACTGCTAGGGCTGCAGGGAAAAACAGTCTTAGTGAGGACAAGCAGTTTGCAGAAGACTAATTTGCATTCTGCACGTACAGAAACCAGTTTTTGGCCAGGTGCAGAGTTTCAGCCAAAGGTGCAAATGGGAACAGATCTACATAGTAATGAGGTGATCCAGATCCAGACCCCGCACAATAGAAACATTTAAGTATCAATACTTTTGAGTAGACGCCCAGACAGAATGGCGCCACAGTAACCAACACAAAGAACCATAGGGACCGCCCCACCCATCAAGGAACGACCCTCAGATTGGGGGGTTTGGAAGATATCGATTGGGAAAGGCCCAATCGATACATGGCAGGTAACAGGACCGCCCCAAGGGGGCATGGACTTCTAGGACCTAAAAGAATAGACCCCGCACATGGTTCGGTCTGCTTTGGCTCCGGCTCTGACTGCTACTTTTGCTCCGGCTCCGCTTTGCTGATACATCGCATCCTGACTCCAGTTTCATCACCAGCCGTTGAGCCATCAGCCATCGAACTGTAAGTGCCAATACAACGATCGCTACGTGATCCAGACCTTGCTAGATCCTGACAACTTTAAGAATCAGAGAGTTGCAGACCAAGAACGGGTCGAGGGCCTTGCTCCCTGACCTTGCCTGTACCTGTCTAGATAAGTATTTTAGTTGTTTAGTATTAGAAGTAAGTTAGTCTCTTTAGCGTATGCATGTGTATTTATTATATTTGTTATAATAAATATCAATCGTTTGGACTTACTAATCGGTGTACAGATTTATTACTTTGAACCTGACCTTGATATACTTGTGACGGTGTCTCAATACGGCACCTGGCGACTCCTGAGCATAATTACATACACAGAGCCATAGTAGCGTTAAGCACACGGCCTTTAAACGGAGGCGTGTTAATCACACTCCAGTAAAACGAGCAACAATGCTACCGCGCTACTGGAATTCTTTGAGAATGTAACTAGTAGATTTGATGAAGGGGAGCCAGTGTATTTGGACTTTCAGAAGGCTTTTGACAAAGTCGCACTTAAAAGATTAGCATGTAAAATTAAAGCGCATGGGATTGGGGGTAGTGTATTCAGATGGACAGAAACCAGGTTGGCAGACAGGAAACAAAAGAGTAGGTGTTAACGAGTCTTTTTCAAATTGGCAGGCAATGATTAGTGGTACCGTGGGATCGGTGCTCGGACCCCAGCTATATATTAATAATTTAGATGAGGGAACAAAATGTCATATCTGCAAATTTGCAGATGATACCAAGTTCAGTGGTAGGGTGAGCGGTGAGGAGGATGCAGAGATCCTTCAGTGTGATTTGGACAAGTTGAGCGAGTGGACAAATGAATGTCAGATGTAGCATAATTTGGATAAATACGAGGTTATCCACTTTGGTAGCAAAAGCAGGAAGGCAGACTATTATCTGAAAGGTAAAAATTAGGAGGGGAATGTACAACAAGACGTAGACAGACATAGAAGTTACAGTGCAGAAGGAGGCCTTTCGGCCCATCGAGTCTGCACCGACCCGTGGCAAGAATACCCCACACCTCCACCCTATCCCCATAACCCAGTAACCCCACCTTCCATTTTTGGACACTAAGGGCAATTTTAGGGTGGCCAATCCACCTAACCTGCACATCTTTGGACTGTGGGAAGTTACCGGAGCACCCGGAGGAAATCCACGCAGACACGGGGAGAACATGCAGACTCCGTAGACAGTGACCCAAGTCGGGAATCAAACCTGGGACCCTGGAGCTGTGAAGCAAATGTGCTAACCACTGTGCTACCGTGCTGCCCCTAGATGTCCTTGTACACCAGTCTTTGAAGGTAAGCAAGCGGATGCAGCAGACGGTAAAGAAGGCAAACGGTATACAGGCCTTCATTACAAGAGGTTTCGAGTACAGGCACAGGGGTGGATTGCTGAAATTATCCAAGGCCTTGGTGAGGCCACACCTGGAATATGTGCAGCCTTGGTCTCCTTATCAGAGGAAGGTTGTCCTAGCTGTAGAGGGTGTGCAGCAAAGGTTTACCAGACTGATTGCTGGGATGGCAGGACTGACACACGAGGAGAGATTAAATCGGTTAGGATCGTATTCGCTGGAGTTCAGAAGAATGAGGGAGGACCTCATAGAAATCTATAAACCTCTGACCGGACTGGATAGCACAGATGCAGGAAGGATGTTCCCGATAGTGGGTGGGTCCAAAACCAGGGGTCACCAGGGGAGACGGAGTAGACAATTTAGGACAGAGATGAAGAGAGTGGTGAGCCTGTGGAATTGGTTACCACAGGAAGTCGTTGAGTCCAAAACATTGTATGGTTTCAAGAGGCAGTTAGATATAGCACTGAGGACGAAGGGGATCAAAGGATACAGGTGAAAACAGGATTAGGCTATTGAGTTGGATGATCAATCATGATCATAATGCATGGTTGAACGGGGGCAGCATGTGGCGCAGTGGTTAGCACTGGGACTGTGGCGCGGCAAACCCGGGTTCAAATCCCGGCCCTGGGTTACTGTCCATACGGAGTTTGCACATTCTCCCCATGTTTGCGTGGGTTTCACCCCCACAACCCAAAGATGTGCAGGTTAGGTGGACTGGCCATACTAAATTGCCCCTTAATTGGAAAATAATAATTGGGTACTCTAAATTTAAACACAAAAATGAATGGTGGAGCAGGCTTCAAGGGCCGAATGGCCTCCACCTGCTCCTAATTTTACAATGTTTCTATCTCCTTTAAACTTTACCCCTCACACCTTAAACCTATGTCTCCTGGTAACTGACTCTTCCACCCTGGGGAGAAAAACTTCTGACTATCTGTTCTGTCCATGTCCTTCATAACTTTGTCGACTTCTATCAGGTCGCCCCTCGACCTCTGTCGTTCCAGTGAGAACAAACCAAGTTTATTCAACCTCTCCTCATAGCTAATGTCCTGCATACCAGGCAAAATCCTGGTAAACCTCTTCTGTACCCTTTCCAAAGCCTCCACATCCTTCTGATAGTGTGCCGACGAGAACCGAACACCACATTTCACTAAACTAAGGCTCTATACAACTGCAGCATAACTTGCCAATTTTTATACTCAATGCCCCGGCCGATGAAGGCAAGCATGCCGTATACCTTAAATATTGGTCCTTTAGAGGATGAGAAGGGAGTTTTAATAATGGGAAATGAGGAAATGGCTGAGGAACTGAACAGGTTTTTTGGGTCGGTCTTCACAGTGGAAGACACAAATAACATGCCAGCGACTGATAGAAATTAGGCTATGACAGGTGAGGACCTTGAGAGGATTGTTATCACTAAGGAGGGAGTGATGGGCAAGCTAATGGGGCTAAAGGTAGACAAGTCTCCTGGCCCTGATAGAATGCATCCCAGAGTGCTAAAAGAGATGGCTAGGGAAATTGCAGATGCTCTAGTGATAATTTACCGAAATTCACTAGACTCTGGGGTGGTCCCGGTGGATTGGAAATTAGCAAACGTGACGCCACTGTTTAAAAAAGGAGGTAGGCAGAAAGCAGGAAATTATAGGCCAGTGAGCTTAACTTCGGTAATAGGGAAGATGCTGGAATCTATCATCAAGGAAGAAATAGCAAGGCATCTGGATAGAAATTGTCCCATTGGGCAGACGCAGCATGGGTTCGTAAAAGGCAGGTCATGCCTAACTAATTTAGTGGAATTTTTTGAGGACATTACCAGTGCAGTAGATAACGGGGAGCCGATGGATGTGGTATATCTGGATTTCCAGAAAGCCTTTGACAAGGTTCCACACAAAAGGTTGCTGCATAAGATAAAGATGCATGGCATTAAGGGTAAAGTAGTAGCATGGATAGAGGATTGGTTAATTAATAGAAAGCAAAGAGTTGGGATAAATGGGTGTTTCTCTGGTTGGCAATCAGTAGCTAGTGGTGTCCCTCAGGGATCCGTGTTGGGCCCACAATTGTTCACAATTTACATAGATGATTTGGAGTTGGGGACCAAGGGCAATGTGTCCAAGTTTGCAGATGACACTAAGATGAGTGGTAAAGCGAAAAGTGCAGAGGATACTGGAAGTCTGCAGAGGGATTTGGATAGGTTAAGTGAATGGGCTCGGGTCTGGCAGATGGAATACAATGTTGACAAATGTGAGGTTATCCATTTTGGTAGGAATAACAGCAAACGGGATTATTATTTAAACGATAAAATATTAAAGCATGCCGCTGTTCAGAGAGACTTGGGTGTGCTAGTGCATGAGTCACAGAAGGTTGGTTTACAAGTGCAACAGGTGATTAAGAAGGCAAATGGAATTTTGTCCTTCATTGCTAGAGGGATGGAGTTTAAGACTAGGGAGGTTATGTTGCAATTGTATAAGGTGTTAGTGCGGCCACACCTGGAGTATTGTGTTCAGTTTTGGTCTCCTTACTTGAGAAAGGACATACTGGCGCTGGAGGGTGTGCAGAGGAGATTCACTAGGTTAATCCCAGAGCTGAAGGGGTTGGATTATGAGGAGAGGTTGAGTAGACTGGGACTGTACTCGTTGGAATTTAGAAGGATGAGGGGGGATCTTATAGAAACATTTAAAATTATGAAGGGAATCGATAGGATAGATGCGGGCAGGATGTTTCCACTGGCGGGTGACAGCAGAACTAGGGGACATAGCCTCAAAATAAGGGGAAGTAGATTTAGGACTGAGTTTAGGAGGAACTTCTTCACCCAAAGGGCCTCACGGTAGCATGGTGGTTAGCATCAATGCTTCACAGCTCCAGGGTCCCAGGTTCGATTCCCGGCTGGGTCACTGTCTGTGTGGAGTCTGCACGTCCTCCCCGTGTGTGCGTGGGTTTCCTCCAGGTGCTCCGGTTTCCTCCCACAGTCCAGAGATGTGCAGGTTAGGTGGATTGGCCATGCTAAATTGCCCGTAGTGTAAGGTTAATGGGGGGATTGTTGGGTTACGGGTATACGGGTTACGTGGGTTTAAGTAGGGTGATCATTGCTCGGCACAACATCGAGGGCCGAAGGGCCTGTTCTGTGCTGTACTGTTCTAAAAAAAAAAGGGTTGTGAATCTATGGAATTCCTTGCCCAGTGAAGCAGTTGAGGCTCCTTCATTACATGTTTTTAAGGTAAAGATAGATAGTTTTTTGAAGAATAAAGGGATTAAGGGTTATGGTGTTCGGGCCGGAAAGTGGAGCTGAGTCCACAAAAGATCAGCCATGATCTAATTGAATGGCGGAGCAGGCTCGAGGGGCCAGATGGCCTACTCCTGCTCCTAGTTCTTATGCCTTCTAACTACCTTCTCCACCTGTGTTGCCACTTTCAGTGACCTGTGGATCTGCAGCAGCCTCTTAAACTCAATTGTCTACCACGACTTCAAAAGGCCTCTTACTCACCTTGGTGATCTTCAATCTGAGTTTGCTGCATCCAATCTCCCATTGCTGACATTACCAACAAAATATCTGCAACCGAAACAGCAAGAAAAAAGGAATTTGTCGCTTTTCAAAGAATCTTTTATTGTTAAGCATTTGCTTTTAAAGGAAATAGTGTCTATCTTTGATGATAGAGAAATTTGAGCTGCTGAGCAGTTTCCATCTTATTCCAATCAGAGTGCACGGGAGGAGCTTTACTGAGGTACCGAAATACAAATATGAACAGTAACTTACCAGTGATGACATGTAGGTGGCAACATCATACAGACAATAACTATGGATACTGACACTATATAGACCAGTCGTGGACAACGTACAGCCCAGGGGCCATATGCAACCCATGTGGGTTTGGGTGTAGTCCACGAGACATTTTATTGACCGTTTCCCATGTGCAGAGTTGTCACATTCCGCTGATTTCCATCCGAGTAGCTTTTTTCCTACCAATGTGACTAAAGTGATATACACATCAAGCAACGGCAGGGTAGGTGTGGTACGTGCTGATTGCACACATTGATAATTAGAGCCAGAGCCATGCACTCCCTCTGCATTCAAAGTTTAAATGTTTACTCTGTTTTTACCATTTGAAGTTGGTGACAATTCAATTAATATGTAAATGGTTAAACATTTTCTCTAACTCATGATGAAATATTCAGCATGTATTAAATGTATTTAATCTTACTCATAAGTCTCATAACCATGAGTCACCAAGCCCGACTGAGAAGGATGGCCACTCATGTGGCCCATTCACGAGCCAAGGTTACCCATCACTGATGTAGACAATCCCCATGGATGTAACCCACAAAACACAATATTAAAACAGGCCATACAGTAGTGAGCATCATCATGTGAGACTGTAAAAAGATCAGATGATACTTCTCTGTCTTTCTCTCTCCCCATCTCTCAGAGTGTCTCTGTCTCTCTCACTCTCTTTGTATATCTGTTTTTTCTCTCTCTGTCTCCCTGTCTTTCTATCTCTTTTTTTCTCTGTCTTGTTCTCTCTCTTTCCCCACCCCTCTCTACCTGTCAGTGTCTCTTCCTCACTCTGTCTCTTTATCATTCACTCACTCTCTCACTCACACTGTGTCCCTTTCTCAGTCTCTCTGTCCCTTTCTCAGTCTCTTGCTCTTTGTCCATTTCTCAGTCACTCTCACTCCTTGTCCCTTTAGTGTCTCTCTCTCTCTCTCTCTCCTTGTCCCTTTCTCAGTTCTCTCTCTCCTTGTCCCTTTCTCCCTCTCTCTCTTTTTGTCTCTTTCTCACTATCTTTTTGTCTCTTTCTCACTCTCTCTTTTTGTCTCTTTCTCACTCTCACTCTTCCTCTTTCTCACTCTCCCCCTCTCGCTCTGTCAGCCTGTCTCTCTCCCTCCCTCTCTTTCTCTCTGTATATATATTTAGATATATATTTATAAATGTGTCTCTATCTCACTCTCTCGCTCTCGGTTTCCTGGACGCCAGCGGATTCCAAGGCAACAAACAAACACCCAGAACACCCCGCGGTCAGCGACCACGAGACTGGGCAGCTGTGAGCATGCGCACTGCCGGGAAATGACGAGGGAGAGGCGGGAAAGGGTGTAAAAGTGGCGGGGCTGACGGAGGGGCGGGGCTGACGGAGAGGGATGGGGCTGTGGGGCAGGGGGAGAGGGATGGGGCTGTGGGGCAGGGGGAGGGGCTGTGGGGCAGGGGGAGGGGCTGTGGGGCAGGGGGAGGGGCTGTGGGGCAGGGGGAGGGGCTTGGGGCAGGGGGAGGGGCTGTGGGGCAGGGGGAGGGGCTGTGGGGCAGGGGGAGGGGCTGTGGGGCAGGGGAGGGGCTACTGGGGCAGGGGGAGGGGCTACTGGGGCAGGGGGAGGGGCTGGGGGAGGGGCTACTGGGGCAGGGGGAGGGGCTACTGGGGCAGGGGGAGGGGCTACTGGGGCAGGGGGAGGGGCTACTGGGGCAGGGGGGGGGGGGAGGGGCTGAGGGGCAGGGGCTATGGGGAGGAGGGGCTGTTGGGGGTTGGAGGAGGGGATGGGGAGGAGGAGGAGGGGCTGTGGCAGGAGGAGGAGGGGCTGCGGGGGGGGGAGGAGGAGGAGGAGGGGCGGGGGGGGGAGGAGGAGGAGGAGGAGGGGGAGGGAGGGGGAGGAGGAGGGGGGGGGGGGGGGGAGGAGGGGGGGGGGGGGGGGAGGAGGAGGAGGGGCTGAGGGGGGAGGAGGAGGAGGGGCTGCGGAGGAGGAGGGGCTGAGGGGGGGAGGAGGAGGGGCTGAGGGGGGGAGGAGGAGGGGCTGAGGGGGGGGGGAGGATGAGGGGCTGAGGAGGGGGGAGGATGAGGGGCTGAGGAGGGGGGAGGAGGAGGGGCTGAGGGGGGGAGGAGGAGGGGCTGAGGAGGGGGGAGGAGGAGGGGCTGTGGGGGGAGGGGCTGTGGGGGGAGGGGCTGTGAGGGGAGGGGCTGTGGGGGGGAGGGGCTGAGGGGAGGAGAGGGGCTGGGGGGAGAGGGGCTAGGGGGGGAGAGGGGCTAGGGGGGAGGGGAGGGGAGGGGAGGGGAGGGGCTGAGGGGGGAGGGGAGGGGAGGGGCTGAAGGGAAGGGGAGGGGAGGGGCTGAAGGGAAGGGGAGGGGAGGGGCTGAGGGGAAGGAACTGAGGGGGGAGGAGGGGGGGAGGTGGGGGTGGTGGGGGGGGAGGGGGGGTGGGGGGGGAGGGGGGGAGGGGGGGGAGGGGGGAGGGGGGGTGGGGAGGGGGGGGAGGGGGGAGGGGGGGGAGGGGGGAGGGGGGAGGGGGGGTGGGGGGAGGGGGGGTGGGGGGGGGAGGGGGGAGGGGGGGTGGGGGGGGTGGGGGGAGGAGGGGGTGGGGGGGGGGGGGAGGGTGGGGGGGGGAGGGGGGAGGGGGGTGGGGGGGGTGGGGGGAGGGGGGGTGGGGGGAGGAGGGGGGGTGGGGGGGGTGGGGGGAGGAGGGGGGGTGGGGGGAGGAGGGGGGGTGGGGGGGGTGGGGGGGAGGGGTGGGGGGGGAGGGGGGTGGTGGGGGGGGTGGGGAGGAGGGGGGGGAGGGTGGGGAGGAGGGGGGAGGGTGGGGAGGAGGGGGTGGGGGGGAGGGGGGGTTGGGGGGGAGGGGGGTGGGGGGGGAGGGGTGGGGGGGGAGGGGGAGGGGTGGGGGGGGAGGAGGGGGGAGGAGGAGGAGGGGAGGCGGGAAGAGGGGGGGGAGGGAGGAGGGGGGGGGAGGGGGGGGGGGGAGGGGGGGGGGGGGGGGGAGGAGGGGGGGGGAGGAGGAGGGGGGGGGGGAAGAGGGGGGAGGAGGTGGAGGGGGGAGGAGGTGGAGGGGGGAGGAGGTGGAGGGGGGAGGAGGTGGGGGGGGGGGAGGGGGGGGGGGGAGGAGGAGGAGGGGGGGGGGGGAAGGGGGAGAGGGGAGGAGGAGGGGGGGGGGGGGGGGGAGGGGTGGGGGGGGAGGGGTGGGTGGGGGGGTGGGGGGGAGGAGGAGGAGGGGAGGTGGGAAGAGGGGGGGGAGGGGGGGGGTTGGGGGGGAGGGGTGGGGGGTGGGGGAGGAGGGGGGGAGGGGTGGGGGGTGGGGGGGGAGGAGGGGGTGGGGGGGGGGCTGAGGGGGGGAGGGGAGGAGGGGGGGGGGGCTGAGGGGGGGAGGGGGAGGAGGGGGGGGGAGGGGGGTTGAGGGGGGGAAGGGGGGGCTGAAAGGGGGAAGGGGGGGCTGAGGAAGGGGGGCTGAGAGGGGGGCTGAGGGGGGAGGGGCTGTGGGGTAGGGGGCTCTGGGGGAGGGGGAGGGTTGTGTGGGGAGGGGCTGGGGAGAAGGGGGAGGGGTTGTGCGGGGAGGGGCTGGGGAGAAGGGGGAGGGGTTGTGAAGGAGGGGTCCTGTGGGGGGGAGGGGCTGTGGAGGGGTGCCCCGGCGAGTCTCCGACCCGGCAGGGGGTCAGAGAATCCCACCCTGCTGTTAAATGAACTGGACATTCTGAATTCTCGATCTGTGTACCTGTGAACATATGCCGGAGTGTGGCAACTGGGAGATTTTCACAGTAACTTCTTTGCAGTGTTAATGTAAGTCTACTTGTGACAATAATAAAGATTATTATCTTTTGTACCTTCATCTGGTCACTACACCCTGACTAACAGGCATTCACCAGACCACAGCTTTAACATACATACATGGAGAAGGGGAGGGGCTGGTGGAGAGGGGGGAGGGGCTGCACAGCACCTCCCACTTCCCACACAACCCCCCCCCCAGCCACTCCACCCTGTGGCACCAGGGTGGTGTTGATTCCACCCCTGCCGGCTGCCATATTCTCCGGTGCCGGGGATTTGGCGGGGGCGGGAATCACGCCGCGCTGGTCGGCCTCCACCCAGTGATTCTCCGGCCTGCGATGGGCATCGTCGCCTCCCGTTTCCGGCGGATTCCGCCGGCGTAAGTTACGACAGGTACTTACCGGCGGGACCTAGCTCCGTGGGTAGCCTCTGGGGTCCCGGGGGGGGGGGGGTGGGGGTGCGGGGGGATCTGGCCTCGGGGGTGCCTCCATGGTGGCCTGTCCGCGATCGGAGCCCACCGATCGCGGGCGGGCCTGTGCCGTGGGGGTACTCTATTCATCCGTTCCAACTCGTGTACCGGTTTGCGATGGCTGGCGCGGAGATGACCCCCCCCCCGCGCATGCGGTGGGATGACGCCAGCAAACGCTGGCGCTCCCGCGCATGCGCCAACTGGCGCGGCCAGCGGAGGCCCTTGGCGCCGGTTGGCGTAGCGTCAAGCCTCTTCCACGCCGGCTGGCCCGGCACAAACCACTCCGATACCGGCCTCGCCCCTGAAGGTGTGGCCCAACGCCGGAGTGGTTCACGCCACTCCGCGCCGGAGTTTCCTGCCCCACCGGTTTCCGAGGAATCCCAACCCATGTCTATCAGGACTTGTAAGAGGAAACCGGAGCACCCGGAGGAAACCCACGGAGACACAGGGAGAACCTGCAGACCCAAGTGAACCACAGTGACCCAAGTGGGAATCAAACCTGGGACCCGTGCAACAGTGCTAACCATTGTGCTACCGTGCCACTTATTGCATTATATTGTGTTATCCAGAGTCAGCAACATGTCACCACCAGTTGCTGCTGCATTGTGCTCCACCGATTGTACTCCCTTCAAAGCAAGAAGTTATCAAGAACCTACTCACTGACACTCAGTTTGTTTTCCGGCAGCGTCATTCACCTGCTGACCTCGTTACAGTCGTTGGCTCAAACATGAACAAAAGAGCTGACCTCCAGTGGTGAGGTAAGAGTGCCTGCCCTTGACATCAGGCAGCATTAGAACAAGTATGGCATCAGGGAGCCCTTGCAAAGCTTAAATCAATGGGAATCGGGAATACTCCATGCTGGCTGGAGTCATATCTGGTACAAAGACAGATGGTTGTGTTGGTTGAAGGTCAATCATCCTAGTCCCGGGATACACTGCCTGAGTGCCTCAGGGTAGTGTCCTAGGCCCAACCATTGTCAGCTGCTTCACAGAGGAGGAGGAGGCGTTTGAAGGCTGAAGGACAGGGACTGTGATAAGTTTGGGATTTGGACTTGGGCGGTGTGGACAGAGATCTTTCTTTGATTATCTCACTGGTTTTTATTCGGTTTTTTTCTTTTTTTTCCTGTTGATGTATTCTGCCGACTCTGAATGTTGGCTGGGGGTTGAAGTTTTCTTTTGATGGAAGTGTGGTGTGGGGATCTGGAGGACCTTTCAGCATGGGGGGGGGTTCAGATTGCTGAGTGTGTTTTTGGGAGCAGGAGAGGGCTGTAGCAGTGGTCACCACGTTAGCCAACGAAGGTTGGCTAGTGAAAGACGGTGTGTGGTGTGGTAGGGCCGCGGTCATTGGAGCCTTGCTGGACAGGATTCGATGTACCAGGGAGCTGTGACTGATGGGGGAGGAGATCGATACAGGGTGAGGTGTTTGCAAGAAGTGGCTGGGGTGTTTCTAGGAATGTTGGTTCGTTGGTGAGTAAAGGATGGGGCAAGTCCTGCCGGATGGGCAGGGCCTGGGGTAATGGTAATGCTGGATAGAAGGGGCGGGACGGATGGGGTGGTGAGAGACCCGGGTCAGAATGGTGACTTGTAACGTGCGAGGATTAGGGGGACCGGTGAAGGGGACAAGGTTTTCTCGTACTTGAAGAATTTGAAAGCTGATGAGGTGATGCTCCAGGAGACCCACCTGAGGGTGAAGCTGGTGGCGGATCAGCGGGGTAGTTACCTGATGGACTGGAGAGGAGCGGCGTTGGTTAGGGTGTATGCCCCCAATTGGGATGATGCGGGGTTTGTGAAGAAAACGCTGGCTGCCATTCTGAATCTGGATATCTGTGAATTGATTTTAGGGGGTGGGGATTGGAACACAGTCCTGGAATAGACAGTGGACAGGTCCTGTTTGGGGGAGGGGGGAAGCAGTAGCGGGGTTTATGAGGGAGATGGGGCGGGTTGACCCATGGCGGTTTTTCCACCCAAGGGATTGGGAATATTCTTTTTTTTGCCGATGTGCAAGGTGTTCTCAAAGAACAAAGAGAACAAAGAAAAGTACAGCACAGAAAAAGGCCCTTCGGCCCTCCAAGCCTGTGCCGATCATGATGCCCTAACCAAATAAAACCTTCTGCGCTTAGTCGGTCCGTATCCCTCTATTTCCTTCGTATTCATGGATCCATCCACATGCCGCTTAAATGTTGCTAATGTGCCTGCTTCCTGCTTCCACCACATCCTCTGGCAGCGCGTTCTAGGCACTCACCGCTCTCCGTGTGAAAAACCTATCCTGTATATCTCCCTTAAACCTCTCACCTTGAACCTGTGCCCCATTGTAATTGACACTTCCACCCTTTGAAAAGAATCTGATTATCCACCCCGCCTATGCCTCTCATAATTTAGTAGACATCTATCCCCTCAGCCTCCATCTTTCCAATGAAAACAATCCTAGTTTATTCAACCTCTCCTCATATCCAACACCCTCGAGACTAGGCAACATCCTGGTGAACCTTGTTTGCACTCTCTCCAAAGCTTCCACATCCTTCTGATAATGTGATGACCAGAACTGCACGCAATACTCCAAATGAGGCCTCACCAAGATTTTATAAAGCTGCAACATGATTCCTCAACTCCTGAACTCAGTGCCCCGACTGATGAAGGCAAGCATGCCATATGCGGTAGCATGGTGGTTAGCATAAAAATGCTTCACAGCTCCAGGGTCCCAGATTCGATTCCCGGCTGGGTCACTGTCTGTGCGGAGTCTGCACGTCCTCCCCGTGTGTGCGTGGGTTTCCTCCGGGTGCTCCGGTTTCCTCCCACAGTCCAAAGATGTGCGGGTTAGGTGGATTGGCCATGCTAAATTGTCCGTAGTGTCCTAAAAAGTAAGGTTATTGGGGGGGGGGGGTTGTTGGGTTATGGGTATAGGGTGGAAACGTGGGTTTGAGTATGGTGATTATTGCTCGGCACAACATCGAGGGCCGAAGGGCCTGTTCTGTGCTGTACTGTTCTATGTCTATGCCTATATGCCTTCTTAATCACCTTGGCCACCTGTGTTGCCACTTTTAGGGAACTGTGGATGTCAATATTCCAAAGGGTTCTGCCATTTAGTACCTAAATTGAATTAGGTATAATTCATACCTAAATTTGATCCTCCAAAATGCTCACATCGAATTTCTGTGCCCAAGTCTCCAATCTATCTATATCCTGTCATAGCCTCTGACAATCCTCGGCACTATCAGCAACTCCGCCAATCTTCGCGTCATCCACAAACTTACTATTCAGACCACCCACATTTTCCACCAGATCATTTATATATACTACAAACAACAGAGGTCCCAGCACTGATCCCTGCGGAACAGCACTAGCTACCGATCTCTGGTCAAGGGGTGTTTTTCTGTGTCCAGTGGGGTCCTGTAGGGATCCGTGTTGGGGCCCCTTCTGTTTGTGATTTATATAAATTACTTAGACATGAAGATAGGAGGGTTGATCAGTAAATTTGCAGATTATATGAAAATTAGTGGGGTGGTAAATGAGGAGGATAACTTTAGATTACGGGAGGACATGGGTGGGCTGGTCAGATGAGCTGATCAGTGGCAAATGGAGCTCAAGTGGTGTACTTGGGCAGGTCAAATCAGTCAAGGTAATACATGATAAATGGCAGAACCCTGGGAAGTACCGAGGATCAGAGGGACCTTGGTGTGCATGTACATCGGTCCCTTAAAGTAGCAGAGCAGGTGGTTATGAAGGCATATGGTAAACTTGCCTTTATTAGCTGAGGCATAGCGTTTAAGAGCAAGGAGGTTCTGTTTGAAATGTTGGATAGGCCACAGCTAGAGTATTGTGTACGGTTGTAGAATCTACATTATAGATGGATGCAGAGGAGGTTTACCAGGATGTTGCCTGGGCTGGAGAGTTTTAGCTATGACTAGAGATTGGATAGTCCGGCTTTTCTTCCTTGGAGCAGAGGACACTGATGGGGGATATGATTGAGATGTATAAAATTATGAGCGATATAGATAAAAGAGACAGGAAGAAACTTTTCCCCGTGGCAGAAGGATCAATGAACAGGGGCATCAATTTAAGGTAAGGGACAGGAGGTTCAGAGGGGATGTGAGGAAATATGTTTTCACCCAGAGGGTGTTGGGAGTTTGGAACTCAATGCCTGAAAGGGTGGTGGAGACAGAGACCCTCATAACATTTAAGAAGTATTTAGATTTGCACTTGCAATGCCAAGATTTACAATTCTGTGCTGTTGACCTTTATGACTCTTTGACTATAAACAGCAAGGGACGCAGCACCAATTGCTGCAGTACACCACTGGACACAGGCTTCTAGTCACGAAAATAACCAGCACAGTGACACAGTGGTTAGCACTGCTGCCTCACAGTGCCAGGGACCCGGGTTCGATTCCGGCCTCAGGTGACTGTACAGTTTGCACGTTTTCCCTATATCTGCGTGGGTTTCCTCCGGGTGCTCCGATTCACTCCCACAGTCCAAAGATGTGCAGATTAGGTGGATTGGCCATGATCAATGCGTGAGATTACGGGGATAAGGTGGGGTGGTGAACCTAGGTAGAGTGCCCTTTTGAAGGGTTAATTCAGGCTCAATGGGCAGAATGGCCTCCTTCTGCACTGTAGGGATTCTATGGAACCTTTAACCAACACCCTCTACCTCCTGCCTTGAAGCCAATTTTAGATCCAATTTGCTACATTGCCCTGCATTCCATGGGCTCTTACCTTAGACATATAGACATAGAACATAGAACAGTACAGCACAGAACAGGCCCTTCGGCCCTCGATGTTGTGCCGAGCCATGATCACCCTACTCAAACCCACGTATCCACCCTATACCCGTAACCCAATAACCCCCCCCCTTAACCTTACTTTTTAGGACACTATGGGCAATTTAGCATGGCCAATCCACCTAACCCGCACATTTTTGGATTGTGGGAGGAAACCGGAGCACCCGGAGGAAACCCACGCACACACGGGGAGGACGTGCAGACTCCGCACAGACAGTGACCCAGCCGGGAATCGAGCCTGGGACCCTGGAGCTGTGAAGCATTTATGCTAAACACCATGCTACCGTGTTGCCCCTTCTTGATCAGTCTCCCATGCAGGACCTTGTCAAAATTAAAGTCCATCAGTTGCCTTATCTACACACCTTGTGAGCTCCTCAAAATATTCATTCACATTTGTTGGACAGATCTCCCCTTGACATAGCCATTTATACATAGATACATTGAAGATAGGAGCAGGAGAAGGCCTTTTCGTCTTTTAAGCCTGCACCGCCATTTATTACGATCATGGCTGGTCATCCAACTCAATAGCCTAATCCTGCTTTCTTCCCATAACCTTTGACCACATTCGCCACAAGTGCTATATCTAGCCGCCTCTTGAATATATTCCATGTTTTAGTTATGTCATGTGGTAATGAATTCCACAGACTCACCACTCTGGGTGAAGAAATGTCCCCTCATCTCTGTCCAAATGGTTTACCCTGAATCTGCAGACTGTGACCCCTGGTTCTGGACACACCCACCATCAGGAACATTTTCCCTGCATCTACCCTGTCTCGTCCTGTTAGAATTTTATAAGTCTTTATGACATCCCCCTCATTCTTCTGAACTCCAGCGAGAACAATCCTAATCTGGAACATAGAACATACAACAGGGGCTATTTAGCACAACGCTAAATTGCTGGCTTTGAAAGCAGACCAAGCAGGCCAGCAGCACGGTTCGATTCCCGTAACAGCCTCCCCGGACAGGTGCCGGAATGTGGCGACTAGGGGCTTTTCACAGTAACTTAATTTGAAGCCTACTCGTGACAATAAGCGATTTTCATTTCATTTCAGTGACAGAAGGAGGCTATTCAGCCCATCGAGTCTGCACCGACCCACTTAAGCCCTCACTTCCAGCCTAGCCCCGTAATCCCTCTTAACCTTTTTGGTCACTAAGAGCAATTTATCATGGTCAATGCACCTAACCTGCATGTCTTTGGACTGTGGAAGGAAACCGGAGCACCTGGAGGAACCCACACACACACGGGGAGAACGTGCAGAGTCCGCACAGACAGTGACCCAGCGGGGAATTGAACCTGGGACCCTGGCACTGTGAAGCCACAGTGCTATCCATTTGTGCTACCGTGCTGCCCAAATCTAGTCAATCTCTCCTCATATGACAGATCCGCCATCCCTGAAATCAGTCTGGTAAACCTTATAGAACAATAGAACATTACAGCGCAGTACAGGCCCTTCGGCCCTCGATGTTGCGCCGACCTGTGAAACCAATCTAAAGCCCATCTACACTATTCCATTATCATCCATATGTTTATCCAATGACCATTTAAATGCCCTGAATGTTGGCGAGTCCACTACTGTTGCAGGCAGGGCATTCCACGCCCTTACTACTCTCTGAGTAAAGAACCTACCTCTGACATCTATCCTATATCTATCTCCCCTCAATTTAAAGCTATGTCCCCTCGTGCTAGCCATCACCATCCAAGGAAAATGGCTCTCACTGTCCCCCCTATCTAATCCTCTGATCATCTTGTATGTCTCTATTAAGCCACCTCTTAACCTTCTTCTTTCTAACAAAAGCAGCCTCAAGTCCCTCAGCCTTTCCTCATAAGATCTTCCCTCCATACCAGGCAGCATCCTAGTAAATCTCTGAACCCTTTCCAATGCTTCCACATTCTTCCTACAATGTGGCGACCAGAACTGCACGCAATACTCCAAATGTGGCCGCACCAGAGTTTTGTACAGCTGCAACATGACCTCATGGCTCCGAAACTCTACCAATAAAAGCTAACATACCGTACGCCTTCTTAACAACCCTATCAACCTGGGTGGCAAGTTTCAGGTATCTCTAACCTTCGCTGCAGTCCCTCAAAGAGCAAGAACATCCTTCCTCAGAAAAGGAGACAGAAACTGCACACAATATTCTAGGTGTTGCCTCACCAAGGCCCTGTATAATTGCAACAACACATCCTGCTCCTGTACTCAAAGCCTCTTGCAATGAAAGCCAACATACCATTAGCCTTCTTTACAGGCCTGCTGCACCTGCATGCTTACCTTCAGCGAATGGTGCACAAGGACACCCAGGTCCCACTGCACACTCCCCAATCCCAATTTACAACCGTTCAGGTAGTAATCTGCCTTCCTGTTTTTGCTTCCAAAGTGAATAACCTCACACTTAACCAAATTATACTGCATCTGCCATTGGTTTGCCCACTCGCCCAACCTGTCCAGATCATGCTGTAGGATCTCTGCATCCTCGTCACAGTTCACCCTCCCACCCCGCTTGGTATCATCAGCAAACTTTGAGATGTTACATTTTGTTCCCTCATCCAAATCATTAATATATATTGTGAATAGTTGGGATCCCAGCACCGATCCCTGTGGCACCCCATTAGTTACTGCCTGCCAATTTGAAACGGACCCATTAATTCCTACTCTTTGTTTCCTCTCTGCCAACCAGTTTTCTATCCACCTCAATACATTGCCCCCAATCCCATGTGCTTTAATCTTGCACAATAATCTCTTATGCGGGCCTTTGTCAAACGCCCTTTGAAAGTCCAAATATACAACATTGACTGGCTCCCCTTGTCAACTGTACTACTTAGATCTTCAAAGAATTAAAACAGATTTGTCGAGCATGATTTCCCCTTCATAAATCCATGAAGGGTTCTGACTGATGACTGATCCTGCTTTCTAAATGTTCCGCTATAAAGTCCTTGATAATGGATTCAAGAATTTTCCCCACTACCGATGTTAGGTTTACTAGTCTATAATTCCCGGTTTTCTCTCTACCACCCTTTTTGAATGTTGGAGTGGCATTAGCTACCCTCCAATCTGCAGGGACTGTTCCAGAGTCCTTAGAATCCAGGAAGATGTCCAACAATGCATCCACTATTTCCAGAGCCACCTCCTTAAGCATCCTGAGATGCAGATTATCAGGTCCTGGGGGTTTATCCACCTTCAATCCCATCAATTTTCCCAGCACCATTTCTCTACTAATATTGAACTCTCTCAGTTCTTCCCCCTCACTAAACCTTTCATTCTCCAAAATTTCTGATATCTGATTTCTGTTCTCTTTTATGAAGACAGATCCAAAGTATGTATTCAATTGCTCAGCCATTTCTTTGTCCCTGATTATACATGCTGACTGTCCTTGATGAACCCTTGCCTCTCCAATTGGAGATTAATTCTGACCCTCAGATTTGCTTTCAGTAATTTCCCTACCACTGATGTACCACTGGGTGGCATGGTAGCACAGTGGTTAGCACTGCTGCTTCACAGTGCCAGAATCCCATGTTTGATTCCCGGCTTGAGGTCATTGTCTGTCCGGAGTCTGCTCCTTCTCCCCATGTCTGCGTGGGTTTCCTCCGGGTGCTCCGGTTTCCTCCCACAAGTCCCAAAAGACATGCTTGTTAGGTGAATTGGACATTCTGAATGCTCCCTCTGTGTACAGGCGTTGGAATTTGGCGACTAGGGGCTTTTCACATTAACTTCATTACAGTGTTAATGTAAGCTTACTTGTGACACTAATAAAGATTATTATTATGTTCTACTCACTGGTCTGTAATTACCTGGTTCTTCCCTACTTCCTTTCTTTAATACTGGTACCAAATTAACTGTCCTCAGTCCTCTGGCATTGCTCCTGTGGGCAGAGAGGATTTGAAACTTAGCGCATAGCCCCTGAAATGTCTTGCCTCACAAAGCAGCCTAGGATACATCTCCTCTGGGCCTGGGGGTTCATCCACTTTTAAGCCCCTTAAACTGGTAATACCTCCTCCCTCGCCATGCTAATCTATTCAATTATATCACAGCCCCTGTCCTGCTTTCTCCATCTACATTGTCCTGGGGGTGGGACAGAACATACCCAAGGACGGTTATGATTCAATGAGTATGACTATGTCAGGCTGTTGCTTAACTAGTCTGTGAGGCAGCTTGCCCAATTTTGGCACACGCCCCCAGACGTTCATAGAATTTACAGTGCAGAAGGAGGCCATTCGGCCCATCTAGTCTGCTCCGGCTCCTGGAAGGAGCACCCTACCCAAGGTCAACACCTCCACCCTATCCCAGTAACCCCACCCATCACTAAGGACAATTGTGGACACTAAGGGCAATTTATCATGGCCAATCCACCTAACCTGCACATCTTTGGACTGTGGGAGGAAACCGGAGCACCCGGAGGAAACCCACGCACACACGGGGAGGATGTGCAGACTCCGCACAGACAGTGACCCAAGCCGGAATCGAACCTGGGACCCTGGAGCTGTGAAGCAATTGTGCTATCCACAGTGCTACCGTGCTGCCGTTGGGAAGGAAGACTTTGCAGTATTGACAGGGCTGAGTTTGCCATTGTTGTTTCCGGTGTCTAGGTCAATTCTGGGTGGCCAGTCAAGTTTTATTGCTCTGAGGCTTTCTTTTATCAGTTTGATTCAACTGAGTGGCTCACTGGACCAGTTCAGAGAGAATTTAAGCGTCAACCACATTCACAGGCCTTTGTCCCATCGAGTCTGCACCTACAGGTGAACATCTGACCTACCGACCTAATCCCATTTAACAGCACTTGGCCCAGAGCCTTGATTGCTGTGGGTCTGGAGACACATGTCGCCAGACCTGGTGAGGACAGCAGATTTCCTCCTCTAAAGGACATTAGTGAACCAGATTGTTTTTTAAGACAGTGGTAATTTCATCGCTCCTGCCTTTTACCCTATCACAGACCTCTTTCGTTTCCCTCCTCCTTGTTAACTCAGTTTCTGTCTCCACTTGTGCCCCCTTAATCACTATTTCCAGCATTTTCTGTTTTGACAACAATGTTATGATTTAGATGTTAAGTCTTCTTTTGTTTTTGGGTGGGACTTGATATTTAATATGATTACATTTAAATGACTTGGATGAGGAAGTGGAAGGGTGGGTTAGTAAGTTTGCCGATGACACAAAGGTTGGTGGAGTTGTAGATAGTGTCGAGGGCTGTTGCAGGTTACAGCAGGACATTGACAGAGCTGGGCTGAGAAGTGGCAAATGGAGTTCAACCTGGATTAATGGGAAGTGATTCATTTTGGAAGGTTGAATTTGAATGCTGAATACAGGGTATTCTTGAAAGCGTGGAGGAACAGAGGGATCTTGGGGCCCACGTACATAGATCCCTGAAAGTTGCCACCCATGTTGATAGGGTTGTTAAGAAGGCGTATGGTTTGTTGGCTTTCATTAACAAGGATGTGGAGATGCCGGCGTTGGACTGGGGTGAGCACAGTAAGAAGTCTTACAACACCAGGTTAAAGTCCAACAGGTTTGTTTCAAACACGAGCTTTCGGAGCACGGCTCCTTCTTCAGGTGAATGGAAAGGCTTGTTCCAGAAATGTTTATATAGACACTAGTTTATATAGTTCATTAACAAGGGGATTGAGTTTAAGAGCCGTGAGGTTTTGCTGCAGCTTTATAAAACCCTAGTTAGACCACACTTGAAATATTGTGTCCAGTTCTGGTCGCCTCATTACTGGAAGGATGTGGATTCTTTGGAGAGGGTTCAGAGGAGATTTACCAGGATGCTGCCTGGACTGGAGGGCATGTCTTTTGAAGAAAGGTTGAGGGAGCTAGGGCTTTTCTCACTAGAGCGAAGAAGGCAGAGAGGTGACTTGATAGAGGTGTACAGGTGATGAGAGGCATGGATAGAGTGGATAGCCAGAGACTTTTCCCCAGGGTGGAAATGGCTGTCACGAGGGGACATAATTTTAAGGTGATTGGAGGAAGGTATAGGGGAGATGTCAGAGGTAGATTCTTTACACAGAGAGTGGTGGGTGTGTGGAATGCACTGCCAGCAGAGGTCGTGGAGTCAGAGTCATTAGGGACGTTTAAGCGACTCTTGGACAGGCACATGGTCAGCAGTAAATTGAAGGGGTGTAGGTTAGGTTGATCTTAGGTTAGGTTAAATGGTCGGCACAACATCGTGGGCCGAAGGGCCTGTACTGTTCTATCTACATCCAGTTTAGAGTTGTTTGCTCCCTTGTATTATCGTTTCCTTGTTGACAGCTGATGCGACCATCAATTCATTCAGAGACACGAGTTGAAGTAAACTGTGGCTTTAATCGGCTTACAGCGGAGCCTGCCTGCGACTATGCTGAACTGAGGGCGGACTCGCAGGACCGCAGCACTTATACTTCCTGTTGGGGGCGGAGCCGAGGGCAGAGCCCTGTACATGCTCCTCATCTCCCCCTGTGGGCAGAGCCGCGTAACGGCTCACAGATGGAGGCCACAGGGACACAGTAATGTACAGTGTGAATTTATTGTGGTTACACATTCACCACATTCATTGTTAAAAAAATCAAGTCCGGCGGGGGTGACGGGTCTACAAGTTCAGTCGGTCCGGCACCCGAATCGTGCGTTGAGACCGACGAAGCACTGGTGTTGCAGCCGTTTCGGATGGCTGTGGAAGGATGTTCTGTGCGAGTCTGAGGGTGGACTCCGAGGGTGATTCTTCCAGAGCTTCGTTCCTGTGGACTGGTGTGACGGGTGGAAGGGGCCGCTGGAAGCAAATAGGTGCAGGGGCGCAGGGCATGGGAGATCAGGTGGGGTGTAGTGTAGGAGGTACACCCTCAGTGCAGGAGCAGGACCCTCTCTACCAGGGGGTCGGTCTTATGTGTCCGAACGTGTTTTCAGAGGAGGATAGGGCCCAGTGTCGTCAACCAGGGCGGAAGCGAGACCCCCGTAGTAGTTCCCCTAGGGAAGGCAAATAGGCGATCATGAGGAGTATGATTCATGGCCGTACAAAGGAGGAACCTAATAGCATGGAGCGCATCGGGGAGGACCTCCTGCCAGTGGGAGGTCGGGAGATTCCTGGACCGTAGGGTCAGTAGGACGGTCTTCCAGAGCGTCGCATTCTCCCTCTCCATCTGCCCGTTCCCCCTGGGGTAATAGCTGGTAGTCCTGCTCGAGGCAATGCCCTTACTGAGCAGGTACTGACGCAGCTCGTCGCTCATGAAGGACGAACCCCTGTCGCTCTGGACATAGTTAGGGAAACCGAACAGGGTGAAGACACTGTGCAGGGTTCTGATGACTGTATGGGAGGTCATATCGGGGCATGGGATGGCAAATGGGAAACGGGAAAATTTGTCTATAACATTGAGGAAATAAACGTTGTGATTAGTTGAAGGGAGGGGCCCTTTGAAATCGATGCTCAGGCGTTCAAAGGGCCGGGATGCCTTTACCAGGTGTGCCTTGTCTGGTCTATAGAAGTGCGGTTTACACTCCGCGCAGATCGAGCAATTCCTGGTGACAGCTTTAACCTCCTCGGTGGAGAAGGGCAGATTGCAGGCCTTGATGTAATGGGCGAGCCGGGTGACTCCCGGATGGCAGAGGTCATTGTGGATAGCCTGTAGTCGGTCGTGTTGCACGCTGGCCCATGTGCCGCGGGACAGGGCATCTGGGGGCTCACTGAGCTACCCAGGACGATATACGATATCATAATTATAGGTTAAGAGTTCAATCCTCCGCCGCAAGATTTTGTCATTCTTGATTTTGCCCCGCTGCGAGTTGTCAAACATAAAGGCAACCGATCTCTGGTCGGTGATGAGGGTAAACCTCCTACCAGCGAGGTAGTGCCTCCAGTGCCCCACGGCTTCCACAATGGCTTGGGCTTCCTTTTCGACTGAGGGGTGTCGAAGTTCCGAAGCGGAGAGGGTTCGGGAAAAGAACGCTACTGGCCTACCTGCCTGGTTCAGAGTGGCAGCGAGAGCGACCTCTGAGGCGTCGCTCTCCACCTGGAATGGGACGGACTCATCTACCGCCCAATGGCGGCTTTGGCAATGTCCGCCTTAATGCAGTTGAAGGCCTGGTGGGCCTCTGCTGACAGTGGGAAGAGGGTGGCCTTGAATAGTGGGCGGGCTTTGTCCGCATACTGGGGACCACTGGGCGTAGTATGAAAAAAATCCGAGGCACCTCTTGAGGGCCTTGGAACAGTGAGGGAGAGAGAGTTGTAAGAGGGAGCGCATACGGTCAGGGTCCGGTCCTAGGACCCCGTTTTCCACGACGTAGCCGAGGATGGCTAGTCTGGTTGTGCGGAAAACGCATTTCTCCTTATTATATGTGAGATTGAGTTTTTCGGCGGTTTGGAGAAATCGGTGGAGGATGGCGTCGTGGTCCTGCTGGTCATGGCCGCAGATGGTGACGTTATCCAAGTACGGAAACGTGGCCAGCAGCCCGTACTGGTCCACCATTCGGTCCATTACTCATTGGAACACTGAAACCCCGTTCGTGATGTCAAAGGGAACCTGGAGGAAATGGAAAAGGCGGCCATCTGCCTCGAACACCGTGTAGTGGCGGTCCTCCGGGCGGATTGAGAGCTGGTGGTATGCAGACTTCAGATCCACTGTGGAGAATATGCGGTACTGGGCGTCAAGGTACGTGAACTGATTAATGGTCTGGCTGTAATCAACCACCATCCGGAACTTTCCCCCGGTTTTGACGACCACCACCTGAGCTCTCCAGGGGCTGTTACTGGCCTCTATGACTCCTTCACGCAAAAGACGCCGGACTTTGGATCTGATAAACACCCTGTCCTGCAGGCTATACCTCCTGCTGCGAGTGGCCATTGGTTTGCAGTTGGTGGTGAGATTAGCGAAAAGTGGAGGGTCGTCGATTTTCAGCTTTGCTAGACTACATATAGTGCTTGGGGGAAGGGGTCCGCCAAAGCTGAGTGTTAGGCTCCTGAGGTTGCACTGGAAATCCGGTCCTAGGAGGAGGGGGGCGCAGAGGTCTGGGAGCACGTACAGTTGGAAGTTGGCGCCCTGTATTGTTAACATCGCAGTAGTGCGCCCCTGTATCTGAACGGAGTGCGACCCCGAGGCGGAGATTGTTTGCTGTGTCGGAAACATCGGGAACAAGCAGCGCCTTACCAGATCTGGCTGAACGAAGCTCTCAGTGATCCTGGAGTCGAACAGGCACGGTGTCTCGTATCCGTTGATCTGGACGGACATCATGGATCTCTTGAGGTGCTTTGGCTGCGACTGATTCAAAGTGACTGCACTGAGCTGCGGGTAGTCGGTGGTGCAGGAGCGGCCCCGTGATGACTGTCCGCAGAGGTTGTAATCATCGAGTGGCGTAGCGGGTGATGGCTAAGATGGCAGCCCCTGTTGATCACACGTGGCGGGCGGCGAGGAAAATGGCGTCCAAGATGGCCGCTCCCATGGATCGCACGTGGCGGGCGGCGAGGAAGATGGCGCCCAAGATCGCGGCCCCCATGAATCGCACATGGCCGGCCGAATGGGGAGGATTGCCAAGCTGGCGGCCCCACGTGAGTCGCACATGTTGTGCGGAGGCGGAGTCGGCAGACATGCTGCCACATTGCGGGGTCAGCGGGCCTGTGAGTCGAAGGAACGAGTGTTCAGGTTAGGGTTCGAGTTAGACTTTTTAGCTTTGGCCAGGCAGACCTTAGCAAAGTGCCCTTTCCGCCCGCAGCTGCTGCAGGTCACGTTGCGGGCCGGGCTGTGCTGCCGGGGGTGTTGGGGTTGGCTGCAAAAGTGGCACGATAGCCCTCCGTGGTGGGCGGGTGGCCACGCGGCGCGGGCCTGAGGCAGTCTCTGGTCGGGGGTCCACGATGGGGTCGCATGATCGGCCGGGAACACATTTAAACTTTGGAAAGCGACCTTTTTTACCGTGTCCTCCAGGTCCTGGGCCCCTTTCTCGAGAAGACGCTGCCGCACATAATTGGATCGGACCCCTGCAATGTGTACGTCTCGAACAGCGAGTTCCATGTGCTGGAAGGCTATCACGGCCTGGAAGTTACATTCTCGTGCTAGAGCTTTAAGGTCGTGCAGATAGTCTTCTAGTGACTCTGCAGGGCGCTGGCGGCGCGTTGTAAAGATGTGCCGCACGTAGACTTCATTCACGGGCCGCACGTACAGGCGATCGAGTATCACGAGGGTCTCAGTATAAGAGTCAGTTACATCAAGTTGAGTTGAAATACGATGGCTCACCCGTGCGTGGAGAAGACTGACTTTCTGTTCTTCGGTAACAGAGGAGGTAGTCGACGCAGCCAGGTAGGCCTTGAAGCACCGAAGCCAATGCAAAAAAATTTCCTTTGCTTCTGCGGCCTGTGAATCAAGTTCCAGTCGGTCAGGTTCCATAGGGCTGATTCCATAGCTAAAAAGTCAGTCTTCTCCACGCACGGGTGAGCCATCGTATTTCAACTCAACTTGATGTAACTGGATTCGACTTCCGGGCGGCGAGCGAGGAGGTCGCAGGGAGAGGGGCTCCCGCAAGCGCCAGGAAGGAACCCCCCCCGACAGGCCGGACGGCGGAGGAGGAGAAGCGGCAGCGGAGGAGAAGCGGAGGAGGAGCGGGCGGCGGAGAGGCGGAAGGCGGCGGCGGAGAGGCGGAAGGCGGCGGCGGAGAGGCGGAAGGCGGCGGCGGAGAGGCGGAAGGCGGAGGCGAGGAGCAGCGGCGACAGGGAGGCCCAGCAGCGGCAGGTCCAACCCCTCTCCCTCCCCCCCCCCCCCCCCCCCCCACGCGGGCCGGGAACGGTGCGGCAGCGGCGGGCCCTCTTCTACCCCCCCCCCCCCCAGACGCGGGCCGGGAACGGTGCGGCAGCGGCGGGCCCTCTTCTCTCTCCCGCACCCCCCCAGACGCGGGCCGGGAGCTGTGCGGCAGCGGCGGGCCCACTTTTCTCCCCCCCCCCCCCCAACCAGCAGCGGGGACCCCCCCCCCAACCAGCAGCGGGGACCCCCCCCCAACCAGCAGCGGGGACCCCCCCCCCAACCAGCAGCGGGGACCCCCCCCCAACCAGCAGCGGGGACCCCCCCCCCACCAGCAGCGGGGACCCCCCCCAACCAGCAGCGGGGACCCCCCCCCCAACCAGCAGCGGGGACCCCCTCCCCCCCCCCCCCAACCAGCAGCGGGGACACCCCCCCCAACCAGCAGCGGGGACACCCCCCCCCCCCCCCCAACCAGCAGCGGGGACACCCCCCCTACCGGCAGCGACCACCGGCCCACTCGCCCCTCCCCCCCCCCCCCCCCCCCACAACTGCAGTGACCACCACGTGGCAAGGACAAAGAGACTCTCTCTCTCTCCTGGGTGAGTAGGGAGAGAAAACAAAAGAAAAAAGAGACTTATATTTCTGTTCTTTTTTTAAAAAAAACCCAAAAGAAAACCCAAGAGAAAAGGGGTAAAATAAAGGGGTAAAGGAAAGAAGGGGGGAAATAAATTTTTATTTAAAAAGAAAATATATATATATATTTTTATATATATATATATATATATAATAATAAATAAAATTAAAATAGGGTGCGGAAAAGGGGGAAAAGAAGAACAAGGAGAGAAGAAACCATGAAGGGGAAGGGGGAGAAAAAAATGCCAGAAGGGAGCCAAGAGAAAGGGGGCACCGGAAGTAGACGGGGCAAAGGGCAAACCAGCTTGGGCGAACGAGTCAACACGCGAAGCAGCGGGAAGGATGTATCGCTGCATCCAAAAGAGCTGGACGGGCGGGCAACCTCTCCCCTGGGGTTAGAGGGGGGCGTGAATTGGAAGGAAGCCTTTGCCGAGATGGTGAGGGAGCAGCTGCAGGCAATCAAGGCAGACGCAGAGGCCGCAGCACAGGCAGCAGTGACCAGGGCCATGTCAGGGGTGCAGCAGGCTCTGACCAGAATGGAGGAGAAAGTGGATGCCCAAGGGAAGATACTGGAAGCCCAGGGGGCAACCATTAAAGAGCTGGAGAAGGCAGCGACTGACGTGAGCGACCGGGTCATGTCCCTGGAGAGGGAAATGGCGAAACTGAGTGCAACACAGGGGAGCCTGAAGGGCAGGGTAGACGACCAGGAGAACAGCTCGAGAAGGCAAAATATTAGGATAGTGGGCCTGCCAGAGGGGATCGAGGGTAGAAATCCCACAACATTCGTGGCTGCGATGCTGGGCTCCTTAGTGGGGCGGGAAACTTTTCCCACCCCACCGGAAATGGACAGAGCTCATCGGTCACTGCGCCCGAAGCCCAAGGAAGGGGAAAAACCGAGAGCAGTTATAACCAAACTGCACCGGTACCGGGATAGGGAGACAATCCTGCGCTGGGCCAAGGAGAATAGAGCCTGCAAATGGAACGGGCTCGCCATCCGAATCTACGAGGATCTTGGAGCGGACATAGCTAAGAGACGGGCGGAGTTCAACAGAGCGAAAGCAGCTCTCTACAAGAACAAAGTACGTTTTGGTATGCTGTACCCAGCAAAACTCTGGGTCACATACCAAAATAAGGAATATTTCTTTACAGCCCCTGCCGAGGCGAATAGATTCGTCGAGGAGCACGGGCTGGAAAAACGCCATGGGAAGTAGGGACGAGGGGCCCATGGCAAGGAGAAACGTCATGCCGACGGGTAGGTGGGGAGGGGCGAGGCAAAGCCAGCCCCCTCCCCCCTGGCAGGAACACCCAGAACGAAAAACAACCCAATGCCCAAGGGCCCGCTCCAGGTGGGAGGCCAGGCCCCGGCACGAGGGAACGGGAGTACTGGAGAGGGGAGAGGAGAAGCGGGACAGCAACCTCCGAGAGGGGAGCCACCGTGCTAGCAGGAAAGCTAGCGACGGGGGAGCGCAACAGAGCAGGGCCGCAGCGCACCCCCAACAGGGGGGAAGGCGCCAGGCAGGGGAGGGGGGGATCACCCATCAAAGGTGGGAGAGCAAATGGGGACAGGAATGGGGGAGAGAGGGGCAATGGAGGGGTATACAGGGGAGGGGGGAAAAGGGATAGAGCGGGGGGGGGGGGGGGGGGCACTCGGGGGGCGAGAGACCAGGGAGGGGAAATGCAGGGACGAAGGGACAAAAGAGGCCAGAAAGGGAATAGGGCCACAAAGTGCCACGGACAAGGGCTCGAAACAGGGAACCGCTGCAAGCACCCACCCAGTACGGTCTGTGGGTGAAGGGGCCCCCCGGAGTGCAGGGGACTACCCGCGTGGCGGACACACAGTGGACGGCTATGGCGGGTGTCCCCGGGACAAGGGGGAACCCCGGAGCGCAGGGACCCGACCGCATGGGGAGAGCAGTGATAGTGGACATCCTGGACAGCCCCCTAACAAAGGGAAACCCCAGAGGGCAGGGGCGCGTCCACCGGACAAATATGGTTAACCCCACAGGAGCAAGGGGGCAGAAGCCCCCCACCAGAATAGTCACCTGGAACGTAAGGGGACTTAACGGCCCAGTGAAGAGATCTAGAGTCCTCACCCACCTTAGAAACATGAGGGCCGACATAGTCTTCCTCCAAGAGACGCACCTGAGGGAGCAGGACCAACTGCGGGTAAGAAAGGGCTGGGTGGGACAAACCTATCATTCCTGTTATGGGGCAAGGGCCAGGGGGGTGGCGATCCTGATTGGCAAGAGGACAATGTTTAGGGCGACAAAGACGGTTACGGACCCAGGGGGACGGTATGTCATGGTCAGCGGGGCCCTGGATGGGGCGCCGGTAGTTCTAGTTAACGTGTACGCGCCCAACTGGGACGACACGAGCTTCATCCAAAAGACCATGGCAGAAATCCCGGACATAGCGACGCACCGACTAATCATGGGGGGGGACTTCAACTGTGTACAGGACCCAAAGACGGACAGATCAAACTCCAGAACGGGGAAAACCTCAAACATGGCAAGGGAACTCAGTCACTATATGGAGCAGATGGGAGCAGTGGACCCCTGGAGATTCGCCCACCCGGGGGAGAAAGAATTCTCTTTCTTCTCCCCAGTACACAATGTGTACACCAGAATTGACTTCTTTGTGGTGGGGAAAACGGTGCTTCCAGGGATAGACAAGGTGGAATATTCCGCAATTGTGATATCAGACCACGCCCCACACTACATGGACGTGCGGCTGGAGACGGGAAGGGCCCAGCGCCCCACATGGAGGTTGGACGGTCCCTTACTAGCTGACAAGGCCTTCAGCGAAAGGATAGCGCGGGCCATAGCGGAATACACGGAGAACAACCAAAACGGGGAGGTCTCATCCTCCACGTTCTGGGAAGCACTTAAGGCCGTACTAAGAGGGGAAATCATTGCCTACAAAGCGCAAAGAGATAGGGAGGAAAGGGTGGCTAGGCAGAAGCTGGTTGACTCCATACTGGAGGTAGACCGTAAATACTCCGAGGCCCCGACCGTAGAGCTCCTGGCGGAGAGAAAAGAATTACAAAGGAACTTTGACCTGCTCTCCACCAGGAAAGCAGTACACCAACTCCGCCAGGCACACGGGGCCCTGTACGAACACGGAGACAAAGCCAGCCGCCTGTTGGCACACCAGCTGAGAAAGCAGGCAGCCAGCAGGGAAATTGCGCAAATCAGAGGTACCAGAGGCACGTGGGAAACAGAACCAGAGAGGATCAACTAAACCTTCAAGGCCTTCTACCAAGAGCTGTACACCTCAGAGCCCCCAACGGGGAAGGCTGGGATGAACCGGTTTCTTGATGGACTGGACATACCAGTCGTGGGAGAGGGCAGAAAACGGGATCTGGAAGCACCACTAGCACTGGGAGAGATCATGGAGAGCATTAGCTCCATGCAGGCGGGGAAGGCGCCGGGACCGGACGGATTCCCGGCGGACTTCTACAAAAAATTTGCGACAGCGCTGGCCCCGCACCTGCGGGAGATGTTCACAGACTCGCTAGCTCGGGGCACACTGCCACCCACGTTAGCACAGGCCTCAATCTCGCTGATACCTAAGAAAGACAAAGACCCAACGGAATGTGGGTCATACAGACCCATATCCCTGCTGAATGCAGACGCCAAAATACTGGCCAAAATCCTAGCCAAAAGGCTAGAAGACTGTGTGCCTGAGGTGGTCACAGAGGACCAGACGGGCTTCGTCAAAGGTAGACAGCTTACCGCGAACATCAGGCGCCTGCTGAACGTGATAATGACCCCCTCCGGGGAGAGAACACAAGAGGTGATCGTCTCCCTGGACGCAGAAAAGGCCTTCGACAGAGTCGAATGGAAATACCTCATAGAGGTACTGGAGCGGTTCGGGCTTGGAACAGGGTTCACCGCTTGGGTAAAGCTCCTATACAACGCTCCCATGGCGAGTGTACGGACCAACAATACCAACTCCCAATACTTCCAGCTGCACAGGGGCACCAGACAAGGATGCCCACTGTCCCCGCTGCTGTTCGCACTAGCAATCGAACCGCTAGCAATCGCGCTCAGGGCAGCAAAAAATTGGAGGGGGATCCGAAGGGGAGGTAGAGAGCACAGAGTCTCACTCTATGCGGATGATCTGCTCCTCTATATCTCGGACCCACAAAGCAGCATGGACGGAATCATAGCGCTCCTGAAAGAGTTTGGAGCCTTCTCGGGCTACAAACTCAACATGAGCAAAAGTGAGATCTTCCCAGTACACCCGCAAGGGGGGGGGGGGGGGGGGCAGCGCTAAAGGGCCTGCCGTTCAAACAAGCCCGAAATAAATTCCGCTACCTGGGGATCCAAATAGCCCATGACTGGAAAGGGGTCCACAAATGGAACCTCACCAGCCTGACGGAGGAAGTTAAAAAGGACCTGCAAAGATGGAACACACTCCCGCTCTCCCTCGCGGGGAGAGTCCAGACGATCAAAATGAACGTACTGCCCAGGTTCCTTTTCCTGTTTAGATCCATTCCGATCTACATCCCCAAGGCCTTTTTCAAAGTGCTGGACAAACATATCATGGCGTTCGTATGGGGGGGTAAAAATGCTAGGATCCCAAAGAAGGTCATACAAAAAACAAAATCCAGGGGGGGGCTAGCCCTCCCGAATCTACAATTCTACCACTGGGCGGCAACAGCCGAGCGAGTAAGGGGATGGATCCAGGAGCCAGAAGCCGAGTGGGTGCGTGCGGAGGAGGCCTCCTGCATGGGAACCTCCCTCCGGGCCCTCGCCACGGCAGCACTCCCATCCCCACCCAAAAAACACTCCACCAGCCCAGTGGTGACAGCCACCCTCCAATCCTGGAACCAACTGTGGCAGCAATTTGGCCTGTACAAAATGTCGGACAAGGCTCCCATCTGCAACAACCATAGGTTCAAACCAGCACTGACCGACGCCACCTTCAAAAGGTGGAGGCAGGACGGGGGGACACTGACAGTCAGGGACCTATACACGGACGACAGGATCGCAACACTGGACGAACTGACAGAGAAATTTCAGCTAGCTGGGGGGAACGAGCTACGGTACCTGCAGCTCAAAAACTTCCTACGAAAGGAGACAAGGACGTACCCACAACCGCCACGACAGACACTATTGGAAGACCTACTGGACGCAAGTATCCTAGAGAAAGGGAACTGTAGTGACATGTATGACCGACTGGTAGATAGGGACGACACCGTACTGGACGCAACAAGAAGGAAATGGGAGGACGACCTGGGGATGGAGATAGGGTGGGGACTCTGGAGCGAAGCACTGCATAGGGTCAACTCCACCTCCACGTGCGCAAGGCTCAGCCTGACGCAACTAAAAGTGGTACATAGAGCCCACTTAACGAGAAACCGTATGAGTAGGTTCTTCCCGGAGGTGGAGGACAAATGTGAGCGGTGCCAGAGAGGCCCGGCCAACCACGCCCACATGTTCTGGTCTTGCCCCAGACTTGTGGAGTACTGGACAGCCTTCTTCGAGGCTATGTCCAAAGTGGTGGGGGTGAGGGTGGAGCCATGCCCGATAGTGGCGGTCTTCGGGGTTTCAGACCAGCCAGATCTATTCCTGGGGAGGAGGGCGGACGCCCTTGCCTTTGCCTCCTGATTGCCCGCCGTAGAATCCTGTTTGGCTGGCAGTCAGCAGCACCACCTAGAGCTGCAGACTGGCTGTCCGACCTCTCGGAATCTCTCCAAATGGAGAAAATCAAATTCGCCATCCGAGGGTCGGACGACGGCTTCCACAGAACGTGGGAGCCATTCATGCAACTGTTCCGGGACCTGTTTGTGGCCAACGTACATGAGGAAGAATAGTCGGGTGGCCAAGAACCAGGGGAAAATGGGCGGGAATCGGGGGAAGGTAGCCGGGGGGGGCGGGGGGGGGGGGGGGCTACGGGCTCGGTATGGGGGTTTGATGGCAAGCCAAGGCCCAAAACCAAACTATAAATAAATGCCTATAAACATGTGCCTCGGCCATATTGGGGAATGTAAAATATGTATGCTGGCTAAAGGGGGCGGCCACAATTATTGTTATGAAGATGCTTACCTGTAAATATTCATGTAAAAAATTTTTGTGTTTTCATTTTTTTTTCTCTCTCTCTAATAACTTGTAATTTGTCATATATAAAATATGAAAACTCAATAAAAAAACATTTATAAAAAAAAACTTGATGTAACTGACTCTTATACTGAGACCCTCGTGATACTCGATCGCCTGTACGTGCGGCCCGTGAATGAAGTCTACGTGCGGCACATCTTTACAACTCGCCGCCAGCGCACTGCAGAGTCACTAGAAGACTATCTGCACGACCTTAAAGCTCTAGCACGAGAATGTAACTTCCAGGCCGTGATAGCCTTCCAGCACATGGAACTCGCTGTTCGAGACGTGCACATTTTAAGTCAATTAAATTGATGCGACCATCAATTCATTGCAGTTGAAGTAAACTGTGGCTTTATTCGGCTTTACAACTGAGCCTGCCTGCGACTATGCTGAACTGAGGGCGGACTCGCAGGACCGCAGCACTTATACTTCCTGAAGGGGCCGGAGTCCTGTACGTGCTCCTCATCTCCCCCTGTGGGCAGAGCCACGTAACAGCTCACAGACGGAGCCCACAGGGACACAGTAATGTACAGTGTTAATTTATAATGGTTACCCATTCACCACAACACCCCAGGAACAATACAATGTCCTTCTGGAACAGAAGCAGTTTACAGAATCCAAGTGCATTCCTGTTCCCGCCCCGCAGCAGCCTGCTCTCCGAAGCATTTGCCCGGACTGCCAGCTTTTGGCGACCCGCAAGAACCGTATATATTTCCTGTTCTTCAGTAAATGCAACAAGAACCGCACACTTTAGCCGTGGGAAATGCTGTCAAAGTCATTTGAAATACTCATTCCAGGTGAATGGGCGGGTCGTCTTTTTCACTTTTTGCAAAGTCACTTCCTGGATTACAACACGGTTTACGATCAGCTGACCCCGGGCTCACATAAAACCGTAGGTGGGGTGATGATTTAGCACAAATAAGTTGTGTAGGGGACGTTGTGTGTGTGTATAGCTGATCAATGGCTGAGAATAGTATATTGTACTGGGGTTCAGGCTCCCCGCCCTGCTGGAGGATCATGATCGCTCTCCAAGAAAAGAAACTGCACTCAATGCCGCAGAAATTACTGAGTTTCGACAAACAGGAACACAAGTTACCGGAGGTTCTGGCCATAAACCCCAGGGGACAGGTAATACAAGTTTTATGTTCTGAACAGGATTCTGTGACTGATCAGAAGTCTGTATATGTTTCTATGCAGTTCCGTGTTCAGTACACTGCCTGACTCTGCGGCTGAGAGAAGAAACTCGCCATTTTACAACTTAAAATCGAGGGTAACAACTTTCCAATCATTCTCTTTCACCCAGTAACTGCTTTAATTTTGTCTCCATGTTTGTGCCCCAGCTTCCAAGCTTCAAGCATGAAGGTAACGTCGTGAATGAATCTTTGGCGGCCTGCATGTATCTGGAGGTAAGTGACAATGTGCTTGAGATCGAAACTGCACCCGGGGGAGTTTCCTCGTTTCACTCTGTATGTGCGTCAGAGTTCCTGATCTGAGACACTTGGAGCTTCTTTGAAGGTTCACACAGTCTGTCGCCCAGACAAGACGGGAAGTCTCAGCTAAAACCGCACAGAAGTTGAGAATCTGAAATAACATCGGAAAATATTGCAAATACTCGTAGGAGCTGAGGAAATCATAGGGCTTCTGCAGGGTATTATTGATCGATAGTTTTCCCCGGAGATGGAGAATTCGTGGGTGGACTATGTAATTTAGAATTTAGAACAGTACAGCACAGAACAGGCCCTTCGGCCCTCAATGTTGTGCCGAGCCATGATCGCCCTACTCAAACCCACGTATCCACCCTATACCTGTAACCCAACAACCCCCCCCCCCCCCCCCAACCTTACTTTTATTAGGACACTACGGGCAATTTAGCATGGCCAATCCACCTAACCCGCACATCTTTGGACTGTGGGAGGAAACCGGAGCACCCGGAGGAAACCCACGCACACAGGGGGAGGACGTGCAGACTCCACACAGACAGTGACCCAGCCGGGAATCGAACCTGGAGCTGTGAAGCATTTATGCTAACCACCATGCTACCCTGCTGCCCTCATGGCGAGGATAGGAAACCTGAATCCAAGTCGATTGAAACGTTCCGGGAGTTCAGTGTGAGCCTAAGTGTACTCCACATATCACACCTAACTAAAAGGACGGTGCGGGTACCCATAGCAACTAATGCATTTTATTTGGAGGAACTGAGTGGTGTTGAAGGAAAAGCTATTACGTCGTAGAACAGGTTTAGCCAGGGAAAGGAGGTTTGGAATGTTTGGAGACTGTCTGGGCCTCTGTTCCAGGAAGAAGCAAAAGCCATCGAGTTGGAGGATTGAGGGGGTTTGGATGCATACGGTTCAGACAGGCCTGGAAACTGTTAATGAGCGAGAGGTCATCGGAAGATTCCTGGACATTGTTGGGTAGAAACTTTCAGGAAGAAAGATTAGATTAGATATCAGTTCAGTGGGGCAGGAACAGGCTAAAATGATTAGATATCAGTTCAGTGGGGCAGGCACAGGCTAAAATGATGGGCCTATCAGGACAGTTCTGTTTGTGGATTTTGGGAAGGGGGTAGAAGGAGATTAGGGTCAATAATGTTCAAGGATATGGACAGAAAATCTCCAGAGGAGATGAATCCCTACAGATGAATCATAGAATCCCTACAGTGCAGAAGGAGGCCATTCGGCCCATCGAGTCTGCACTGACCATCTGAAAGAGAAACTCACCCAATCCCACTCCTCCGCCTTATCCTCTAACCTACACATGTTAGGGGCAGCACGAGGGCACATTGGTTAGCACTGCTAGATCACAGCACCCGGGACCCGGGTTCAATTCCGGCCTTGAGTGACTATCTGTCTGTGTCGAGTTTGTACGTTCATCCCTTGTGTGCATGGGTTTCCTCCCGTAGTCCAAAGATGTGCAGGTTTAGGTGGATTGGCCACACTAAATTGCTCCTTCATTTCCAGGGATGTACAGGTTAGGTTGTGAGGAGAGGGTGTTTTGGCCTCAACTGCTTCCTGTGGTAGTGAATTCCACATGCTGACTACTCTCTGGGTGAAGAAACTTCTCCTCATCCCAGTTTCTAAATAGCCTACCCCGTATCATTAGACTGTGACTCCTGGTTCTGGACACGCCCACCATTGGGAACATCCTTCTTGCATCTACCCTGTCTCATCCTGTTAGAATTTTATAGGTTTCTATGAGATCCGTCTTCATTTTTCTGAACTCCAGCGAATACAATCCTAACCGACTCAATATCTCCTCATGTTCATCCTGCCATCCCAGGAATCAGTCTGATAACCTATTGCTGCACTTCCTCTATAGATAGAACATCCCTAAGGGGGCCAATACTGCACACAATATTCCGAGTGTGGCCCCACCAAGGCCCTAGATAATTGCAACAAGGCATCCCTGCTCCTGTACTTGAATCCTCTCGCTATGAAGGCCAACATACCATTTAACCTGCTCACCACCTGCCGCAACTGCATGCTTGTGTTCAGCGACTGGTGTACAAGGGCAACCAGGTCCCATTGCACATTCCCCTTTCTCAATCCATTCTCATTCCGATAATCTGCCTTCCTATTTTTGCGACCAAAGCTCGCATTTATCCACATGATACTGCATATGCCTTACATTTACCCACTCGCTTAACCTGCTCAAATCACACTAAAGCATCTCTGCATCATCCTCACAGCTCACCGCCCCCCAACCCCAGGTTTATGTCAAAATATGCATATTTTGAGAGTTTCAGATATTTGCCAATCCTGGTGACAATGCGAGTTAGTGAGACATGTGACAGTCTGAACTGTCACCCAATCAGGCTGGAATAAGTGAGGAAGGGCAAAGCCTTGGTGATTGGTTCTGACTGGAACAGACCTCCTCTCCCTCAGATTGGGGGTTGTTCAGTAGACGTGCTGATGGGTACAAGGTGGGTTGTCAGTTTGTTCTCCTCTTGTTCCATCTCTGCACTGCTCACTACCTGCAGAGCCTAGTGCCAGATGACGAGGAAACCCATTCACTAAGTAATCCGACAAGGAAACTCTACCAAACAAGACCAGCAAGCTGTTAGCTGCCCACCATGACCTTGTAATGTATTGTGACCCCTCATATAATCTCACACATGTGCACCCAAGCTTCAGATCCAATGTCTAACTACAAGCATTTTTTAAATCCTACTTTCCAAGGCTCTAACATCTGAAGTAATTGTGGATTGGAATTACTGCAGAGAACTCCATCATTTTCTGGTATTCAGGTGTATCCAAGACTGTCACTGTTCCTCGGTTCTTTCAGATTCCACCTTCAGGGATTACCATCACCATTAGCCTCCTGAGTGTGTCTTTGTGGTAGTATGACTAAAGGTATTACGGTACCTAACAATGCCGAGACACCATTGGTAGATAAGGCTCGCTGCTTATTGGTCCATTGGTATGTAATACTTGTCATCTATTGGTTAAGGCTGTAAGGTAGCTCCGCCCAGTAAAGGCGGGGTATAAGAGCCCGTGTATCCCTCGCAGTTTCCTTTCTGTACCTGAGCTGCTGGGGGAAACATCTAGCCTATTAAAGCCTTCAGTTCGGACTACAACCTCGATTCTGTGGTCATTGATAGTGCATCAGTCTTCAGCCCAAGAAAGGTTGTCACAATCTTTGTCCCCATAGATACCCAATGTACCTGAAGTATTGCCTTCTGCCGTGCTCCAATAATAGTGGTTTGTATCCCTGGAGTGTCAGACAGGGTTTTGTGCTCCATGCAGTGGAGTGGGACTTGAAATGACAACCATCTGATTCCGAGGCAGGGTTGCTATCACTGAGTCATGGCTGACACCTATGGTATGATGTGACTTTAAGAGAAGCAGGCCATTATGAGAATTTGGCAGTGTTTGTTGATGTGTACTTTGTATTAGTTTATATGATGGGTGTGGAATTCCAGGTATCCCGTATGTTACATTCGCTGGTCTCTACAACAGTGGCTGCTGGGGCTTCCAGGGAGTAAAATGAAAGATGGGGAAGGGAGAAAACCAGCAAGGATTCAATAAATAAAAATTAGCTGTAAATATAAAACCCACATTTCTTGAAATTTCTGCAGCGGAGCTAGTGTCTCTGCCAAGATGTCATGTGTGCGAGGTCCTCAACTTTGTAGCATAGTTAGAAGAGTGCAGAAGAAGCCATTTGGCCCATCAGTTTTGCACCGACCCTCTGAAAGTGCACTCTCGTCAGGCCTACTTTCCCGTCCTATCCCCATGACCCCACCTAAGCTGCACATCTTTGGACCCTAAGGGGCCATTTATCATGGCCAATCCACCTAACCTGCACCTCTTTGGACTGTGGGAGGAAACCCACACAGACACTGGGAGAAAATGCAAACTCTACACAATCACCCAAGGCCGGAATTGAACCTGGGTCCCTGGTGCTGTGAGGCAACAGCGCTAACTACTGTGCCAAATTGTATTCTGGAATGTCCAGAATTGAAAATTAATCTCCTAATCATAGAGAATGTTCTAAATAAATACCAAAAGGTGAACCATCGAAGTTATGACATTCCTGAAGATTGTGTAATCCAACACTAAATGAACTGATACCTAGCCCCAGTTAGGTAGAAAAACACTTGCCGAGACTTGCTACTCTTTTTCCAGTACATTAGACCTTAATCCAATATCCCAAACTGATTTTTAAATTCCGTAAAACCGTCTCCATAGACAAATGATTATTAATACATTGGTGTACAGCTTTTGACTAACCCAGCTCAGGTTAAAGGATGAAACATCCTGGCAGTGTTGATATCTGCCAAAGTTACAGCAGCTATCGGTTAAACTAAGCCAATGTGCAGGCATGGGGGAGGTGTGGGATGGTATCGCTCATGTTACAATAAAGTCATATGATTAAGTCAAAAATCATTAGGTATGAAAATGAAGTTTCAAAGAGTTGGAAACATAATATTCCACCGGATTTCCTGATATTATTGATGAGACCATCAATTCACGCGACACGTGGTTAGAAGCGAACAGTGGTTTTAATCGTCTTACAACAGAGCCTGCCTGTGACGAGATGAACTCTAGATGAACTGGCAGGCAGGCTCACAACAGCAACCTTTATACTTCCGGTTAGGGGGAGGAGCCAAGGGTGGAGCCCAGTACAAGCTCCTCATCTCCCCCTATGGGTAGAACTGCACAACTACACATGATCTAGTACAAGGTACAGGCTCAACACATGTTGTACAATACAGTGTGGATTATTAGCGTTTATAATTCACCACAATTATTTCATGGGATGTCTCTTTGCTTTACAGAGTCAGTTCAAATCCCAAGGTAACCCACTGATTCCAGATCCTCCAGCAGAACAAGCTCTGGTTTACCAGAGAATGTTTGAGGTCCTAACTCTACACCAGAAAATGGGTAAGTTTCTGACTGAGAGCCATTGCGTCACTGTTACAATTCATTCAGGGCGTGATTCTCCCAGCTGCTTTCTGAAGATGGGGTTATGGAGGAGGGTGTGTGGTGGAGGGATGGAAGGAAGGAGTGTTTGAGGTGGAGAGATTGGTGTAGAAGGACCAGGTGAGAGGGAGGTGAGGGGTGTGAGGACAGGGGGGGGCATGAAAAGAGGAAGGCTGTGCAGGAGGAAAGGGGGCAGCTGGAAGGTAGAAGAAGTGGAGGCAGAGGAGGCAAATGCAGGTAAGAGGATAAGGAAGAGGTTATTTAGAAAATGATTTGCACAAAGCGGAGTGACTATACACAACACACTTTACTTGAGAAGGAAAGCAACGATAGTTTCTGTGGAGTTAGGATCTAAGTAATTCACCACACGCAGTCCCATCTCCACCAGTTCCGACCCAGTCTGTGTCCGCACATATTCCCCTCATCAAACTACAATACAGTAAGTAATTCTCTGCAACTGACGGGGAAACTGCATTGCTTTTGCTGTGTTTTCTCAGACTTCCCCATTGGGAGTTGATTAAACGCAAACAACCTGTTTCTTATTGTTACTGTCACAGGAATTGTCCTGATGTTAATAAGAACATAAGAACTAGGAGCAGGAGTAGGCCATCTGGCCCCTCGAGCCTGCTACGCCATTCAATTAGATCATGGCTGATCTTTTGTGGACTCAGCTCCACTTTCCGGTCCGAACACCATAACCCTTAATCCCTTTATTCTTCAAAAAACTATCTATCTTTACCTTAAAAACATGTAGTGAAGGAGCCTCAACTGCTTCACTGGGCAAGGAATTCCATAGATTCACAACCCTTTGGGTGAAGAAGTTCCTCCTAAACCCAGTCCTAAATCTACTTCCCCTTATTTTGAGGCTATGTCCCCTAGTTCTGCTGTCACCCGCCAGTGGAAACAACCTGTTCGCATTTATCCTATCTATTCCCTTCATAATTTTAAATGTTTCTATAAGATTCCCCCCTCATCCTTCTAAATTCCAACGAGTACAGTCCCAGTCTACTCAACCTCTCCTCATAATCCAACCCCTTCAGCTCTGGGATTAACCTAGTGAATCTCCTCTGCACACCCTCCAGCGCCAGTACGTCCTTTCTCAAGTAAGGAGACCAAAACTGAACACAATACTCCAGGTGTGGCCGCACTAACACCTTATACAATTGCAACATAACCTCCCTAGTCTTAAACTCCATCCCTCTAGCAATGAAGGACAAAATTCCATTTGCCTTCTTAATCACCTGTTGCACTTTTAAACCAACCTTCTGTGACTCATGCACTAGCACACCCAAGTCTCTCTGAACAGCGGCATGCTTTAATATTTTATCGTTTAAATAATAATCCCGTTTGCTGTTATTCCTACCAAAATGGATAACCTCACATTTGTCAACATTGTATTCCATCTGCCAGACCCTAGCCCATTCACTTAACCTATCCAAATCCCTCTGCAGACTTCCAGTATCCTCTGCACTTTTCGCTTTACCACTCATCTTGGTGTCATCTGCAAACTTGGACACATTGCCCTTGGTCCCCAACTCCAAATCATCTATGTAAATTGTGAACAATTGTGGGCCCAACACGGATCCCTGAAGGACACCACTAGCTACTGATTGCCAACCAGAGAAACTCCCATTTATCCCAACTCTTTGCTTTCTATTAATTAACCAATCCTCTATCCATGCTACTACTTTACCCTTAATGCCATGCATCTTTATCTTTTGCAACAACCTTTTGTGTGGCACCTTGTCAAAGGCTTTCTGGAAATCCAGATATACCACATCCATCGGCTCCCCGTTATCTACTGCACTGGTAATGTCCTCAAAAAATTCCACTAAATTAATTAGTTAGGCATGATCTGCCCTTTACGAACCCATGCTGCGTCTGCCCAATGGGACAATTTCTATCCAGATGCCTCGCTATTTCTTCCTTGATGATAGATTCCAGCATCTTCCCTACTACCGAAGTTAAACTCACTGGCCTATAATTTCATGCTTTCTGCCTACCTCCTTTTTTAAACAGTGGCGTCACGTTTGCTAATTTCCAATCCACCGGGACCACCCCAGAGTCTAGTGAATTTCGGTAAATTATCACTAGTGCATCTGCAATTTCCCTAGCCATCTCTTTTAGCACTCTGGGATGCATTCCATCAGGGCCACGAGACTTGTCCACGTTTAGCCCCATTAGCTTGCCCATCACTCCCTCCTTAGTGATAACAATCCTCTCAAGGTCCTCACCTGTCATAGCCTCATTTCTATCAGTCGCAGCCTCATTTCTATCAGGTGAGTAGCTCCCCTGAATCACTACAGGGCTCCAGCAATTGCTACAACACTAGCATTCGAGTGAGAGGTTTACCAGTGTCATGTGAAGCAGAGTAAGAAGTCTTACAACACCAGGTTAAAGTCCAACAGGTTTGTTTCAAACACGAGCTTTCGGAGCACTGCTCCTTCCTCGGGTGAAGGAGCTGCGCTCCGAAAGCTCATAGAACATAGAACAGTACAGCACAGAACAGGCCCTTCGGCCCTCGATGTTGTGCCGAGCAATGATCACCCTACTCAAACCCACGTATCCACCCTATACCCGTAACTCAACAACCCCACCCCCCTTAACCTTACTTTTTAGGACACTACGGGCAATTTAGCATGGCTAATCTACCTAACCCGCACATCTTTGGACTGGTGGGAGGAAACCGGAGCACCCGGAGGAAACCCACGCACACACTGGGAGGACGTGCAGACTCCACACAGACAGTGACCCAGCCGGAAACTGAACCTGGGACCCTGGAGCTGTGAAGCATTTATGCTAGCTACTGTGCTGCCCCACAAACCTGTTGGACTTTAACCTGGTGTTGTAAGACTTCTTAATGTGCTCACCCCAGTCCAACGCCGACATCTCCACATCATGTGAAGCAGAGACTGTTTTAATATCATTGTTTTTCTACCTGCAGCTGATTTTGCATTCTACAATTGGAGGGTTCCAGAACCTGAGCGACATGAAGCTGCACTGGCAAGAAATAAATCTGCACTGACAACAGAGTTTACTCTCTGGGAAGGATATCTGGGGAAGGTATGCTGCAATGCAATGAGGAGGGGGTGATTCTTCAGTTGTACGGAGCTGTGGTGATACCCCATCTGGAGCACTGCATTCAGTTTGGAGCACCACATCTCGGGAAGGAAACATTGGCTTTGGTGGGCATACAGCAAATGTTCACTAGAATGACCGTTGGGTTTACTGGGTTACGTTATGAAGAACTGTTGCATAATCACTGCTAGTATTCCCTCTACAACACTGAGGGGTGGACTATTTGAGGGTCTTAAAATCATAAAAGAGGCAAGGTAGAAAACTGGTTCCCGAGGCAGGAGAGTCACGAATGAGACCACAAGTTTCTATAATTGGAGCTAGGCTGTTCAGGAAAAAATTAGGCAACACTTTCTTTTGCACAGAGGGAAGCATGTAATTTTCAAGAATGAAATTGATAGAATATGTTGTGGAGGATATTTTAAAAATTCATTCATGAGATGAGGGTGTTGCTGGCTTAGCCAGCATTTATTGACAATTACTAATTGCCCTTGAGAAGGTGGTGGTGAGTTGCCTTCTTGAACCGCTGCAGTCTATGTGGTCTAGATACATCCGCAGTGCTGTTGGGGAGGGAGTTCCAGGATTCTGATCCAGCGACAATAAAGCCGGGAGATGTAGTTTTGAGTCGGGATGGTGTGTGACTTTGAAGGGAACTTTCAGATGGAACTGTTTCCATATGTCTGCTGACCTTCTGTATCTAAGGGAAGAGCTTGTGGGTGTGGAAGAGGAGCTTTGGATTGATGCTGCAATGCATCTTGTATATGGTACATATTACTATCGCTGAGAGTCGGTGGTGGATGAGGTGCCAATCTGGATACTGTACGAGTGACCAGTGTACAATCATTATGCAGATGGAAGTCAGTTCTCACACTGAGAATACTTTGCATCATGTTGTCTGGCACTGCACCGTGCAAAACGCGATACATTCGGATTAAAACTGAGTAACCATGGAGCTGACAATACTGTTTGACTCAGCCAGGTAGGTCCAGACTGAGACTGACAATCCTGTTCCACACAGCCCGGTAGATCCAGACTGAGACTGACAATCCTGTTCCACACAGCCCGGTAGATCCAGACTGAGACTGACAATCCTGTTCCACACAGCCCGGTAAGTCCAGACTGAGACTGACAATCCTGTTCCACACAGCCCGGTAGATCCAGACTGAGACTGACAATCCTGTTCCACACAGCCCGGTAGATCCAGACTGAGACTGACAATCCTGGTAGATCTGGACTGAGACTGACCAATCTTGTTTCAAACCTAAAATTGATGCTGCCATTTTAAATTTACTGTTCTGATTTAAACCAATCTTGGCTTAATGTTTACTGATGGGAATGAACAGAGACATCAGTCAACGGTATCTTCCAGAAGCTTATCTGTTTCTGTACTGAGCAAAATATACTCCTTCTCCAGTTCCCACTTTGCTTTCAACTCCAAAGAAAAAAAGTAGCATTGGCATATTAAGATTTCTGACGCATTCATTCCTTTCGATGAATCCTTGCTGGGATCACGCCATCGCAGTTACAGGGAGGACTGATGGCGCAGCAATGTTTGGTGTCTGACAGAGCGAGTTGATGCCTCAAATAGCTGGCGTGGGAATGCAAAATGGAAGCAAGAGCTCCCAAAAAAGGAACCGCGTTAGACTGAATGCGAATGATGCCCTTGCACACAATTGTATACTGTGATCTCTGCTATTTTGTCAGTAAGCAGCTGTAATCTCTTCTGCCTTCAGATGGGACCACGATCATATATAGCAGGGAAAAACTTCACCATGGCGGATGTCGTACTGTTCCCACAACTGGCCCTCTGTGTCAGATTTGGGTGAGTTACTGACTGCTGCATTATTAAATATAAGCTATCTCGATCAAAACTGCAATCAAAATTTAAATGTTTCAAAGTCTGACTTGGGTTTGTTTGAATGTGTTTTCACCAAGATAAGCTTTTCATCTTCATGAACAGCACACATTTACGCTGAGCTTTCTGTGAGGTTGGATGCATTACTGCTGATACACAGTTGTGCCAGGCACTGCATTAACTGCCCAAATAGGTGTTTATCAATTGCATTGGTTCATGAAGTGATAATCATAAGGAAATAAAAAAGAACAGATTGTTGGGAGATATCCCACTAACTTGAATCACGTCAGCTGAATCAGTGAAGTTCTCCGAGATTGGGATGGGGTGTTGAGCAGTCATTTTTTTTCATTCTTGGGATGTCACTGAAAAGGTCAGCATTTTTTACCTTTTAAAATATTTATTTCAAACACATAACATAACGCATCAAAATATATATGGTACAAATAGTTTGTTTATTTTTCCCCCTTTAATCCCTAGTGACAAATAGTTCCTCAAACATGAACAGAAAAGGCTTCCACCATGCATAGAACCCTTCCTCCGACCACCTAAGGGCGAACTTTATCTTCTCCAACCAAGCTCACAAGGCTAAATCGCTGGCTTTTAAAGCAGACCAAGCAGGCCAGCAGCACGGTTCGATTCCCGTACCAGCCTCCCCGGACAGGCGCCGGAATGTGGCGACTAGGGGCTTTTCACAGTAACTTCATTGAAGCCTACTCGTGACAATAAGCGATTTTCATTTTTCATTCATACAAATCACCCCCTGTCGACCTCCAGTTCAATAATATCCGTTGCAGGTCAATCGGAGAGGAGCAGGCCACAACATGAGCCCCCTGCAACCCTGGTGCCTCCGACACCCAAACGTGCCACCATCAATTCCGGAGTCCTCTTGATCCACAATACCCGGCAGGCTCTCGAACCCTACCCCTCAAAAGCTGCCCAGTTTAGCACATCTCCAGAACATGTGAGCATTGTTTGCCAGTCCTCTCTCACACGTAGAATCTACAGTTGAGAAGGAGGACATTCAGCCCATCGAGTCTGCACCGACCCTTGGAAAGAGCACCCCAAGCCCACACCTCCACCTATTAGCAGAACCAGGAGGCATAGCCTCAAAATAAGGGGAAGTAGATTTAGGACTGAGCTTAGGAGGAACTTCTTCACCCATAGGGTTGTGAATCTATTGAATTCCCTGCCCAGTGAAGCAGTTCAGTCTCCTTCATTAAATGTTTTCAAGATAAAGATAGTTTTAATTTGACGAATAAAGGGTTATGGTGTTCAGGCAGGAAAGTGAAGCTGAGTCCACAAAAGATCTCCTTGAATGGCGGCGCAAGCTCGAAGTGCCAGATGGCCTACTCCTGCTCCTAGTTCTTATTCCTGTAACCCAGTGACCCCATCTAACATTTTGGACATTAAGGGCAATTTAGCATGGCTAATCCACCTAACCTGCACATCTGTGGACTGTAGGAGGAAACCAGAGCACCTGGACAAAACCCACACAGACATGGGGAGAAAGTGCAAACTCCACACAGACAGACAATCACCCGGGGCCAGAATTGAACCTGTCAGTGGAGCTGAGAGCTAACCAACATGTATCTTTATTCCTCAAACAAGAGGAGGTCGAGTTGATCTGACACATCCCATCTCGATCCCCAACTCTTCCTCCCACTTCTGCTTAATATCTTCCATTTGTGCCGTCCCCTTCTCCCCCTACCATCCATAGATACCCACAGTCCTCTTTTTCCCCCCCCACCCCCCACTCATCCCGGACCAGTAACTGCAGTAGTAACGTATACTTCTGTAACTAAGGAAACAAGGGCAGTTCCTTCTGCGCAAAAGTCCTGCACCTGCCAGTTTCTAAACTCACTACCCCTCAGTAACTTGAACCTCTCTTACCCTTCCTCCAACCCTGCAAATCCGTCCGTCCGACCCCGTCCCTCCCATCGCTGTCTCACCTTCTTGCCATTTGCTGCCCAATAATAAGCAACAGGTTTGGGAGCACAAGCCGCACCTCCCCCTTTGCAACAAGGCCCTATTGACCCACTGCATCTTGCCTGCCCAAAGAAACTTGAGTTTATCCATCCTCCAAGAACAATTGGGAAGGAAAATTGGAAGGGATTGAAAAAGAAACAAGAACCTCGGCAACACATTGATCTTTGTCGCTTATACCCTCCAGCAAGGTCCCACCTTTTCAGATCCCCTTTAAACACCATTACCAAACCTACCAGATTTCAGTTCTGCATTGTGGCTCAATCATGCGCCACCTGAAACCCCAGATACCAAAATCTGACATTGGCCACCTTGCAAGGCAAGGCCCCCAAATTCACACTTCTCCCTGGACGGTCACTGGGAATATCTCGGGGATGCGTACAGTAGCCGAGCCAAAACAACAAACTTCAGCCCAAACCTCTCCAGGATCTCCGAACAAGTTCCGGATCTCTAACAAGTTCCGCCACTCCACCCAGTCAAAGGCCTTCTCGTTCACCAATAAGATCACCTCCGGCACTCTTTCCCCGTGAAGGGGTCATAATCACATTCAATTATCTCCTAATATAACTAGACAACTGCTGCCCCTTCATGATCCCCGCCTGGTGATCTGAGACCACATAGAATCACAAAATCACAGAATATTACAGTGCAGAAGAGGTCCTTTGGCCCATCAAGTCTGCACCAACGCATGAAAGCCCTGACCTACCCAGTTGCCAGCACTTGGCCCATAGCCTTGAATGTTATGGTGTTCCAAGTGCTCATCCAGGTACTTTTTAAAGGATGTGAAGCAACCCACCTCTACCACCCTCGCAGGCAGTGCATTCCAGACTGTAACCATTCTCTGGGTAGAAAGGTTTTTCCTCAAATCCCCAAAAGCTCCCACCCCTCCCTTTGAACTTGTGTCCCATCGTAACTCACCCTTCAACTAAGGGAAATGGCTTCTTCCTGTCATGTCCCTCATATTCTTGTACACCTCAATTACGTCACCCCTCGATCTTCTCTGCTCCAGAAAAAACAACCCAAGCCTTTCCAACCTCTTTTTATAACTTGAATGTTCCATCCCAGGCAACATTCTAGTGAATATTCTCTGCACCCCTTCCAATGCAATCACGCCATTCCTATAATGTGGCGACCAGAATTGCACACAGTACTCCGGCTGTGGCGACACCAAAGTTCTACACAGTTCCATCTTAATCTCCCTGCTTTTGTAATCTATGCCCCGATTGATAAAAGCGAGTTTCCCATATGCCCTTTTTCACCATCCTATCAACCTGCTCTTCTGCCTTCAGAGATCTATGGACAAACACACCAAGGTCTCTTTGTTTTTTAGGACTTCCCAGTGTCAGACCTTTTCATACTCTACTTCCTTATCAAATTGCTCCTTCCAAAGTGTACCATACACATTTTCCAGGGTTAAATTGCATCTTCCACTTATCCGCCATCCCGTTTATATCTTCCTGCAACCCAAAACACTCAGCTTCACTGTTAACCACCCAACCTCACTGTTAACCTCCCGGCCAACGTGTCATCCGCAAACACCCCACATAGTCATCTACGTCATTTATATAAATGACCAACAATAGGGGTTCCAGCGCGGATCCCTGTGATACGTCACTGGCTTCCAGACACTAAAGCAGCCATCTATCATCACCCACTGTCTCCTACCGCTAAGCCAATTATGAAGCCATCTTCTCAAAACGCCCTGTATCCCATGTGCATTTGACTTCTTAATAAGTCTCCCATGTGGCACCTTGTCAAAGGCTTTGTTAAAATCCATGTAAACGACATCAACTGCACTACTCTCATCTATACACTTGGTTACGAGCGCAAAAAATTAGTTAGGCATGACCTCCCTCTGACACATCCGGCAAACACCCCTCCAATCGCCCCAGCAAAGTCTCTGAAAGATGTGTTCGTTTCATAGAATTTACAGTGCAGAAGGAGGCCAGTCGGCCCGTCTGCACCGGCTCTTGGAAAGAGCACCCTACCCAAGATACACATCTCCACCCTATCCCCACAACCCAGTAACCCCACCCAACACTAAGGGCAATTTTGGGCACTAAGGGCAATTTATCATGGCCAATCCACCTAACCTGCAGATCTTTGGACTGTGGGAAGAAACCGGAGCACCCGCACACACTGGGAGAATGTGCAGACTCTGCACAGACAGTGACCCAAGCCAGGAATCGAGCCTGGGACCCTGGAGCTGTGAAGCAATTGTGCTAACCACACTGCTGCCCGTGTTGTTTTGGACTTGGACATTCTGAATTACCCCTCCCTGTACCAAACAACCAGCGTAATGTGGCGACGAGGGGCTGCTTTTCAACAATCTGGGACAGAGCATGATTTAAAATTTTCCTACAGGATGTAATTCTTGCTCGGATGATGATCTGCTTCCATTTTCAACACCGGAATTGGCAGTTTACATTGGCATTGCTTCTTCCTTTTTGAAGTGTCTGTCTGAGAAAGGGTATAACAGTCCGCTGTCTCTCTCTTTGTACCACCCACGCAGGAACCACTCAGACAGGCACCGAATTTTACATTCTCAGAATTTACATCCTCAGCCATCTTTGGCTTGTGTGCCCATTTTTAAAAGTTCATGTCTTATTTAAAAGTCTTAATACAGAACAAAAAAAGAAAAATACAGCACAGGAATATGCCCTCCAAGCCTACGCTGACCATGCTGCTTGTCTATCCCTCTATTCCCATCCGAGTCATGTATTTGTGAAGACGCCGTTTAAATGTCACTGCTTCCACCACCTACCCCAGCAGCGAGTTCCAGGCATCCTCCACCCTCTGTGATAAAAAAAAAAAAAACCTCCCTCGCACATCTCCTCTAAACTTTGCCCCTCACACCTCAAACCTATGTCCTTTAGTAATTGACTCTTCCACCCTGGATAAGAACTGACTATCCACTCAGTCCATGCCCCTCATAATTTTGTAGACTTCTATCCGGTCGTCCAGTGAGAACAAACTGAGTCTATCCAACCTCTCCTCCATAGCTAATGCCCTTCATACCAGGCAACTTCCTGGTAAACTTCTACTTCTGTACCCTCTTCAAAGCCTCCCCATCCTTCTGGTAGTGTGACAACCAGAATTGAACACTGTATTCCAAGTGTGGCCTAACTAAGGTTCTGTATGGCTGTACGTAACACGCGGTTTACTCTGATATCATGATGATAGCATCAAGTCTTATTCATTCATAATCCATGTGCTCACTGACCTACGCTAGCTCTTGGATTGTTACAGACTCTATTTTAAAATTCTTATTCTTGTGTACAAATCCCTTTGTGATCACAGCCCTCCTCGTGTCCATAATCGCCTCCAGTCCTACATCTTTCTGAAATCTTTACACTCATCCGGTTCTGGCCTTTTGTGCATTTCCAGGTTTAATTGTCCCACCATTAGTGGCTTTGCTGTCATCCGCCTAGCCCCTAAGCTTGAGAATTCTGTTCTTAAACTTCGCTACTCCCTTTAAGACATTCCTCAAATCCTATCTCTTTATCCAAGCTGTTGGTCACCAGTTCTTTCGCTTCCTTATGTTTCCAGTATCAAATTCTGTTTGAAAATTCTGCTGTGATGGGGTGACAGTGGTTAGCACTGCTGCTTCAAACCAGGGGTCCGGGTTCAATTCCGGCCTTGGGTGACTGTGGAGTTTGTACATATTCCCCATGTTGGCGTGGATTCCTCCGGGTGCTCCGGTTTCCTCCCACAGTCCAAAGATGTGCAGGTTAGTTGGCCATGATAAATTACCCCTCCAGGTGGGTTGCAGGAATAGGGCAGGTGATTTGGCCAAGGAAGAGAGGGATTTCAAAGGGTCCATGCCACTTGGTGGGTTGAATGGTCCCCTTCTGCACGGTAGAAATTCTATGAAGGAACTTGCTGGTGCTTGTTATAGTTGTGGCCCCTGCATTCACTTTTTTTAATTTAAGTACTCAATTTTTTTTCCCCCCAATTTAAGGGACAATTTAGCATGGCCAATGCACCTAACCTGCACATCTTTGGGTTGTGGGGATGAAACCCACGCAGACATGGGGAGAATGTGCAAACTCCACATGGACAGTGACCCAGGGCCGTGTTTCGAACCCGGGTCCTCAGTGCCATAGTCCCAGTGCTCAGCACTGTGCCATCATGCTGCCCTCCTGCATTCACTTCTAATCTTGCCCTTCCTGCCTATCCACTGCACTGTTAGTCGGAGAGATGGCTGAGCAAAATCTGCCAGTGTAGCTGCAATTTTAGTGGTGTTGTTCACTCCCCGGTGAGGAAGGAAATCGGAGACAGGAGGTGAGATTCTCAGTTGCGTTGTGCTCTCGCTTGAGCGTATTGCAGCTGGTGAATGCTGGGAAAAGCTTCCTGCGAGCCTCCGCATCTTGCGGGATTCACCGAAGTCCCACAAGGCGTTGGTGTCGGAACCCTGCCCCAATTGGGCAGAACCGAATGACACTAAACCTACTTATGATCTACCTGCGCGGAATCCACCAACCTCTCTCAATTCTTCGGCCTCCTCAGGGAGGCAGCAGCTAGGCACCGATCAATGCTTGTCCACAGAAATGTGGACGGAACAGCACCTGGGGGTCTACCGGGTCCTCAGAGGCCCTGGGTCATCAGGTAAGTGCAGGGTAGCTCCCAGGCCCTCCCCCTGGAAATTGGGCACCTTGGCCCAGATGGCACACTCAACTCAGTAGGAGCACTGCTTGGATGAAAGGTGGCAGTGCAAAGGTGCCCGAGTGGGGTGGCACTGCCAGGCGTCGGGGGCGAAGGGGCCCATGCCCATGAAATGTGGGTGGAGGAGGGATTTGAAGGGTGGGGTGTGCAGGGCAGGTAAGTAGGGGCCTCTTGGAGGTTGGGTGGGTGTCCTAGAAGGAAGGGGTGAGGGAGCTGGGGTGGGTCTAAAGAGGTGGGACCCTATAGCAGGGTGTCTTCACTTGAGGGGTATGGGGCAGTGCCCATATGTATGGGGGGGGGGATATGGGGGACCCAAAAGCTCACTTAATGATCGGGACATCCTTTCAAAATGGCGGACTGATCGCTGAGTTCAGCACCCCAGTGCTAAAAAACATTCTAATTCTGACCTGGTGAGAAACTTCCCAGGATGCAAGTGTCATTGAATAGCTGTGGGGAACTCTGGGCAGAGCCGGCGGGAAACACCCTGCGAAAAACCCACCACAAATTAACTTAGAAATTCTTTGGGAGAATCTGCCCAGAGTCCAATTACCAATTTATAGTCGGAGGAATGAAGCTCACTGATTAAGTACAAAATGTCAGGCTCGGAGATTAAAGGGGCTGAATGTCTTACTGCTGGAGGCCTGAAAACCTGATTTTAAAACCTACAATGCTAAAGTTATAACAATATTGTTTTATTTTGGATTGTAGATTGTCGCAGAAAAGATATCCCTGCCTGCTAGATTATTACAATCGAGTGAAGGAGCGACCTAGTATCCAGGCTACCTGGCCTCCTCACTGGAGGGAGACTCCTCCTACTATGGACCCTCTGAAAGACGTCTGAACTCCCATCCACAGCCACCTTGTTCTCTGCCTTGATTCACTTCCAATAATACATTCCCTCTGTACTAGTGTAATCGTGAGTCCAGGAAAACATTTTTGATGAAATATATTGTGATTTATAGAGAAATGGAGAGTTTAAATTTGAGCAGGGTGTAGTGTTTAATGTTGGTACTACACACTTTATTAAATACATATGACATGAATGGGGTGTGTTCATTTCAATATGTGGGTATCGGGGTATGAACATTGCACAAAGGGGAATTTATACCAAAAATAAATGTTCCTCCTAAATTGGTGGGTGGAATTCTCTTTCCCCCCCCCCCCCCCCCTAGGTGGGAGAATTGCCGGGGCGCCTAGCGGGGTCCTGCCACGCCGCCCCGGCACCTGCACGTGATTCTCCCTCCCACCCCCCACCCCCCCAAAACCGGCGCGGCGAGATTCACGGCTGGCTGCTGGGAGAATCGCCGTTTGTAACGGGCGAACGGCGATTCTCCGGCCCAAATAGGAAGAGTGGCCTGTCCAACACGACAGGTTCCCGCCGGCACCCTCCACACCTGGTCGCTGCCGGCGGGAACCAATTGGCGGGCCGGCCTCTCAAGGAGGACCTCCTTTCCTCTGCCACCCCGCAAAATCCATCCGACATCTTCTTGCGGGGAGGACGGCAACCGCGTATGCGCGGGTTGGCGCCGGCCAACCTGCGCGTGCACGGGTGACGTCATTTACGCAATGCCAAGGCCCGGCGCTTAAATGATGCGGCGCTGCTCCTAGCCCCCCAAGGTCTGGAGAATAAGGGGCTGGGAGCGGCCTCTGACGCCGGAGTGAAACACTCTGGTTTTCACAACGGCGTCGAGACTTAGTGCGGAATTCTCTGCAACACCCAACACCGTTGTGAAACCCAGAGTGTTTCTCGACGGCGTCGGAAGCCGCTCCTCGCCCCCTATTACCCCCCCCCCCCCCCCCCCCCCCCCCCCCTTGGGGGGGCTAGGAGCGGCGTGCCGTAAATCTCGGCGCGCCAAGAATGACGCAGCCCGTGCGCCTAATGACGTCAGCTGTGCATGCGCGGCTGCCGTCTTCCCCTCCGCTGCCATGCAAGACGTGGCGGCTTGATCTTGCGGGGCGGCGGAGGGGAAAGAGTGCGTCGTTTACAGACGCTGGCCTGACGATCGGTAGGCACCAATCGCTGGCCAGTCCCATCCCGAGCACGGTCGTGGTGCTCACTCCCCTCTCCGCCCCCCCACGTGCCACCAACGATCCTTTGGCGCCATGTTCACGCCGGCAGCGACCAGGTGTAGTTGCCGCCAGCGTGAACAGGTCGGGAACGGCAGGCCGCTCGGCCCCTCCGGGCCGGAGAATTGCGGCTTGCCGCGAAAAACGGCGACCAGCGAACTCTGAGCTGCGTGTCGCAAAACGCGACAGGCCATTTTGGGGGGGTGGGAGAATTGCGGGGGGTGCCAGAGTGGCCCTCCCGCGATTCTCCCACCCGGCCTGGGGAGCGGAGAATCGTGCCCTTAGTCTCCCGATGGGAGAATTGTGCCCGGTATGTTTGTAAGTGAATATTGATGTTTTCACATTCGCTATTGTAGCTGGCCATCCCAGGGAGCCAATGGGCAGAATTCTCCACTTGCCAGCGGCAAAATCGTATTCGCCGATCGGGCGGAGAATCCCTTTTGACGGTGAAATTGGGGGCGGCGCTTGCTTTCAGCTGCTCCACCACCTCCAAAATGGCATTACCAGTGTGTACGCTGCACGCCATTCGGACAGCCTCAGCGCATCGCCTTGAAGGCCCTTCTGCGATGGTCCGCCCCGATGGGTCGACTTCCCGTCGCATGCGACGCATGTGCTCTTGATTTTCGTCAACCGCGCATGCTGGCTGTATCCAGCACCGCCACAGGCGGGCGGGCGGGGGGGGGGGGGGCGGAGCCATGCCGCTGGTGGGGAGTGGTTCAGGGGTTGCACGGCGGCGGCGGGGGGTTGCACAGGGAGGTACTCTGGCAGGACGGGTTTGCGCGCGGCTGGTGCCATGTTGTACGACGCGACTGCTGCAGGTCATCGCCGTGCGCATGCGCGCCCACAGCCCCTTCAATTCTCCGGCAGTTTCTGTCAGGAATGTGGGGGTTTTACGTTGCGTGGCTGCTAGCCCCCACCCTGCGGAGCAACGGTGTGGGGACGGCGATGACTTTTTCATTGTAACACTAGACACTTCCTCTACACATAGTCTCAAAGTCAGCTCCAGCTGATTTTTGGGACTTTACGCAATCCTCCTGCAAATGTTATGGGGAGCCAATGGAGAAACCATTGGAAATTCACCCCCTTGTCTGAAGGTAGCGTTTGATAGACCTGCTGCTCTTCCTACATGAAAGGAGGTGTAGTCCTTCTCTGCTTTCCTGTCTCACAGCGTTTTTTTCCGTCACTTCATTATCGCATATTGAGAGATGGCAATGAGAGACTCAAACCACATCAAGCACAATTACTGTCTGGATAATTCCTAGTTTACACAGCAATGCACATCATTCTTGTAAAATAATAAGCTGTCAATTCAGGCCTAACTCCTAAAATGTCACTGAAATGTGCTGTTCTGGTACCCTAAAACACTTTGGTAGAATTTTCCACTGTAATTTTGCTTTTATAACTTTGAGAATCCCAATGGTCCCATCACTTTGTCAGTGGTGATTAACTGGGTCTGACCAGCTGCTGGCAAAGCCGCAATAACTGTCAGCATAAAGTACTTCACTAACCTGCTGCGGCGGCATGATAGCAAATTGGTTAGCACTGCTGCCCCTCGGGGCCGGGGACCCCGGTTCAATTCTAGCCTGGTATCACTGTGTGGATTTTGCACTTTCTCCCCGTGTCTGCATTGGTTTCCTCCAGGTGCTCTGGTTTCCTCCCACAATTCAAGATGTGCAGATTAGGTGGATTGGCCATACTAAATTTTCGCTTAGTGTCCATGCATATGTGGGTTAAGTGTGGTTACAGGGTTGCAGGGAACCTGGTTAGTATGCTCTTGCAGAGGGTCGGTGCAAACTCAATGGCCCGAATGGGCACCTTCTGCACTGTAGGGATTGATTCTATGGTGAACGTTAGAATCATGTCCAGCAAAATGTGCCTCACTAAACCTGTTGATACACTTTGCAAACATGTCCAGCACAATGCACCTCACCAACGCTGACTCACCAACTTCTCTTTGATCAATTTAAGTGGTCCTCTCACCTCATGACCAAAAATCAATTCATTGGAGTGAATTTAGTTGATTCATTCGGTACATCCCTAATTACAAATAGTAAACATTAAATTCTTTTATCTCAATCCTCTGGATACACCTGACTATACGCCCCTAGCATCCATAACTTCCTTGAATAACTTCAACATAAAATTGGATATCTGATTTAATTTATTTTGGTAGTCCATATCGAGAAAATTAATTAAGAACAAAGAAAATTACAGCACAGGAACAGGCCCTTCGGCCCTCCCAGCCTGCGCAGATCCAGATCCTTTATTTAAACTTGTCGCCTATTTTCCAAGGATCTACTTCCCTCTGATCCCCGCCCGTTCATATATCTGTCTAGGTGCATCTTAAATGATACTATCGTGCCTGCCTCTACCACCTCCGCTGATAAAGCGTTCCAGGCACCCACCACCCTCTGCGTAAAAAAACTTTCCTCGCACATCTCCCTTAAACTTTCCCCCTCTCACCTTGAAATCGTGACCCTTGTAATTGACACCCCCACACTTGGAAAAAGCTTGTTGCTATCCACCCTGTCCATACCTCTCATAATTTTGTAGACCTCAATCAGGTCCCCCCTCAACCTCCGTCTTTCCAACGAAAACAATCCTAATCTACTCAACCTTTCTTCATAGCTAGCACCCTCCATACCAGGCAACATCCTGGTGAACCTCCTCTGCACCCTCTCGAAAGCATCCACATCCTTCTGGTAATGTGGCGACCAGAACTGCACGCAGTATTCCAAATGTGGCCGTACCAAAGTCCTATGCAACTGTAACATGACCTGCCAACTCTTGTACTCAATACCCCGTCCGATGAAGGCAAGCGTGCTGTATGCCTTCTTGACCACTCTATCGACCTGCGTTGCCACCTTCAGGGTACAATGGACCTGAACTCCCAGATCTCTCTGTACATCAATTTTCCCCAGGACTCTTCCATTGACCATATAGTCTGCTCTTGGGTTAGATCTTCCAAAATGCATCACCTCGCATTTGCCTGGATTGAACTCCATCTGCCATTTCTCTGCCCAACTCTCCAATCTATCTATAATTTGCTGTATTCTCTGACAGTCTGTCTCGCTATCTGCAACACCACCAATCTTAGTATCATCTGCAAACTTGCTCATCAGACCACTTATACCTTTGTCCAGATCATTTATGTAGATCACAAACAACAGTGGTCCGAGCATGGATCCCTGTGGAACACCACTAGTCACCCGTCTCCATTTTGAGACACTCCCTTCCACCACTACTCTCTGTCTCCTATTGCCCAGCCAGTTCTTTATCCATCTAGCTGGTACACCCTGAATCCCATGCGACTTCACTTTTTCCATCAACCTGCCATGGGAAACCTTATCAAACGCCTTACTAAAGTCCATGTTTATGACATCTGCAGCCCTTCCCTTATCAATAAACTTTGTCACTTCCTCAAAGAATTCTATTAGGTTTGCAAGACATGACGTTCCCTGCACAAAACCATGCTGCCTATCACTGATAAGTCTATTTTCTTCCAAATGTGCATAGATCCTATCCCTCAGTATCTTCTCCAACAGTTTGCCTAACACTGACGTCAAGTTCACAGGTCTATAATTCCCTGGATTATCCCTGCTACCCTTCTTAAACAAAGGGACAACATTAGCAATTCTCCAGTCCTCCGGGACCTCACCCGTGCTCAAGGATGCTGCAAAGATATCTGTTAACGCCCCAGCTATTTTGTCCCTCGCTTCCCTCAGTGACCTGGGATAGATCCCATCCGGATCTGGGAACCTGTCCACCTTAGTGCCTTTTAGAATACCCAAAACAATGCTTTGAGTAGTAATGTTTCTTAATGGAATGGCCTCCAGAAATCTTATGGACACATCCGTTACAGTAACTTCATACTTGTGACAATAAAAGGTTATTATTATTCTGGTCAACACATACTGATTCACAGTTTTGGTTTTAGGCAGGGGTCCTACGTAATCAATTAGGACCTTCCTAAAAGGTTTCACAAATGCTGGAATGGGTGTTAAAGATGCTGGTTTTGATTATCGCTTGGTGTTTCTCTATAACTGGCATGTGTGACATGTATGGCAAAATTCCACAATATATTTATTCAATTAAAATGTTTTCTCTTTCTTTTTCTTGCGTTTTCCTTACTCCTAAAGGCCCCCCACTGCACCCTCCTGCGCTACCCACAAAACCTCCTTTCTATAACCCACTTGACAAACTTCTGCACATAGCTCATCTGCTTGAATATGTAACGGTCTCCATTTTCTCATTAATACATTATTTCTCATGTAATAACTGATTCTGTTTCTGTATGTGCTTTCTGATACAACTGACTTATCTCTGAATCTTTCTGCTGTAATTTAACCAACTTTCTTACCCCTCAAATTTTCTTCCTCCCGTCTCAATCTGTGGCTTTGTGATCTTGTAAGCACACAATCAGGGAACACCCCAGGATATGCTTCTTGCAACATATCAGTTGTTTAACTTTCCACTGACTTTTTGACCACATTAGACATCACTTCCACCTGTGATCCGGCTATATCATTATCCAGGATAATTTATACCCCTGAAAAAGGTAATTTTTCTGTCACTTCTACCACCATATTTCATCGGATTCTCTAACCTTACCAAACATCATGGCGCACCACTACTCTCACCACTAATTCCATGTATTACCACCTTTTCTGGCAATACTCCTTCCAAACTAAAAATCTCCTTATCTCTCACCGTTAAAGACTGACTTGCTCCTGTCTCCCTTAAGATGTTAATCTCTTTACCTACTCCACCTTGTACTACCATTGCCAATCTCTTCCTTTGTTTTTTCTTCACTTCTATTTGTAATTGATTTCTTGCTAATTCTAATGCATGTTCCACACTCTCAGGACGCGATTCTCCGCTGCCCACGATGGGTCGGAGAATGTCGGGAGGGCCTTCCTGCCATTTTTCCCGACCTCCCGCTATTCTCTCTCCCCCCCCCCCCCCCCCCCCCCCGCCCCCACGGCACGAATCGCTGCTCGCCGTTTTTTACGGCGAACAGCGATTCTCCCCAGGCCGATGGGCCGAGTTCCCAGGCCTTTACAGCTGTTTTCACGAACGCAAACACACCTGCTCTCACCGTTCGTGAAAACGGCCGCAAAGTGCCGTCCCGGACAACCATGGCACCGATTGGCACGGTCACGCCACAGCCGTGCCAAGGGTGGCATGGGCCTGTGATCGGTGGGCACCGATCGCGGGCAGCGGGTCCGATACCCGCGCACTAGTTTTCCTCTGCTGCCCCGCAGGATCAGTCCGCGGGGCGGCTGAGAGGCATGACGGCCTGCGCGTGCGCGGGTTTGAAGCATATGCGTGGTGACGTCATCTGCGCATGCGCGGGTTGGAGCCGTCCAACCCGCGCATGCGCGGCTGACGTCATCGTGCGTGTCAGCCGCCGTGACGCTTAGCGCGCGGGCTTAGCGATGGTCGCTAAGCCCACGATGCCATGCTTCACGGGGCTGTGCTGCTAGCCCCGCCCAGGGGGGGTGAATCGGGTCCCGGGAGGGGGCGCGGAGGCTGCCGTGAAACACGGCCAGTTTCACGGCAGCCTTTACGACTCTCCGCATTTGCGGAGAATCGCGCCTTCAGTCTTTTAAGTTCAATAACCCGAAGTCAAACAAGGAATTATACTTCAGAGCTTTAATGATCTCCCAATTTTATTAAGATTCCAGACCAGACCCCAACAATGGCTCGGATACTAAACCAAACTCAACCAACAGAAACCAGACTCAACTAACAGGAATTGGACTGAACCAACAGGAATTGGACTGAACCAACAGAAACTGGACTGAACCAACAGAAACTGGACTGAACCAATAGGTATTTAACTGAACCAACAGACACCGGACCAAACCAACAGGAAACAGACCAACCAACAGGAACCTGACCGAAACATCAGGAACTGGGCTGAACTCGCAGGAACCAGAGTGAACCAACAGAAACACGGTCCGAACCGACACAGACCGGACTGAACCAATAGGAACTGGACCAAACCAACAGGAATTGGACTGAACCAACAGAAACTGGATCAGATCAAACCAACAGGAAGCCGGACTGAACCAACAGAAACTGGATTGAAGCAACAGCCTTTGATAAGGGGCCTCATGGCAGACTGATACGAAAGGTGAGGTCACTCGGGATCAGAGATGAGGTAGTTAGATGGATACAGAATTGACTTAGTCACAGAAGGCAAAGGGAAACAGTAGAAGGGTGTTTTCCTGAATGGAAAATTGTGACTAGTGATGTTGCACAGGGATCTGTGCTGGGGCTGCTGTTATTTGTAGTGTACATAAATGATTTGGAGGAAAATGTAGCTGGTCCGATTAGTACGTTTGCGGATGACACCAAGGTTGGTGGAATGGCAAATTGTGTTTAGGATTGTCAGAGGATACAGCAGGATATAGATAGGTTGGAGACTTGTGCAGAGAAATGGCAAATGGAGTTGGATTTGGAGAATCTGCAGCATTTTACATTTATGTTGGAGAAACCTCAAGATTCAGTTAGAACTGATAGGGATCAAAGAGAAGCAACACAGCTATCAGGCTGAAATGAAATGTGCCAGACTTAACCAGGAAAGGCCAGAGAGGGTTTGTACAGAATCAAAAGGAACCAGTTAGTAGTGAAAGAATCCATGGAGCAGCCACAGAATATGAGGGTTTATGTTGGGTGTGGATTCAGTGTTCCCAATGCAGTGTTATGAAGAATCGGCAACTTGTAGATCTGTTTAACCAGAAAATGATACTGATTTGGAGAGAAGGATGCATAACGTACTCAAACTGGTGTTACCTTGTGCCTTGGTCCAAATACTTCATCACTCTGGGCCATCGGTAAATACAAATTCTAATGATCAAGAAATAATACTCATCTTTATGTTATTTACAAATTTCACAATTAATGACTGTTGAAGCACATTGATCAGTGATAACAGTTGGCAAAAATGGATATAAACATATCTGTACAGAAATGAAGTAAGAGATGTTTAAGAAAGCACGGAAAATTAGACCAAAAATACCATATGTTAATAAAGATTGACAGCTTTCCATCAAATCATAGAAACCTACAGCAAACTCCGCTGTGGTGTCTTTGGGAGAGCAGCCGTTCTCACATTTTATGTGTAACTTGATCAGTCATTTTCCAATCCCTGTCCAACTCTCTTTTAAGATTTCCAAAATCATCTTCCAAACCTCTTCCAGACCATTTTAAAGACCATTACATCTTTCCTGAAGTGTGGTGTCCATAATACTCCAATTAAGCCCAAACAGAGATTTTAAAAAGTCCGAGTATAAACTCTGTCTGTAGGGGCATAGACAGAGTGGACAGTCAGAGGCTTTTTCCCAGGGCAGAGGGGTCAATTACTTGGGGGCAAAGGTTTAAGGTGGGGGGGGGGCAAGGTTTAGAGGAGATGTACGAGGCAAGTTTCTTTCACAGAGGGTAGTGGGTGCCTGGAACTCACTGCCGGAGGAAGTGGTGGAAGCAGGGACGATAGTAACGTTTAAGGGGTGTCTTGATAAATACATGAATAGGATGGGAATAGAGGGATACGGACCCCGGAAGTGTAGAAGGTTTTAGGTTAGACGGGCATCATGGTTGGCGCAGGCTTGGAGGGCCGAAGGGCCTGTTCCTGTGCTGTACTTTTCTCTGTTTTTTGTTCTTTGTATTGTGGTTAGCACAGCCTGCAGTTAGATCTGGCAGACATTGAGCCTGTAGAACATAGCTCATTGTTGCTCCTAGTCTATCTTAGTCAAGTGGATTCTCTTCTTTGACTCAGCCCAAGTGCATGCAATAACAACAGGTTTTCAAACATTGATGTGTGAGATTATGGTGAAACCAGAAAATACATTAAAAGCACAGGCCACCGGCTCTGGGAGACTGTCACATTCTCCCCGTATTTGCGTGGGTTTCGCCCCCTCGACCCAAAGATATGCAGGGTAAGTGGATTGGCAACGCTAGATTTCTCCTTAATTGGAAAAAAAATGAATTGGGTACTCTAAATTTTTTTTAAAGGCACGGGCCAATGAGGAGTGAACTTCCCAACTAGAGGATGCTAGGTACCTGAGTGGTCTTACAACAGGCTGCCCAGCATCTGAGGAGATACAGAATAGCAGATAAAGCTGCTGACACTAAAGATTATGTTGACGTGTCTCTTTTGCATTATCGCATTAGTCTTTGTTTCATTTCATTTCTTTGTCAGTGAAAATCAAGCTAAACATTTTGTTCACCAATTCTTAGCAATTATCACAGCATTACGTGAGCACCAAAATCATTAGATTCACTTAAAAATGGCACATTATTCCAATTATTTCAGCGATGTGTTTTCAGATGGGATGAGATTCATGGGAGGGAAAGTGAAATGGGATTTGTTCGACTGCAGGAGAGTGACCAGCTCTTGCTGTTATTTTACTAACCGAACAATGAGAACAAAGGGGTAAGTGAGCACATTCTTAAACTCCTCTCTAAATTTATTCTGGGTCACGACATAAATACACGTGTTGCTGCAGGAACTGAGGAGCTGGAGCATTGGCCCAATGTAAGCAATAACAAATGGAAGGCGGGTTTTGAACAGTCGATCAGTGATGTGATTTAATGTGATTCGTTCATGGATGCTGTACACAGCTTCTGTCATCCACAGCACTATGAAGCTTGTCGATATGCTGAAGAGCAGGATGATGGACTTCCTGCGGTTCTCCATCTCTGGATCCTTGTTCTTGTTCTTATCATTGTGACTTCGCAGCCTCTTGCGGGCTCTGTTCGCCAATGTAATATTCCTGACAGTGAGAGCATTAAGGAGCAGGATGAGAAAAAATGGGAGCAGTGGAGTTGTCACTCGATGTAACAAGTCAAATGCTTTCCACAGGGGTGAGCTATAATAGCTGAGTTTCACCATGCAGAACAATGGCATGAAAAGTAAATAAACAGGGTCATATCGGAAATACCAAGGAATGTTCTTCAAACAGCTCAGCACAGTCACTGTACCAATAACACTCACTGCAACTCTCCAGGTACAATATTTAGTTTTCAGCTTCTGACAGCAAATGGCTACAAATCGATCAAAGGTAAAAGCAACTGTGAACCAAACAGAAAGGTCTTTGGCTGCATGAGTAAGACAGTCAACGAGACCGCACAGGGTGATGTTGTTTGAGAATAGCGTTGTAGAATAAAGTGGAATAATGTGGTTCATGATCACATCAGTGAGAATAACAGTTAGATCAGCTGAAGCCATTGCCGTGAGGTAGCAGGTGATACATCGGGACAAACCACACCTTCCTCGCATTAAGATCAGGATCACCAGCAGGTTAACTGTCAGAAGAAATGAGACCAAAAAGATCAAGAGAATTAATCATCAGACTGGTAACAAAATTGGATAAAACTTGCGAATACTTTATAGTTTTCTTCAGAATGACCAGCAGGTTAACTGTGAGAAATAAGAGCAAAACAAATTCTTCTGACTAGTAATGAAAATCGGACAAGAGGAATTTAACGTTTATTTTTAAAAACTACATTCAGCAATTGGATTATGGATACCGAGATCTGAAAGTGTATCGAATCAGGCTTATCAGTGCACACAGACAAGGCTGCCAACAGGCTGAAGCCTTCAACATCAACTTCAGTCAGAAGTGCAGAGTGGATCCTAGCAAAATCTACAGCTATGTACATTGATTTCACACCATATCAAGAAAGGTCTGAGTACATTGGACAGATGTTTGACTTAGAAACATAAGCACAGAAAATAGGAGCAGGAAAAAGCCATTTGGCCCTTCGCGTCTGATCCACCATTCATCCAGCTTAATAGTCTGTTACTGCCTTCTCCTCATATCCTTTTTTTCCATTTGCCCCAGAGCTATATGGTCAACATCTGTTGTGGAATGAGATTGAAGGGCTGAATGGCCTACTTCTGCTCCTAATTCATATGTTCAAGTACTGTTATGACATAGGCATCTCTACATGAGAGTGGAGATGTGGAAAGTTGAAGAGAAAAGATGAGGCCGGAGTGTGACAGGCAGGAACAGAACATACAAACGTAAGAGTGCCTCAGAAAATATGGTCTAAGTAGGGGAAACGGTAAAAAGGCAGAACTAAAGGCTCTTTATCTGAATGCATGCAGTGTTCATAATAAGATTAATTTATTGATAACACAAACAGAAATAATTCAGTCTGATATTATCACCATTACAGAAATATGATTGCAAAGTGACCAAAGCTGGGATTTAAATACTCCAGCCTATCGGACAGTTTAGAAGGGCAGGAGGAACGGAAAACGAGGTGGGGTACTTTGTCAATAAAAGGTCAGATCAGTACAGTGACGAGAAATGATTTTTCTTTGAGGATCTAATTATAGAATATGTTTGGGTGGAAATAAATAGCATTTCTGTTATGAGTAGTTTAAATACCCCCTGACAGTAGCTAATTAGGGTAGAGTTTAGAACAAGAATTTCTTGGGGCTTGTATGAGAATAGTTGTGAGAAATTTCGACCTTCATGTAGATTGGACAAATCAAATTGCCAAAGGTAGCATGGAGGATGAGTTCATACAGTGTACTTGGGATGGCTTCTTAGAGCAGTGCATTCTGCAACCAACCAGCGGTTGGGTTAATTAATAAAAGTAAAATATGTGAATGCTGGAAATAGGAAGGAAAAACAGAAAATGGTGGAAATACTCAGTATCTGTGGAGAGAGAAATAGAGTTAACATTTCAGGTCCGAGTGATTCTTCATTGAATAATTAATCATCATTATTTGGCAGTACAGAACTGGAGTATAACTGAAAAAGAGACATGCTGCCAAATCTTTTTGTCTTGCATCTATCAGGATGCTAACAGTAATAGGGGAACAACAATTTATACTGCACAAGAAGAGAGTGCCACTTGGTTGACAAGTAGACATTGATTGGTGGAGGCATTGCCATGGAGAATGCAGCATGGAACAGTTAACTGCCAGCTTTGTTTAAACTCAAGGCAGGTTGACTCTGATTGGTCAGAGTTTAATTGACCCTTTGCAGACAGAAGGAGCATGTCCAGACATTGCACCTTTTTCACCTAAACAAAAGGTTAGGAAACAGTCATGCTTGACCAATCAGAGCCTGGTTTGAATTTGAACAAAGCTGAGTAGTTTAATATTCCATGCTGCATTTTCATGGCAACATTCCCACCATAATCCACATGCCAACCTATCAGCATTCTCTTCTGAGTGTCAAATGAAAAGTTTGATAACATGTCTCTTTTCAGCAATAACTAATAACCTTATAGTAAAGGATCTTCTATGCAAGAGTGAGCATAACATTATAGATTTTAGGGTGCGAAATGAGAGTCTGAAACTCGTGTCTTAAACTGAAAGAAAGACGCACGGTGGCTGAAGTGGAATGGGAAAATAAACAAAAGGTTAAGATGTCAGAGAAGCAGTGGTAGATCTTTAAGGAGGTAATTCATAATACTCAACAAAGATACATTGAGAAATTCTATGTAAAGGATGGTGCCATCAGTGGCTAACTAAGGAACTTAAGGATGATATCAAATTGAAATAAAAGATGTACAATGCTACAAATATTAGGAGCAGCTTAGAGGTTGTAAACATTTTAGAAACTGGGAAAGAATGACATTGGGGCTAAATTGGAGTATAAGAGAAAACTAGCAAGAAATATAAAAACAGGTTGGACAAGCTTGAGAGCACGTTCAGTGAGTTGGTCACACCGCAGATTAGGATTGGTGACGGAGACAGGGAATGGGGACCAAAAGGCAGAGAAAGAGCAGGAAGGCAGTGCAGGTGTCCCCTGCGGTCATCTCCCTCCAAAACAGGTATACCGTTTTGGATACTGTTGGGGGAGATGACTCACCAGGGGAAGGCAGTAGTAGCCAGGCTCATGGCACCGTGGCTAGCTCTGCTGCACAGAAGGGCGGGAAAAAGACTGGCAGGGCTATAGTCATAGGGGATTCAATTGTAAGGGGAGTAGACAGGCGTTTCTGTGGTCGAAAACGAGACTCCCGAATGGTATGTTGCGTCCCGGGTGCTCGGGTCAGGGATGTCTCCAATCGGCTGCAGGACATACTGAAAGGGGAGGGTGAACAGCCATGTCGTGGTGCATATAGGCACCAACGATATAGGTTAAAAAAGGGATGAGGTCCTACAATCAAAATTTAGGGAGTTAGGAGATAAGTTAAAAAGTAGGACCTCAAAGGTAGTAATCTCAGGATTGCTACCAGTGCCACGGGACAGTCAGAGTAGAAATTCAAGAATAGTCAGAATGAATACGTAGCTTGAGAGATGGTGCAGGAGGGAGGGGTTCAGATTTTTGGGACATTGGAACCGGTTCTGGGGGCGGTGGGACAATTACAAACCGGATTGTCTACACCTGGTCAGGACAGGAACCAATGTCCATGGGGGTGCTTTTGATAACACTGTTGGGGCGGTTTTAAACTAATGTGGCCGGGGGATGGGAACCAGATTAGGAAGTTTGAGGTCAGTAAAGAAGCAGCAACAAAAGCCAGTAAGGTACGAGACAATAAACTCAATGTGACTAAGGGGAAGAGTAGACAGGGAAGAGATGGTGAATGCAAAGGTGGTCTGAGGTGCATTTGTTTTAATGCGAGAAGTGTAGCAGGTAAGGCAGATGAACTTAGGGCTTGGATCAGTACCTGGGAATATGATGCTATTGGTATTACTGAGACTTGGTTGAGGGAAGGGCAGGACTGGCAACTGAATATCCCAGTGTAGAGATGCTTCAAGAGGGATAGAGAGGGTGGTAGAAGGGGTGGAGGAGTTGCATTACTCATCAGAGATGATATCACAGCAGTGATTAAGGAGGGCATGATGGAGGATTCGAGCACTGAGGCAATATGGGTGGAGCTGAGAAATAGGAAGGGTGCAGTAACATTGTTGGTACTTTACTACAGGCCTCCCAAAAGCGAGCATGAAGTAGAGGTACAAATATGCAGACAGATTATAGAAAAATGTAGGAGCAATAGGGTGGTTGTGATGGGAGATTTTAACTTCCCCAACATTGAATGGGATTCGTGTAGTGTTGGAGGCGTAGATGGAGTAGAGTTTGTAAGGAGCATCCAGGAGAGTTTTTTTAGAGCAGTATGTAAATAGTCCAACTCGGGAAGGGGCCATACTGGACCTGGTATTGGGGAATGATCCCGGCCAGGTGGTTGATGTTTCAGTCGGTGATTACTTTGGGAATAGCGATCACAATTCCGTAAGTTTTAGAATACTCATGGACAAGGACAAGAGGGGTCCGAAAGGAAGAGTACTAAATTGGGGAAAGGCAGAGTATAACAAAATTCGGCAGGAGCTAGGGAATGTGGATTGGGAGCAGCTGTTTAAGGGTAAATCCACATTTGAAATGTGGAAGTCTTTTAAGGAAAGGTTGATTAGAGTGCAGGACAGACACGTTCCTGTGAAAATGAAAGATAGAAATGGCAAGGTTAGGGAACCATGGATGACGGGTAAAATTGTGAGACTAGCTAAGATGAAAAAGGAAGCATACATAGGATCGAGGCAATTCAAAACTGATGAAGCTTTGGAGGAATATCGGGAAAGTAGGACGAATCTCAAACGCGCAATAAAGAGGGCTAAAAGGGGTCATGAAATATCTTTGGCTAACAGGGTTAAGGAAAATCCCAAAGCCTTTTATTCGTATGTAAGGAGCAAGAGGGTAACTAGAGAAAGGATTGGCCCACTCAAAGACAAGAGAGGGAATTTATGCGTGGACTCAGAGGAAATAGGTGAGATTCTTAATGAGTACTTTGCATCAGTATTCACAAAGGAGAGGGACAAGACGGATGTTGAGGCTAGGGATGGATGTTTAAATACTCTCGGTCAAGTTGTCATATGGAAGGGGAAGTTTTGGGTATTCTAAAAGACATTAAGGTGGACAAGTCCCCAGGACCGGATGGGATCTATCTCAGGTCACTGAGGGAAGCGAGGGTCGAAATAGCTGGGGCCTTAACAGATATCTTTGCAGCATCCTTGAGCACGGGTGAGGTCCCGGAGTACTGGAGAATTGCTAATGTTGTCCCTTTGTTTAAGAAGGGTAGCAGGGATAATTCAGGGAATTATAGACCTGTGAGCTTGACGTCAGTGGTAGGCAAACTGTTGGAGAAGATACTGAGGGATAGGATCTATTCACATCTGGAAGAAAATAGACTTATCAGTGATAGGCAGCATGGTTTTGTGCAGGGAAGGTCATGTCTTACAAACCTAATAGAATTCTTTGAGGAAGTGACAAAGTTAATTGATGAGGGAAGGGCTGTAGATGTCGTATACATGGACTTTAGTAAGGCGTTTGATAAGGTTTCCCATGGCAGGTTGATGGAAAAAGTGAAGTCGTATGGGGTTCAGGGTGTACCAGCTAGATGGATAAAGAACTGGCTGGGCAACAGGAGACAGAGAGTAGTGGTGGAAGGGAGTGTCTCAAAATGGAGAAGGGTGACTAGTGGTGTTCCACAGGGATCCGTGCTCGGACCACTGTTGTTTGTGATCTACATAAATGACCTGGAGGAAGGTATAGGTGGTCTGATGAGCAAGTTTGCAGATGATACTAAGATTGGTGGAGTTGCAGATAGCGAGGAGGACTGTCAGAGAATACAGCAAATTATAGATAGACCGGAGAGTTGGGCAGAGAAATGGCAGATGGAGTTCAATCCAGGCAAATGCGAGGTGATGCATTTTGGAAGATCAAATTCAGAGCGGACTATATGATCCATGGAAGGGTCTTGGGGAAAATTGATGTGCAGAGAGATCTGGGAGTTCAGGTCCATTGTACCCTGAAGGTGGCAACGCAGGTTGATAGAGGGTCAAGAAGGCATACAGCATGCTTGCCTTCATCGGACGGGGTATTGAGTACAAGAGTTGGCAGGTCATGTTACAGTTGTATAGGACTTTGGTTCGGCCACATTTGGAATACTGCGTGGAGTTCTGGTCGCCACATTACCAGAAGGATGTGGATGGCTTGGAGAGGGTGCAGAGGAGGTTCACCAGGATGTTGCCTGGTATGGAGGGTGCTAGCTATGAAGAAAGGTTGAGTCGATTAGGATTGTTTTCGTTGGAAAGGCGGAGGTTGAGGGGGGACCTAATTGAGGCCTACAAAATTATGAGAGGTATGGACAGGGTGGATAGCAACAAGCTTTTCCCAAGAGTGGGTGTGTCAGTTACAAGGGGTCACGATTTCAAGGTGAGAGGGGGAAAGTTTAAGGGAGATGTGCGTGGAAAGTTTTTTACGCAGAGGGTGGTGGGTGCCTGGAACTCTTTACCAGCGGAGATGGTAGAGGCGGACACGATAGCATCATTTAAGAAGCATCTAGACAGGTATATGAATGGGCGGGAACAGAGGGAAGTAGACCTTGGAAAATAGGAGCCAGGTTTAGATAAAGGATCTGGATCGGCGCAGGCTGGGAGGGCCGAAGGGCCTGTTCCTGTGCTGTAATTTTCTTTGTTCTTTGTTCTTTGAATAAGAAATGGCACAGGATTTGAACAAGTATTTTGTATCTGTCTTCAAAGTAGAAGACACAGAAGGCATCCCAATAATAGTTGAAAATCAAGGGGCAAATGGGAGTGAAGAAATTTCGACCAGCATTATCACTAGAGAAAAAAGGTGGGATTTTCCATCCAGCAACGTCAGATTCGCGAATTGTGATCAGGCGGAGAATCGCTTGTCAGCCGAAAAGCGAGGCTGGTGCCGTGCACCAACACTCTGGTACCTCGATAGTGGTGTAAATGCATTTCACGTCATGCGCTGATGTGAGCGTGTAAATTGTACTGTAATGGCTGTTATTCAACATGGTAGTGCAATGATCAGCACTGCTGCTTCACGGCGCCAAGGTCCCAGGTTCGATCCTGGCTCTCGGTCACTGTCCGTGTGGAGTTTGTACATTCTCCCTGTGTTTGCGTGGGTTTCGCCCCACAACCCAGGGATGTGCAGGCTAGATGGATTGGCCACATGAAATTGCTCCTTAATTGGAAAAAAAAGAATTGGGTACTCTAAATTTATGTCGGGGCTGGTTTAGCTCAGTGGGCTAGTCAGCTGGTATGTAATGCAGAACAAGGCCAGCAGCGCGGATTCAATTCCCGTACCGGCTTACCCGAAAACAGGCGCCGGAATGTGACGACTAGGGGCTTTTTGCAGTAACTTCATACTTATGACAATAATAGATTATTATTATTGTCAGCATATCATTAATGGGCCCGGTAGTCCCACGAAGCTCAGTCTCTGCCCAGGTGAACATGATTACGACACGGTTCACTTGCGGTATTTAAAATAGGGAAACAGGTGCCATGGCTGATGAGGGTGAGAGAGAAGGTGAGCCAAGTTTCCAAAGGCAACACCATGGGCTGCTATTGTACCATTGGCTGGGGAGGCATCTCTCAGGACCGGGGGGTGGTGGTAGATGGGGTGGGAGTGAGTAGCTAGGGGGTGACCAGGAGACAGGCCGAGAGTCGGGGTATCCCTCTTGGACCAGGTTGTCCGGGCACGGACCGCCATTGCCATAGCCTTCAAGGCAGTCATCTGGCTGGGAGCCCCACTTATTACCCACTGTCTCCCATAGATACTCAGTGCATCAGGGGCCATCTGGGTGCCCCCCTCCCCCCGGCCATCCTCTAGAAGCCTACAGACCCAGGCTGACCGTCAATGGGATGGGTGTGGTCCAGAGCAGCCCGTGACCCACCAGGTGTTGGCACACCCAGTGCACCCATCTGGGTCGTTGCCCCACTGCAAGGACTAAGGGGAGCCGCGGACCACCTATGTACCATTGCCGTCAGCACTCTTCCCAGCACACTTCTCCTTGCAGGGCAGACCACCCTGTAGGACCATCGGCTTTCACCAAGCGCTGCTTGCCTACTGTCCCCATCCATCCTGTCCCCAGACAAGTAGGCCAAACCATGCACAGCACAAAGGACCACTATACATCGCAGCTACGGTCTCATCCCCCCTGGCCGAGCCTCACCCGAAGGCCCTGCCCGCACCCATGCCACCAAGCATAGCACCAAGTGGTGATGCATTGCATTCACCCCCCTCCCACGACCTGGTGCCACCTTGCTGGAGGAACCATACGGCCCACCCAAAGAGGGCCTCACGGGAGTGCGCAGGATATGGGCTGCAGAGCATACCATTGGCATGGAAGTGTCAGCTACCAGTATCCCTGTTGGCAAGGATGGATGGCAGGGTTAAATGCCCCCCCCCCCCCACAGTGCCAGGCACAGGCAGGGCCAGTGTTACAACGCGGAGGGCAAAGTGTCAGGGGGAACAGCCAGGGGTGGGGATGGGAATGGGAGGGGGGGAAAATGTGAGGGTGGGGATTGCAGTGCAAGCCAGAGTCACCGGGCAGCCTGTTGGACTTGGTTGAGCATGGGAGTACTCACCATGATAACATGTCTGCCATTCACCCCTGCAGACAATGGATTTCCATATCGAACCAGGTTTAGTTGGCACCTGCCTAGCCACTGGGGAACCTTATCAAACGCTTTACTGAAATCCATATACACCATATTAACTGCTTTACCCTCATCCACCTGTTTGGTCACCTTCTCGAAAAACTCAATGAGGTTTGCGAGGCACGACCTACCCTTCACAAAACCGTGTTGACTATCTCTAATCAAATTCTTCCTTTCCAGATGATTATACATCCTATCTCTTATAAACCTTTCCAAGACTTTTCCCACAACAGAAGTAAGGCTCACTGGTCTATAGTTACCGGGGTTATCTCTACTCCCCTTCTTGAACAAGGGGACAACATTTGCTATCCTCCAGTCTTCTGGCACTATTCCTGTAGACAAAGATGACATAAAGATCAAAGCCAAAGGCTCAGCAATCTCCTCCCTAGCTTCCCAGAGAATCCTAGGATAAATCCCATCCGGCCCAGGGGACTTATCTAGTTTCACACTTTCCAGAATCGCTAACACCTCCTCCTTATGAACCTCAAGCCCTTCTAGTCTAGTAGCCTGTATCTCAGAATTCTCCTCGACAACTTTGTCTTTTCCTGTGTGAATACAGACAAAAAATACTCATTTAGCACCTCTCCTATCTCCTCGGACTCCACGCACAACTTCCCACTTCAGTCCTTGACTGGCCCTACTCTTACCTTAGTCATTCTTTTGAGGACATATAAGCTTACCAGCGCCACCAGCCTCCCCTCCAACACAGCCATAACGATTACGTACCTGACCCCCTGATCTGCCACCACCTTCTCCATTTGAAAATCTCACCCGCTTGTCCACCAAGATTGCCACCCCTAAGTACTACAATCAAACCCCGAATAAAAGAATAAAAGACCTGGTTCACCCACCCCTTCCTAAGTCTCATCTGAGTCCCATCCTTCACCCTCAGATGGGACTCCTGCTGCATCTCCACTTTGGCTTTTAAACTCTTCAAATGCGCAAAAACTCTTGCTATCTTCACCGGTCCCCCTAATCCTTCACGTTCCACGTCACCATTCTGACCGGGGGTTCCTTACACCCACCCCGCTCCTCCTATCCTCCATCACCATTACCCTCGGCCCTGCCCATCCAGCAGGACCCACCCCTTCCTTTTGTTACCGTCAACCCTACTCCCTCCCAGAATCCCCCCCCCCATCCACTTCCTCTTGAAAACACCTTACCCAGTATTGATCCCGTTTCCCCACCATTCACCCCTCACAGGTCTATCAAAACCCGCTTGACCAGGTTCCGATGATCGCGGCCCCTCCCCCGCCACACTCCCGTTCACTAGTCAACCTTCATTTGCTAAAGCAGTGACCCCTGCCCCATTCCAACCTCAGTAACCCGCCCCACGTGACCAACACCCACCTCCCTCGAACCAAGAAACAAAAACACCCAAAAGGAAAAAAGACAAAACACATGTAAATACCACCCCCCACCCATTAAGAAACAGAAACAAAACCCCAATCCAAATAGGAAACGCTCAATAAGAAAAACAATCTCTGTCCCCATCAACCAAGTCCAAATCCCAACTCTCAACTCAGTCCCAGTCCTTCAGCCGTAACGAATGCCTCTGCCGCCGCCACAGTCTCAAAATAAAAGTCCTTTCAGTTGTGAGTCACTCTCAGCTTCATTGGGTAGAACACTCTGAATCTCACTCCACTGTTGTACAGTGCCGCCTTCACCCGTCCAAAGGTCACCTCCCTTCTTTCCAACTCCGCCGTCACAACTTTGTACATTCGTGTACCAACGCCTTCCCACTTCACATCTTGTCTCTGCTTCGCCCAGCTCAAAACCTTCTCCTTCACATGATAGCTGTGGAAGCAGACGATGATCGCCCTTGGTGTCTCATTTGCTTTAGGCTTCAGCCTGAGCGACTGATGTAACAGGGGCAGCAGGGTAGCATGGTGGTTAGCATAAATGCTTCACAGCTCCAGGGTCCCAGGTTCGATTCCCGGCTGGGTCACTGTCTGTGTGGAGTCTGCACGTCCTCCCCCTGTGTGCGTGGGTTTCCTCCGGGTGCTCCGGTTTCCTCACACAGTCCAAAGATGTGCGGGTTAGGTGGATTGGCCATGCTAAATTGCCCGTAGTGTCCTAATAAAAGTAAGGTTAAGGGGGGGGGTTGTTGGGTTACGGGTATAGGGTGGATACGTGGGTTTGTGTAGGGTGATCATGGCTCGGCACAACATTGAGGGCCGAAGGGCCTGTTCTGTGCTGTACTGTTCTATGTTCTATTTCAAACTTCGGAAACATATTTGTAATGTATTCGATCGGCCTCAGGACCTCCACCCCCTTGGGCAGAAACACAATTCTCCAATTTTGCCTCCTCGACCTGTTCTCCAGGTCTTCCACCTTGGCTCTGAGCCATTTGTTGACCTCCCCCACCCTCTGCAGCTCCTCGCCCATTGTGGTGAACTGGTCACTGTGTTGTGATAATGATTCCTCCACGCCCTTCAACTTCTCTCTCTATGCTCTCGCAATTTGACTGACGTTTTCATCAATGCTGCCTCTATCAGGGCAATTGCCTCCTCGACTCACTGTTTAAGTGAAGCCAGAATTCCCGCACTGGGACTTTTGGCGGATGAAGGAGTCTGCGAGCGGCTGAGGAAATGCATTCAGAGCTACCTGCAGGTCAATGACATGGGGGAAACCTCGGCAGCAGTGGTTTGGGAAGCACTGAAGGCGGTAGTAAGGGGGGATCTGATCTCAATCCGGGCGCATAGGGAGAAGGTGGACAGGGCAGAGATGGACAGACTGGTAAAGGAGATATTACAGATCGATAGGCGGCATGCGGAGGCCCCAGAGGCAGGGCTCCTGAGGGAACGACGGAAGCTGCAGGCGGAGTTTAGCTTGCTGACCACAGGGAGGGCGGTGCAGCAGCTGAGAAACGCGAGGGGGGCAATCTATGAACATCGGGAGAAGGCCAGCAGAATTCTTGCACAGCAGCTTAGGAAGAGGGAGGCAGGTAGGGAGATAGGGAAAGTAAAGGACGGTGAGGGGAACCTGGTTGGTGATTCGGTAGGGGTGAATAAGGCGTTTAGAGATTTCTACAGCAGGCTGTACAGGTCGGAAGCCCCTACGGAGCCGCAGGGGATGAGGCGCTTCTGGGGGGGGCTGAATTTCCCAACGGTGGACGGAGAGCGGGTGGAAGGGCTGGGGGCCCCAATTGGGTTGGAAGAGATAGTGGAGGGTCTGAAGGCCATGCAGGTGTGTACCAAGTCCGGATGGGTACCCAGTGGAGTTTTATAAAATGTTCTCGGGGATATTGGGGCCGGTGTTGTTGAGGATGTTTAATGAAGCAAGGGAAAGAGGGGTGCTTCCCCCAACGATGTGGAGACCAAAACTGAACACAATACTCCAGGTGTGGCCTCACTAACACCTTATACAATTGCAACATAACCTCCCTAGTCTTAAACTCCATCCGTTTAGCAATGAAGGACAAAATTCCATTTGCCTTCTTAATCACCTGTTGCACTTGTAAACCAACTTTCTGTGACTCATGCACTAGCACACCCAGGTCTCTCTGCACAGCGTCATGCTTTAATATTTTATCGTTTAAATAATAATCCCGTTTGCTGTTATTCCTACCAAAATGGATAAACTCACATTTGTCAACATTGTATTCCATCTGCCAGACCTTAGCCCATTCACTTAACCTATCCAAATCCCTCTGCAGACTTCCAGTATCCTCTGCACTTTTCGCTTTACCACTCATCTTAGTGTCATCTGCAAACTTGGACACATTGCCCTTGGTCCCCAACTCCAAATCATCTATGTAAATTGTGAACAATTGTGGGCCCAACACGGATCTCTGAGGGACACCACTAGCTACTGATTGCCAACCAGAGAAACACCAATGCGTTCCAGGCACCCACCACCCTCTGCGTAAAGAACTTTCCACACATATCTCCCTTAAACTTTTCCCCTCTCACCTTGAACTCGTAACCCCTAGTAACTGAGTCTCTAGTAACTTCCTAATGAAAATAATCCTAATCTACTCAACCTCTCTTCATTGCTAGCACCCTCCATACCAGGCAACATCCTGGTGAACCTCCTCTGCACCCTCTCCAAGCCATCCACATCCTTCTGGTAATGTGACGACCAGAACTGTACGCAGTATTCCAAATGTAGCCGAACCAAAGTCTTATACAACTGTAACATGACCTGCCAACTCTTGTACTCAATACCCCTTCTGATAAAGGAAAACATGCCGTATGCCTTCTTGACCACTCTATCGACCTGCGCAGCCACCTTCAGGGTACAATGGACCTGAACACCCAGATCTCTCTGTACATCAATTTTCCCCAGGGCTTTTCCATTTACCATGTAGTTCGCTCTTGAATTGGATCTTCCAAAATGCATTAACTTGCATTTGCCCGGATTGAACTCCATCTGCCATTTCTCTTCCCAACTCTCTTATCTATCTATATTCTGCTATATTCTCTGACAGTCCCCTTCACTATCTGCTACTCCACCAATCTTAGTGTCATCTGGACACTTGCTAATCAGACCACCTATACCTTCCTCCAGATCATTTATGTATATCACAAACAACAGTGGTCCCAGCATGGAACCCTGTGGAACACCACTGGTCACAGTTCTCCATTTTGACACACTCCCTTCCACTACTACTCTCTGTCTCCTGTTGCCCATCCAGTTCTTTATCCATCGAGCTCGTACACCCTGGACCCCATGAGACTTCACTTTCTCCAATCAGCCTACCATGGGGAACCTTATCAAATGCCTTACTGAAGTCCAAGTATATAACATCTACAGCCCTTCCCTCATCAATCAACTTTGTCACTTCCTCAAAGAATTCTATTAAGTTGGTACGACATGACCTTCCCTGCACAAAACCATGCTGCCTATCACTGATAAACCCATTTTCTTCCAAATGGGAATAGATCCTATCCCTGAGTATCTTCTCCAGCAGCTTCCCTATCACTGATGTCAGGCTCACCGGTCTATAATTACCTGGATTATCCCTGCTACCCTTCTTAAACAAGGGGATAATATTAGCAATTCTTCAGTCCTCCAGTACCTCACCCGTGTTCAAGGTTGCTGCAAAGATATCTGTTAAGGCCCCAGCTATTTCCTCTCTCACTTCCCTCAGTAACCTGGGATAGATCCCATCTGGACCTGGGGACATGTCCACCTTAATGCTTTTTAGAATACCCAACACATCCTCTCTCATTATGCCGACTTGACCGAGAGTAATCAATCATCTATCCCTGACCTCAACATCTGTCATATCCCTCTCCTCGGTGAATACCAAAGCAAAATGCTTGTTAAGAATCTCACCCATTTTCTCTGACTCCACGCATAACTTTCCTCCTTTGTCCTTGAGCAGGTCAACCCTTTCTCTAGTTACCCTCTTGCACCTTATATATGAATAAAAGGCTTTGGGATTTTCCTTAACCCTGTTTGCTGAAGATATTTCATGACCCCTTTTAGCCCTCTTGATTCCTCCAGATTTGTCCTACATTCCCGATATTCTTCCAAAGCTTCGTCTGCCTTCAGTCGCCTAAATCTTATGTATGCTTCCTTTTTCCTCTTAGCTGGTCTCACAATTTCACCTGTCATCCATGGTTCCCTAATCTTGCCATTTCTATCCCTCATTTTCACAGGGACATGTCTGTCCTGCACTCTAATCAACCTCTCTTTAAATGCCTCCCACATATCAAATGTGGATTTACCTTCAAACAGCTGCTCCCAATCCACATTCCCCAGCTCCTGCCGAATTTTGGTATAGTTGGCCTTCCCCCAATTTAGCACGCTTCCTTTCGGACCCCTCTTGTCCTTGTCCATGAGTATTCTAAAACTTACGGAATTGTGATCACTATTCCCAAAGCAATCCCCGACTGAAACTTCAACCACCTGGCCGGGATCATTCCCCAACACCAGGTCCAGTATGGCCCCTTCCCGAGTTGGACTATTTACATACTGCTCTAGAAAACCCTCCTGGATGTTCCTTGCAAATTCTGCTCCATCTAGGCCTCTGACACTAAGTGCATCCCAGTCAATGTTGGGAAAATTATAATCTCCTATCACCAGCACCCTGTTGCTCCTATATCTTTCCATAATCTGTTTACATATTTGTACCTCTATCTCACACTCATGGTTGGGAGGTCTGTAGTACAGCCCCAACATTGTTACCGCACCCTTCCTATTTCTGAACTCTGCCCATATCGCCTCACTGCTCGAGTCCTTCATAGTGCCCTTCTTCAGCACAGCTGTGATATCCTCTCTGACCAGTAATGCAACTCCTCCACCCCTTTTACCTCCCTCTCTATCCACCTGAAGCGTCGATATCCTGGGATATTTAGTTGCCAATCATGCCCTTCCCTCAACCAAGTCTCAGTAATAGCAATAACATCATACTCCCAGCTACTAATCCAAGCCCTCAGTTTATCTGCCTGACCTTCTTGCATTAAAACAAATGCACATCAGACCACCAGTCCCTTTGTGTTCATCATCTGCTCGTTACCTACTCTTCCCCTTAGTCACGCTGACTTCATGATCTAGTTCCTTACAGGCTTTAGTTACTACCTCCTTACTGTCCACTAACCTCCTCATTTGGTTCCCACCCTCCTGCTACATTAGTTTAAACCCTCCCCAAGAACGTTAGCAAAAGCACCCCCAAGGACATTGGTTCCAGTCCGGCCCAGGTGTAGACCGTCCAATTTGTAGTAGTCCCACCTTCCCCAGAATGTCCCAAAAATCTGAACCCCTCCCTCCTGCACCATCTCTCAAGCCACGCATTCATCTCCTGCCTATTCTTTCATTTCTACTCTGACTACCACATGGCACTGGTAGCAATCCTGAGATTACTACCTCTGAGGTCTGACTTTTTAACTTGGCTCCTAACTCCCTAAATTCTGCTTGTAGGACCTCATCCCGTTTTTTACCTATATTATTGGTGCCTTTATGCACCATGACAACTGGCTGTTCACTCTCCCCCTTCTGGGCCTCACGGTAGCATGGTGGTTAGCATCAATGCTTCACAGCTCCAGGGTCCCAGGTTCGATTCCCGGCTGGGTCACTGTCTGTGTGGAGTCTGCACGTCCTCCCCGTGTGTGCGTGGGTTTCCTCCGGGTGCTCCGGTTTCCTCCCACAGTCCAAAGATGTGCGGGTTAGGTGGATTGGCCATGCTAAATTGCCCGTAGTGTAAGGTTAATGGGGGGATTGTTGGGTTATGGGTATACGGGTTACGTGGGTTTAAGTAGGGTGATCATTGTTCGGCACAACATCGAGGGCCGAAGGGCCTGTTCTGTGCTGTACTGTTCTATGTTCTATGTTCTAATGTTCTGCAGCCGATCGGAGACATCCCTGACCCGTGCACCCGGGAGGCAACATACCATTCGGGAGTCTCGTTTTCGACCACAGAACCGCCTAGCTACCCCCCTTACAATTGAATCCCCTATGACTATAGCCCTGCCAGTCTTTTTCCCGCCCTTCTGTGCAGCAGAGCCAGCCACGGTGCCATGAACCTGGCTACTGCTGCCTTCCCCTGGTGAGCCATCTCCCCAAACAGTATCCAACACGGTATACCTGGTTTGGAGGGAGATGACCGCAGGGGACACCTGCACTGCCTTCCTGCTTTTTCTCTGCCTTTTGGTCACCCATTCCCTTTCTCCCTCAGCAATCCTAATCTGTGGTGTGACCAATTCGCTAAACGTGCTATCCACAATCTCCTCAGCATCGCAGATCCTCCAAAGTGAGTCCACCCGCAGCTCCAGAGCTGTCATGTAGTCTAACAGGAGCTGCAGCTGGACACACTTCCCGCACGTGAAGGAGCCAGGGATATCAGCCACGTCCCTGAGCTCCCACATTGAGCAAGAGGAGTATAACACGGGTTTAATAAAAAGAACAAAGAAAAGTACAGCACAGGAACAGGCCCTTCGGCTCTCCAAGCCCGTGCCAACCATGTTGCCCATCTAAACTAAATCTTCTACACTTCCTGCGTCCGTATCCTTCTATTCCCATCCTATTCATGTATTTGTCAAGATGTCCCTTAAATGTCACTATCATCCCTGCCTCCACCACCTCCTCCTGCCATTTGTAATCTTAACCTTAACTTAGTCCAACTATAATATCAAACAATAGATAAACGAGAAAGGAAAAAAAAAGAAAAATTGTTACCAATCACACGATTAAAAAAAAAAAGAAATAGAAAAACCTTACCTTATCAACACACATCAGGGAAAAGAAAAACTACTTCCCAGTCAACAGCCAATCACTTACCTGCTGGCTGTGAGGTCACGGTTCAACTTCTTTCTACTTCTACCTACCCTCGAGTCTCCCTCTTGATCTTTACTCGGCTTGGATCCTTACAGTGATTGCTTTTTTCTTTGGTTAGAGGAGGAGGTAGGGAGGTAAACACTGAAGAAGTGTTTGGTGTTTAACTGTCACTTAACAAGTGCTCCTCCACAAACTACCTTTTGGATACAGTGACCATAATGCACTGATGCAAATTATCCCCGCAACAGCCATTCACCCTCGTTCTGCACTGTAGGAATTCTATGAATCTCTGAAATTATTTATTATTATTTTTTTAAGATAAATTTAGAGTACCCAATTATTTTTTCCAATTAAGGGGCAATTTAGCATGGGCAATCCACCTATCCTGCACATCTTTTGGGTTGTGGGGGTGAAACCCACGCAAACACGGGGAGAATGTGCAAACTCCACAGACAGTGACCCAGGGCCTGGATTCGAACCCAGGTCCTCAGCGCCGTAGGCAGCAATGCTAACCTCTGTGCCACCATGCTGCCCTATGAATCTCTGAAATTTAGCACAAAATAAATGAATTAACGCCACAAATTGAGGTTAGTTTGTATGATCTAGACTCTGGGGTGGTCCCGGTGGATTGGAAATTAGCAAACGTGACGCCACTGTTTAAAAAAGGAGGTAGGCAGAAAGCAGGAAATTATAGGCCAGTGAGCTTAACTTCGGTAATAGGGAAGATGCTGGAATCTATCATCAAGGAAGAAATTGCGAGGCATCTGGATAGAAATTGTCCCATTGGGCAGACGCAGCATGGGTTCGTTAAAGGCAGGTCATGCCTAACTAATTTAGTGGAATTTTTTGAGGACATTACCAGTGCAGTAGATAACGGGGAGCCGATGGATGTGGTATATCTGGATTTCCAGAAAGCCTTTGACAAGGTGCCACACAAAAGGTTGCTGCATAAGATAAAGATGCATGGCATTAAGGGTAAAGTAGTAGCATGGATAGAGGATTGGTTAATTAATAGAAAGCAAAGAGTTGGGATAAATGGGTGTTTCTCTGGTTGGCAATCAGTAGCTAGTGGTGTCCCTCAGGCATCCGTGTTGGGCCCACAATTGTTCACAATTTACATTGATGATTTGGAGTTGGGGACCAAGGGCAATGTGTCCAAGTTTGCAGATGACACTAAGATGAGTGGTAAAGCGAAAAGTGCAGAGGATACTGGAAGACTGCAGAGGGATTTGGATAGGTTAAGTGAATGGGCTCGGGTCTGGCAGATGGAATACAATGTTGACAAATGTGAGGTTATCCATTTTGGTAGGAATAACAGCAAACAGGATTATTATTTAAACGATAAAATATTAAAGCATGCCGCTGTTCAGAGAGACTTGGGTGTGCTAGTGCATGAGTCACAGAAGGTTGGTTTACAAGTGCAACAGGTGATTAAGAAGGCAAATGGAATTTTGTCCTTCATTGCTAGAGGGATGGAGTTTAAGACTAGGGAGGTTATGTTGCAACTGTATAAGGTGTTAGTGCGGCCACACCTGGAGTATTGTGTTCAGTTTTGGTCTCCTTACTTGAGAAAGGACGTACTGGCACTGGAGGGTGTGCAGAGGAGATTCACTAGGTTCATCCCAGAGCTGAAGGGGTTGGATTATGAGGAGAGCTTGAGTAGACTGGGACTGTACTCGTTGGAATTTAGAAGGATGAGGGGGGATCTTATAGAAACATTTAAAATTATGAAGGGAATAGATAGGATAGATGCGGGCAGGTTGTTTCCACTGGCGGGTGACAGCAGAACTAGGGGGCATAGCCTCAAAATAAGGGGAAGTAGATTTAGGACTGAGTTTAGGAGGAACTTCTTCACCCAAAGGGTTGTGAATCTATGGAATTCCTTGCCCAGTGAAGCAGTTGAGGCTCCTTCATTACATGTTTTTAAGGTAAAGATAGATAGTTTTTTGAAGAATAAAGGGATTAAGGGTTATGGTGTTCGGGCCGGAAAGTGGAGCTGAGTCCACAAAAGATCAGCCATGATCTAATTGAATGGCGGAGCAGGCTCGAGGGGCCAGATGGCCTACTCCTGCTCCTAGTTCTTATTATGTTCTTATGATCTTATAATCATTACAGAGACGTGGTTACAAGGAGATCAAATCTGAGAACTAAATATTCAGGGATATGTAACTTTTCCTCAGGACACGCAGGAAGGAAAGTGTGATGCGGTAGCTTTGTTAGTACAAGATGGAAACGTACAATAGCAAGAAATGATCAGAAGATGTGGAATCCATATGGGTGGATGTGAGAAATAACAATGATAAGAAGACACTGGTGGGAGTACTCCATGGGCCTCCTAATAGTAGCTATACTTTAGGACAGAGAATAAATCAGGAGTTAATAAACACATATTTTAAAGGCAGTACTTTACTCATGGGTGACTTTAATCTTCATGTGCAGTGGGAAAATAAAATTGGCAGAGGTCACCATGAGAAAGAATCCACAGAGTGTATTAGGGACAGTTTCCGAGAACAATATGTTGTGGATCCAACTAGGGATCAGGCTATTTTGGATTTGGTAATGTGTAATGCGGCAAGTTTACTAAACAATCTCAGAATAACTGATCCCCCCGGAGGCAGTGACCATAACATGGTAGAATTCAGAATTCAATTCGAGAGTGAGAAACCTGGGTCAGAAACAACTGTGTTACACTTAACTAAGGGTAATTATAAAGGAATGAGGGCACATTTGGCTGGAGTGGACTGGGAAAGGAGTTTAGCTGGAAGTACGGTTGATCAGAAATGGCAGATATTTCCAAAAACTCGCAACAACCTATATCCCAGTGAGGAAGAAGGATTCTAGGAAGAGGATAAATCAACCATGGTTAATCAAGGAAGAGAGGAAGTAAATTTTGGGGGCCTTTTCGTGAAAGCAGCAGCAATAAATTTTTATTAAGGGCCTTCGTTTTGAAAAGAGGGAGAGAGATGTCAATTGGTGGGGTCGTGTGCTACTCCTGCACGATGTGGGGCATCATGGACACTTCAAGTGTCCCTGAGGACTACATCTGTGGAAAGTGCATTCACTTACAAAAGCTCACCGAACGCATGGATCGGTTAGAGCAGCAGCTGGAAGCACTGAGGAGCACACAATTAGCTGAAATTGTGATAAATAATATCTTCAGAGATGTGGTCACACACAAGGTACAGGAAGATAGCTGGGTGACTGCCAGACAGGACAGGCAGAGAGTGCAGGGGTCTCCTATTGCTGTCCCCCTATCTAACAAGTATGCCATTTTGGATACTGATGAGGGGGAAGGTCCAGCAGGTGACATCACCAGCAGTGGCCAGAAGGAAAGCACCATGACTAGCCCTGCTGCATAGATGGAGGGTACAAAGCATAGAAAAGTAATAGTGGTAGGGGATTCAATAGTCAGGGGCACAGATAGACGCTTCTGTGGCCGCGAAATGGACTACAGGATGGTAGTTTGCCTGCCTGGTGCCAGGGTCCTGGCTGTCTCTGAGTGGGTACAAAGCATCCTAAAACAGGAGGGAAGTCAGACAGACGTCATTGTCCACACTGACACAAAAGACATAGGTGGAAAGATTAGCAAGGCCCTGCAATGGCAATTTAGGCAGTTAGGTAGAAGATTAAAATGCAGGACCTCGAGGGTATTACGTGCTTGCGAGGCGAGCAACAGGGATATATAGTGCAGCTGAACACGTGGCTAAAGAACACGTGGTGCAGGAGGGAGGGCTTCAGTTTTTTGGATCACTGGGATGTCTTCCAGGAAAGGTGGGGCCTGTACAAGAAGGACGGTTACACCTAAACTGGGGGGGGGGGGGGACACCAATATCCTGGCTGGGAAGTTTGCTTGTATGTTTCAGCTGGGTTTAAACTAATTTGGCAAGGGTGTGGGAATTAGAACAGTAAGCCAGCAAGTATAGAGACTGTCATAATATCCACTCATGTATATCATGAGATGCCAGACAGGCAGTGATTGACACACAGGATAACCAATGAACACACACGACATAGAACAACCAATCACCAAACAGGACACCACCACTATAAAGCCCACAGGGCATTAAGGCTCTCCCTCTCTCACAGGACTCGGCTCGGGAGATAGTCGCAGTACACAGGCCAATGAATATCATCACCATGTGATAGCGAGCTAGTCTGGTCAAGCCAGTAGGAGGTTATCAGTTAGGTTAATCGATTGTCAACCCATAGCAGATTATGTACAGCAATCAACAGGTTCAATAAAACAGTGTTGGACCATCTCCCATGTCGGAAGCTTGTTTTACTGCATCCAGTTGCAGTCGATGTTAGACCAACACAGATAACACATCAGAGACTGGGGATAAGCGTGGCATCAGGGCCAGGCTGGCTAAGAGGAAGGTGATGCGACCATCAATCCACACGAGACGGAGAGTTGAAGTGACTTGTGGCTTTAATCAGCTAGAACTGTGCCTGCCTGCGACTGCTCTGCACTGAGAGCCACCTATAGGGCAGCAGCTCTATATACCTCCCCTCAAGGGTGCGAAGCCCACGAGGGCACCAACATGATACAAGCGGTGTAATACAATACAATGGTCCATAGGTGGAGCCCACAAGGGCAACAACATAGTACAACGCAATGCAGTGGTGAATGGCTGCCATAATACATTCACCACATTCACCCACTGTTAAAAAATTGAAGTTAGTGGGGTGAAGCGGCTCACAGGTTGAGTCTGTCCAGCGCCCTGATCATGCGCTGCAATCGTCTGACCTCTAGTTTCGCTGCGGGCACGGGTGTTGAACTCGATGCGGGCACGGGTGTGGACTCCGGGAGTGTGTCTTCTGGAGCTTCATCCCTGTAGGTCGGTGATGGGGGGAGGGGGTATAGGAGGGGGTGTGGAGGCCATATAGGGGCGGGGTGCTGTTCGGTGTAGGCTGGGGGAGGGGGGGTAGGTGATGGTCGTAGGCGATCCTGCGGGTGCCTGGTCCCGGAGGGAGACCGTATCTCGTCGGGGTGCGCCACATATGCATACTGGGGGTTGGCGTGAAGGAGCTGGACTCTCTCGACCAGGGGGGTTGGACCTATGGCTCCTAACCTGTTTTCGGAGGAGTACGGGCCCCGGTGTCGTCAGCCAGGCGGGGAACGAGACCCCGGAGGGGGATTTCCTAGGGAAAGCAAATAGGCGGTCATGGGGGGTCTCGTTTTGGCTGTGCAAAGAAGTGACCGAATGGAGTGGAGCGCGTCGGGGAGGACCTCCTGCCAATGGGAAATTGGGAAATTCCTTGACCGTAGGGCCAGGAGGACGGCCATCCATACCGTCACGTTCTTGATGCAGTGGAGAAGCCGGATGACCTCCGGGTGGCAGAGGTCGTTGTGGATGGCCCGAAGTCCGTCACCTTGCGCGCGGGCGCATGTGCCGCGGGACAGGATATCTGGGGGCTCATTGAGCTTCCCAGGACACAATATCTTAATTATAGGTGGAGAGTTTGATCCTCCACCACAAGATTTTATCGTTCTTGATCTTGCCCTGCTGTGTGTTGTCGAACATCAAGGTTACCGACCGTTGGTCGGTGACGAGGGTAAACCTCCTACCAGCAAGGTAGTGCCTCCAGTGCCGTACAGCTTCCACAATGGCTTGAGCTTCTTTTTTGACTGAGGAGTGTCGAATCTCGGAGGTGTTGAGGGTTCGGGAGAAAAAGGCAATGGGCCTGCCTGCCTGATTAAGGGTAGCGGCGAGGGCGACCTCTGACGCGTCGCTCTCCACCTGGAAGGGGATGGACTTGTCCACCGCGCGCATCGCGGCTTTGGCAATATCTGCCTTGATGCGGCTGAAGGCCTGGCGGGCCTCAGCCGCCAGTGGGACGTCGGTGGCTTTGATCAGTGGGCGGGCTTTGTCCGCATAGTTGGGGACCCACTGGACATAATAGGAAAAGAACCCGAGGCATCTTTTCAGGGCCTTGGGGCAGTGGGGGAGGGGGAGTTGCAGGAGGGGGCGCATACGGTCGGAGTCAGGGCCTAAGGCACCGTTTTCCACGACATAGCCGAGGATGGCTAGTCGGGTTGTGCAGAAAACGCATTTGTCCTTGTTATAAGTGAGGTTGAGGGCTTGGGCAGTTTGGAGAAACTTCTGAAGGTTGGCGTCGTGGTCCTGCTAGTCGTGGCCACAGATGGTGACATTGTCCAAGTACGGGAACGTGGCCTGAAGCCCGTATGGTCCATGATTCGGTCCATCGTTCTTTGGAAGATCGAGACCCCGTTCGTGACGCCGAAGAGGTCCCGGAGGAAGTGGAAGAGGCGACTGTCTGCCTCAAAAGCCGTGTAGTGGCGGTCCTCCGGGCGGATTGGGAGCTGGTGGTATGCGGACTTCAGATCCATCGTGGAGAACACCCGGTAGTGTGCGATCTGGTTAACCATGTCTGCGATCCGGGGAAGGGGGTAAGCATCGAGTTGCGTGTACCGGTTTATGGTCTGGCTGTAATCTACAACCATCCGGTTCTTTTCCCCGGTCCTGACGGCCACCACCTGAGCTCTCCAGGGGCTATTTCTAGCCTCGATGAACCCTTCCCGCAAGAGTCGCTGGACCTCGAACCTGATAAAAGTCCTTTCCTGGATACTGGACCGCCTGCTTCTGGTGGCGACGGGTTTACAGTCGGCGATGAGATTTGCGAAGAGCGAGGGACGGTCGACCTTCAGGGTCGCGAAGCTACAAACAGTGAGAGGGGGTTGGGGCCCGCTGAACTTTAGGGTCAGGCTCCTGAGGTTGCACTGGAAGCCCAGTCCTAACAGAAGAGGAGCGCAGAGATCGGGGAGTACATATAGCTTAAAGTTTGCGTATTCAACGTCCTGTATCGTGAAGTTCACGACAGTTTATCCCCGGATCTGCACTGAGTGCGATCCGGAAGTGAGTGAGATTGTTTGAAGTGCAGGGTAGACTGGAGAGAACAGTGCCTTACCATGTCTGGGTGTACGAAGTTCTCCGTGCTCCCGGAGTCAAACAAAGGCGTTTCGTGCCCATTGACCCGGACGATCACCATGAAGTGCTTTGGGTGTGACTGGTCAAGGGTGATCACGCCGAGCTGCGGGTAGCCGGAGTGGTCAGAGGTGGTGGTGTGTGGTGTGGTCTCTAGATGGCGGTCCCCATCGGTCGCACGTGTCGGGCGGCGTTGAAGATGGCAGCCAAGATGGGGCCCCGTCGGTCGCACGTGTCGAGCGGCAATGATGATGGCGGCTAAGATGGCAGCCCCCGTGAGTCACACGTGTTGCGCAGGGTTGAACATGGCTCCCCCCACGGATGCGTCTGAAGGGAGCGGAGCCTGCAGGCACGCAGCCACGCTGCGGGGTCTGCGGACCTGTGAGTCTGAGAGTCGGGCCTGTGATTTGGAAGACTTGGACCCAGCCAGGCAAACTTTGGCAAAGTATCCTTTCTTGCCACAGTCACTACAGGCTGCGTTCTGAGCCAGGCAATGCTGCCTGGGGTGCTGGTGCTGGCCGCAGAAATAGCAGGGTAGCCCCCGGTTTGGGCAGGCAGCCGCGTGGCACAGGCCTGGGGTATTCTCTGGTCGGGTGTCCACGAGGGGTTTGCGTGGTCGGAGGGAAAGCGTTGAGGCTCTGAAACGCTACTTCCAGGAAGGTGGATAGTTTTACCTTCTCTTCTAGGTCGAGGGTGCCCTTTTTGAGCAGACGCTGTCTGACGTAGTTGGACTGGACTCCAGCCACATAGGCGTCCCGGATGGCGAATTCCATGTGGTGTGACGCCGTGACGGCCTTGTAGTTGCAGCTTCGTGCGAGTACTTTCAAGTTGACTAGGTACTCCTCCAGTGATTCCCTGGTGCATTGATGGCGAGTGGTGAGGAGATGCCGCGCAAACACTTCGTTCACCGGCCTCACATATTGCTGTTTCAGGATCGCGACCGCTTCTGCGTATGTGGTCGCTTCCTCGATTTGGGCGGAGATTCGATGGCTCACCCGGGCGTGGAGGAGGCTCAGCTTCTGTTCGTCGGTGACGGAGGGCAAGGAGGAGGCGGCGAGGTACGCCTCGAAACATCAGAGCCAGCGTAAAAAAAATCCCTTTGGCTTCAGCGGCCTGTGGGTCAAGTTCCAGTCGGTCAGATTTGAGGGCTGCTTCCATCGCGATGTCCCGTACCAGCCTCCCTGAACAGGTGCCGGAATGTGGCGACTAGGGACTTTTCACAGTAACTTCATTTGAAGCCCACTTGTGACAATAAGCGATTTTCATTTCATTGTAGCTGATTAAATTGATGCGACCATCAATCCACACGAGACAGAGAGTTGAAGTGAACTGTGGCTTTAATCATCTAGAAATGTGCCTGCCTGGGACTGCTCTGCACTGAGAGCCACCTATAGGGCAGCAGCTCTATATACCTCCCCTATAGAGTGCGGAGCCCACAAGTAACCAACATGATACAAGCGGTGTAATACAATATAATGGTCCATAGGTGGAGCCCACATGGGCAACAACATAGTACAATGCAATGCAGTGGTGAATGGCTGCCATAATACATTCACCACAGAAGGGCAGGCTGGGGGAAGTCAAACTCAGCGGGACTGGAGGTCTGGAGTGTACCTGCTTCAATGCACGGAGCATAACAGGTAAGACAGGTGAACTTAAAGCCTTGATTCATGCGCGGAACTTGGATGAATTTGCTGTAACGGAGACTTGTTAAAAAAGGGACAGGACTGGGAGCTAAATATTCCACGTGTTTTAGGCGAGACAGGGAAGAAGGTTAAAGAGGTGGGGGAGTTGGTATTCTGGTTAGAGAACATATTACAGCTGTACAGAGGGAGGACATCTTGGAAGAACCATGTAATGAGGCATTGTGGGTAGTTGGACGTGATTTAATGGAAAAAGTTGTAAATGTAATTTTGGGCGGGTTTGGTGGGGTCTTTAACGCTGGCTTTGTGGTGAGATCCACACTGGTACTTACTCATACTTAGCTCACGGTTTAATGCTGCATTACGCTTAAGTGAGAGCACGATAAGGCTGTTAAATCGCAGAAGCCAAAAATGAGAACCGCACCGGGCACTGATCAGTTTGCAGTCTAATCGGCCCGCCCCAATTGTCGAAATCAGAATCCCACCATAGTGTGGGAGAAACCAATAATCACCTTTTCGGGCCAATCTCCATACAATTAACGGGAGCAACCCCCCATCCAAAGGCCTCCGTGATCCAGCCGCCTCCCCAGGAAATGGTCACGCAGACGCGATTAGTACTCTTTTGAAAACGTGAAGCTGGTGGAATGGCTGCTGTGGGGATCCGAGGAGGTGAGTCATTATCTTCACTCCCGGGCAATGAGTCTGGGGCACTGGGGTTGCTGCCTGGTGCCCAGAGCGGGGGCTTAGGGGAGGCCCCTAGAGGGCCGGTCGAAGCCGAGGTGGCCTGTCATTGGTAGTGGGGGTGGGGGGATTGGTGTGAAGCCGGGGTGGGGGGGGGGTGATTTGCCCACCCATGGTCTGAGGGAATGTGTGGATGTCTCAGCACCCCCTGTCTGCCATGCCACCCCCTTGATCATGTGCTCCTGTTCTGGGGTAACCCCACCCCCTGCCTGTCTGCCCCACCGACCACCCATAATTCCCACTGACAACAGCTTGGCTGAACTGGGAATTGGCAATTGTAGTGAAATGAGCACTTCACGGCTCCAAAGAGAATTCCCGTGGGTAGGCGTGCCATGTAGCCTGTCGGGGCTATTGCCTAGCTTTTCAATCAGACCATGATTTACATAGAATTTACAGTGCAGAAGGAGGCCATTCAGCCCATCGAGTCTGCACCGGCTCCTGGAAAGAGCACCCTACCCAAGGTTAACACCTCCACCCTATCCCCATAACCCAGCAACCCCACCCAACACTAAGGGCAATTTTGGACACTAAGGGCAATTTAGCATGGCCAATCCACCTAACCCGCACATCTTTGGACTGTGGGAGGAAACCGGAGCACCCGGAGGAAACCCACGCACACACGGGGAGGACATGCAGACTCCACACAGACAGTGACCCAGCCGGGAATCGAACCTGGGACCCTGGAGCTGTGAAGCATTTATGCTAACCACCATGCTACCCTGCTACCCTGCTACCTTATTACAGCCTTGGTACAAATATGGACAAAAGAGCTGAATTCTAGAGGTGAGATGAGAGTGACCAGACATCAAGGCAGCATTTGATCGAGTATGGCATCAACAAGCCCGAGAAAAACTGGAGTCAGGTGTGGGGATGTTCGCTGATGATTGCACAACATTCTCCACCATTTGTGACTCCTCCGGCACTGAAGCAATCTATGTAGAAATGCAGTACAACCTAGTCAATATCCATGCTTTGGGTGACATGTGGCAAGTAACATTTGTGCCACACAAGTGCCAGGCAATGACCATCTCCAATAAGAGAGAATCAACCCAGCACCAATTGACATTCAATGGCGCTAACTTTGCTGAATCCACCATTATCAACATCCTGGGTGTTGCCATTGACCAGAAACTGAACTGGACTAACCATATAAATTCTGTGGCTACCAGAGCAGGTCAGAGGCTGGGAATTCTGCACAGAGTAACTTGCCTTCTGACTCTCCAAAGTCTATCCACCAATTACAAAGCACAAGTCAGGGGTGTGCTGGAATACACCGCACTTGCCCGGGATGAGTCCAGCACTCTGGAAGCTCGACACCATCCAGGATAAAGCAGGCCAGTTGATTCGCACCCATTCCACAAATATTCACTCCTTCCACACCGATGCACAGTGGCAGCTGTGTGTACCATTTACAAGATGCATTGCAGGAATTCACGAAGGATCCTCTAACAGCACCTCCCAAACCCACGACCACCACCACCTAGAAGGACAAGTGCAGCAGGTCCATGGGGACCCACCACCTTGAGGTTCCCCTCAAGCCATTCACCATCCTGACTTGGAAATATATCACCATTCCTTCATTGTCGCTGGGGCAAAATCCTGGAATGCCCTCCCTAACAGCACAGTGGGTACCTATGTCACATAGACTTCAACAGTTCAAGAAAACAGCTCACCATCACCTTCTCAAGGGCAATTAGGGATGGATAATAAATGCTGACCTAGCCAGTGAAGCCCCATCCCAATAAAAATGAATTAAAAAAAGACACACACACATACACACAACACACACACAGACACACAAAGACATGCACGCAAATACAATTTGCACACAGTTGCAAACAGGCACATACCCACACACACACAAAGACAGACACACACACACAGAAACAAAGACACACAGACTGACAGAGAGACAGAGGATTATACAGAGAGAGAGAGAAAGGGACACAGAGATAGTAAGCGAAGGACAGTCCAAGAGAATGAGACAAAGAAGGATAGATAAAGCAGGAGAGAAGCAGGCAATGTTCGTGAGAAAGACAGTGAGACAGACAGAACACTGACAGAAATGTGGAGGGAAACAGTGAGAGTAAGAGATAGAGTGAAAAAGAGATTGGCATTTGGAGAGAGAGGGAGGAATAAAGACAGGGGAGGGGAGAATCTCAGTCAATCTATCTTGCAAAATTGGGGCAGCCCCAATATTGTCAAGTTTCAGATCAAACTCAATTTGACTGGATATTATTGTTGTCAGTACTGCTTTTTGAATTCCAGTAATTCTATTGAATTAGTGAAAACAGGAAAAACAGGATATCTGAACTGATGTAGGTAGAAACCAAGGTGCAGCAGGATCAATGCAGTTTTCACCCCAGTCAACCAGAGCCAGTACTTAATCTTTATGATAAATGTGCTGTGATTCTTTTTCCTGGGAAGAATGAGGAGCGACTGTAAAAAGTAAATGCACAATTCTAAAGGAGCAGAGGAACCAGGGTGTCTATGTGCAAAAATCATTGAAGGTGGCAGAACAGGATGCGAAAGCACTTTATAAACAGTATCCTGAACTTCAGTAGGGACAGAGTAAAAAGGCAGCAAAACGATGATGAATTTTCTCAAAACTCAATCTGAGTGCCACAGGTTAGGAAGGATATAAAGCAGGCAGCATGGTGGTGCAGTGGTTAGCACTGCTGACTCACAGCGCTGAGGACCCCGGTTCGATCCCGGCCCCGGGTCACTGTCCATATGGAGTTTGCACATTCTCCCCATGTCTGCATGGGTCTTACCCCCACAACCCAAAGATGTGCAGGCTAGGTGGATTGGCCACGCTAAATTGCCCCTTCATTGGAAACAAAAGAATTGGGTACTCTAAATTTATAAAAAAGGAAGGACGTGAAGCCATTAGAGAGGGTGCAGGGAAGATTCCTGAGAATTAATCCAGGGATAAGGAACTTGGATAAAGTGGGACTGTTTTCCTTGGAAGAGAGAAGTTAGAAAGGAGATTTGATAGAGGTATTCAAAATCAGAAGGAGTCTAGACAGAGGCGATCAGGAGAAACTGGCCCTTCTGGCAGAAAGATTGAGAACAGGGAGGTACAGATTTAATGTAATTTAAAAAAAGAAGCGAGGACCACACGAGGAACAATACGATTTTAAAATGGGAGAGGTTAGGATCTGAATGCACCGACAGAGCATGTGACTGAAAGCAGATTCAACCCAGATTTTCAGAAGAGAATGGGATTATTATCCAAATCAAGAAACAATGCAGAAATACAGGGAAAAGGCAGGGGAGATAACTTTCTCCAAATAATCCAGAGGGCTAGCACAGACAGAGGTTGAGGCGCGACCTGATAGAGGTCTACAAAATTATGAGGGGCATAGACAGAGTGGATAGTCGGAGGCTTTGCCCCAGGGTAGAGGGGTCAGTTAATAGGGGGCATAGGTTTAAGGTGCGAGGGGCTAGGTTTAGAGTAGATGTACGAGGCAAGTGTTTTTACACAGAGGGTAGTGGGTGCCTGGAACCCGCTGCCAGAGGAGGTGGTGGAAGCAGGGACGATAGTGACATTTATGGGGCATCTTGACAAATACATGAATAGGTTGGGAATAGAGGGATACGGACCCAGGAAGTGTAGAAGATTTTAGTTTAGATGGGCAGCATGGGCTGAACGGACTCCTACTTTGCACAATCATTCTGTGATTGTAAGATTTCATTAGCAGACAGACCTATGAGGCAGCAACACTCACATTCAAAATTTAGTTTAGTATCGTTTGTGCAAAATAAGAATTATGACACTCATTGAGCTGATATCACCTGCAGGTAATTGACAAACAGATAAAGACAACATCCTTCCATTATCAGGAAGAGCAGCAAAACACAGTCACTTACCTGGTATAGCAACAACAGCAAGAACAGGGTAGAAAATCTTTCGAACCTGTGTAAGTTCCATGTCGGGAATAGCTTGGTGCTGTAGTCTGTAACACGCACTGGCATTCCCACACCCAGTCCCCGTCTCATTCCCACTGCCAGCCCCTCTCAGGCGATGCACTAAGGGCAGCACCTATTTCTAAAGCAGAGCAAAGCCCAGTGAGACAGGGAGAGGGAGGGAAAGGTTACAACATCCATCATATTACTTACAGTCAGGTGCAGATTGACAGCTACTGTCAAGGGGATAACAGACAACACAATGTTTAAGTGGGTGTAACACAGGTGGGGAAATCTTGTGAAATTCAGTCATTGCATTCTCAATTAAGCTTCAAAATAACAATATTTCACCAGATGATGAGAAACTGCACATTTCATCAGAAAGGATGGAAATATGGAATTAAATGTAGATTTTAGTGGGTAATGCAAGGCAAGCCCACACTGGGAAAGTGACAGAAAACAGTAGTGTTTGCACATCGTCCGTCCTAAAAGCTACACGCAGCTACATCCCAGAGAAAGACAGCACTGTCCACATCCACTGTCAAATCCAGCACAAATACATCACTCTCCACAGTTAGACAATCAATATCCAACACAAACACATCCATGTCCACAGCTAGACAATCAATATCCAACACAAACACGTCATTAACCACAGTAGACAATCTATAGCCACCACAACCACTCACTGTCCAGTTAGACAACCAATATCCAGGACAAACACATCACTATCCACAGTTAGTCGATCAATTTCTAACACAAACACGGCGTTATCCACAATAGACAATCAATATCCACCTCAAACTCATAACTGTCCACAGTTAGACAATCAACATCCCAGAGAAAGACAGGACTGTCCACATTCACTGTCAATATCCAGCACAAACACATCGACAGTTAGACAATCAATATCCCACACAAACACTTCACTGTCCACAGTTAGACAATCAATGCCCAGCACAAACACGTCACTATCCACAGTAGACAATCTATTGCCACCACAACCACTCACTGTCCAGTTAATCAATATCCCACACAAACACTTCACTGTGCACAGTTAGACAATCAATATCCCACACAAACACATCGCTATTCACAATTAGACAATCAATATCCAACACAAACACATCGCTGTCCACAGTTAGACAATCAATGCCCAGCACAAATACGTCACTATCCACAGTAGACAATCTATCGCCACCACAACCACTCACTGTCCAGTTAATCAATATCCCACAAAAACACATCACTGTCCACAGTTAGACAATCAATATCCCACACAAACACTTCACTGTCCACAGTTAGACAATCAATATCCCACAAAAACACATCACTGTCCACAGTTAGACAATCAATATCCCACACAAACACTTCACTGTCCACAGTTAGACAATCAATATCCCACACAAACACATCACTGTCCATAGTTAGACAATCAATATCCAACACAAACACATCGCTGTCCACAGTTAGACAATCAATATCCCACACAAACACATCACTGTCCATAGTTAGACAATCAATATCCCACACAAACACATCGCTGTCCACAGTTAGACAATCAATATCCCACACAAACACATCGCTGTCCACAGTTAGACAATCAATATCCCACACAAACACATCGCTATTCACAATTAGACAATCAATATCCCACACAAACACTTCACTGTCCACAGTTAGACAATCAATATCCCACACAAACACTTCACTGTCCACAGTTAGACAATCAATATTCAGCACAAACACTTCACTGTCCACAGTTAGACAATCAATATCCCACACAAACACATCGCTGTCCACAGTTAGACAAATACTATCCAGCGCAAACACATCACTGTCCACAGTTAGACAATCAATGCCCAGCACGAACACATCACTGTCCACAGTTTGTGGAGGGGCTGTTGTCAGGTGACAGTTTTCGGCGGGAGCAGGGGCCTGTCAGGAAGGTGAGTACATATATACAAGTCGGGCGGTTGCTAAACCTGAGACACTACATTTGCAGTGTCCCCCACCCTTCCACCTCCTCTAACCTAAGGGGTTGAGGGAATATCAGGTAAGCTCTTCCTTTCTTTTTCTTGTTTTTTATCTAGAGGGGATCGCAGGGAAGGCAGTACAGTGCTCCTCCTGCAGAATGTTTGAGGTGAGGGACACCGTCAGTGTCCCTGCTGATTTTATCTGTGGGAAGTGCACCCAACTCCAGCTCCTCAAAAACCGTGTTGGGGAACTGGAGCTGGAGCTGGATGAACTTCGGATCATTCGGGAGGCAGAGGTGATCATAGAAAGAAGCTTCGGGAGGTAGTTATGCCAAAGAATAAAGATAGATGGGTGACTTTCAGAGGGGCTGGGGGTAAGCAGTCAGTACAGGGATCCCCTGTGGTCGTTCCCCTTAGTAACAGGTACTGTTACTGTTGGGGGAGACGACTTACCAGGAGTCACCCATGGGGTACAGGTCTCTGGCACAGAGTATGTCCCTGTTGCTCAGAAGGGAAGGGGGAGAGGAGAAGAACATTTGTCATTGGAGACGCCATAGCTAGGGGGATACATAGGAGATTCTGTGGGAACGAGAGAGACTCGCGGTTGGTGTGTTGCCTCCCAGGTGCCAGGGTCCGCGATGCCTCAAATCATGTTTTCGGGATCCTTAAGGGGAAGGGGAGCAGCCCCAAGTCGTGGCCCACATAGGTACCAACGACATAGGTAAGAAAAGGGATAGGGATGTAAGGCAGGAATTCAGGGAGCTAGGGTGGAAACTTAGATCCAGGACAAACAGAGTTATTATCTCTGAGTTGTTACCCGTGCCACGTGCTAGCGAGTCGAGGAATAGGGAGAGAGAGCAATTGAACACGTGGCTGCAGGGATGTTGCAGGAGGGAGGGTTTCAGATTCCTGGACAATTGGGGCTCATTCTGGGGTAGGTGGGACCTCTACAAACAGGATGGTCTGCACCTGGACCAGAGGGGAACTAATATCCTCGGGGGGACGTGTTACTAATGCAGAGGGCTTAAACTAGTTCAGCAGGGGATTGGGAACCTGAATTGTAGCTCCAGTACACAAGAAGCTGAGAGTAGTAAGGTCATGAGTAAGGTTTCAAAGTTGCAGGAGTGTACCGGCAGGAAGAAAGGTGGTTTAAAGTGTGTCTACTTCAATGCCAGGAGCATCCGGAATAAGGTGGGTGAGCTTGCGGCATGGGTTAGTACCTGGGACTTCGATGTTGTGGCCATTTCGGAGACATGGATAGAGCAGGGCGAGGAATGGTTGTTGCAGGTGCCGGGGTTTAGATATTTCAGTAAGCTCAGGGAAGGTGGTAAGAGAGGGGGAGGAGTGGCATCATTAGTCAAGGACAGTATTACGGTGGCTGAGAGGACATTAGATGAGGACTCGAATACTGAGGTAGTATGGGCTGAGTTAAGAAACAGGACACAGAACACAGAACACAGAACAGTACAGCACAGAACAGGCCCTTCGGCCCTCGATGTTGTGCCGAGCAATGATCACCCTACTCAAACCCACGTATCCACCCTATACCCGTAACCCAACAACCCCCCCCTTATCCTTACTTTTTAGGACACTACGGGCAATTTAGCATGGCCAATCCATCTAACCCGCACATCTTTGGACTGTGGGAGGAAACCGGAGCACCCGGAGGAAACCCACGCACACACGGGGAGGACGTGCAGACTCCGCACAGACAGTGACCCAGCTGGGAATTGAACTTGGGACCCTGGAGCTGTGAAGCATTTATGCTAACCACCATGCTACCGTGCTGCCCAAAAGGAGAAGTCACTGTGTTAGGGCTTTTCTATAGGCCTCCGAAAAATTCCAGAGATGTAGAGGAAAGGATTGCAAAGATGATTCTGGATAGGAGCGAAAGTAACAGGGTAGTTGTTATGAGCGACTTTAACTTTCCATATATTGACTGGAAACACTTTAGTTCGAGTACTTTAGATGGGTCCGTTTTTGTCCAATGTGTGCAGGAGAGTTTCCTGATGCAGTATGTAGATAAGCCAACAAGAGGTGAGGCCGTATTGGATTTGGTACTGGGTAATGAAGCAGGACAGGTGTTAGATTTGGAGGTAGGTGAGCACTTTGGTGATAGTGACCACAATTCGATTACGTTTACTTTAGCGATGGAAAGGGATAGGTATATACCGCAAGGCAAGAGTCATATCTGGGGGAAAGGCAATTATGATGCGATGAGGCAAGACTTAGGATGCATCGGCTGGAGAGGAAAACTGCAGGGGATGGACATAATGGAAATGTGGAGCATGTTCAACGAACAGCTACTGCGTGTCCTTGATAAGTATGTACCCGTTAGGCAGGGAGGAAGTGGTCGAGCGAGAGAACCATGGGTTACTAAAGCAGTTGAAACACTTGTCAAGAGGAAGAAGGAGGCTTATGTAAAGATGAGACGTGATGGTTCAGTTAGGGTGCTTCAGAGTTACAAGTTAGCTAGGAAGGCTCTAAAGAGAGAGCTAAGAAGAGCCAAGCGAGGACATGAGAAGTCTTTGGCAGGTAGGATCTGGGATAACCCTAAAACTTTCTATAGATATGTCAGGAATAAAAGAATGACTAGGGTAAGAGTAGGGCCAGTCAAGGACAGGAGTGGAAGTTGTGCGTGGAGTCCGAGGAGATAGGAGAGGTGCTAAATGAGTATTTTTCGTCTGTATTCACACAGGAAAAAGACAAAGTTGTCAAGGAGAATACTGAGATACAGGCTACTAAACTAGAAGGGCTTGAGGTTCATAAGGAGGAGGTGTGATCGATTCTGGAAAGTGTGAAACTAGATAAGTCCCCTGGGCCGGATGGGATTTATCCTAGGATTCTCTGGGAAGCTAGGGAGGAGATTGCTGAGCCTCTGGCTTAGATATTTAAGTCATCTTTATCTACAGGAATAGTGCCAGAAGACTGGAGGATAGCAAATGTTGTCCCCTTGTTCAAGAAGGGGAGTAGAGATAACGAAATGAAAATGAAAGGAAATGAAAATCGCTTATTGTCACGAGTAGGCTTCAAATGAAGTTACTGTGAAAAGCCCCTAGTCGCCACATTCCGGCGCCTGTTTGGGGAAGCTGTTACAGGAATTGAACCGTGCTGCTGGCCTGCTTGGTCTGCTTTCAATGCCAGCGATTTAGCCCTGTGCTAAACAGCCCCAACTTGCTAAACAGCCCCAATTCCGATAACCCCGGTAACTATAGACAAGTGAGCCTTACTTCTGTTGTGGGCAAAGTCTTGGAAAGTTTTATAAGAGATTGGATGTATTATCATCTGGAAAGGAACAATTTGATTAGATAGTCAACATGGTTTTGTGAACATAAGAACATAAGAACTAGGAGCAGGAGTAGGCCATCTGGCCCCTCGAGCCTGCTCCGCCATTCAATTAGATCATGGCTGATCTTTTGTGGACTCAGCTCCACTTTCCGGCCCGAACACCAGAACCCTTAATCCCTTTATTCTTCAAAAAACTATCTATCTTTACCTTAAAAACATGTAATGAAGGAGCCTCAACTGCTTCACTGGGCAAGGAATTCCATAGATTCACAACCCTTTGGGTGAAGAAGTTCCTCCTAAACTCAGTCCTAAATCTACTTCCCCTTATTTTGAGGCTATGTCCCCTAGTTCTGCTGTCACCCGCCAGTGGAAACAACCTGCCCGCATCTATCCTATCTATTCCCTTCATAATTTTAAATGTTTCTATAAGATCCCCCCTCATCCTTCTAAATTCCAACGAGTACAGTCCCAGTCTACTCAACCTCTCCTCACAATCCAACCCCTTCAGCTCTGGGATTAACCTAGTGAATCTCCTCTGCACACCCTCCAGTGCCAGTACGTACTTTAGTAAGGAGACCAAAACTGAACACAATACTCCAGGTGTGGCCTCACTAACACCTTATACAATTGCAACATAACCTCCCTAGTCTTAAACTCCATCCCTCTAGCAATGAAGGACAAAATTCCATTTGCCTTCTTAATCACCTGTTGCACTTGTAAACCAACCTTCTGTGACTCATGCACTAGCACACCCAAGTCTCTCTGAACAGCGGCATGCTTTAATATTTTATTGTTTAAATAATAATCCCGTTTGCTGTTATTCCTACCAAAATGGATAACCTCACATTTGTCAACATTGTATTCCATCTGCCAGACCCTAGCCCATTCACTTAACCTATCCAAATCCCTCTGCAGACTTCCAGTATCCTCTGCACTTTTCGCTTTACCACTCATCTTAGTGTCATCTGCAAACTTGGACACATTGCCCTTGGTCCCCAACTCCAAATCATCAATGTAAATTGTGAACAATTGTGGGCCCAACACGGATCCCTGAGGGACACCACTAGCTACTGATTGCCAACCAGAGAAACACCCATTTATCCCAACTCTTTGCTTTCTATTAATTAACCAATCCTCTATCCATGCTACTACTTTGCCCTTAATGCCATGCATCTTTATCTTATGCAGCAACCTTTTGTGTGGCACCTTGTCAAAGGCTTTCTGGAAATCCAGATATACCACATCCATCGGCTCCCCGTTATCTACTGCACTGGTAATGTCCTCAAAAAATTCCACTAAATTAGTTAGGCATGACCTGTCTTTTACGAACCCATGCTGCGTCTGCCCAATGGGACAATTTCTATCCAGATGCCTCGCAATTTCTTCCTTGATGATAGATTCCAGCATCTTCCCTATTACCGAAGTTAAGCTCACTGGCCTATAATTTCCTGCTTTCTGCCTACCTCCTTTTTTAAACAGTGCATCTGCAATTTCCCTAGCCATCTCTTTTAGCACTCTGGGATGCATTCCATCAGGGCCAGGAGACTTGTCTACCTTTAGCCCCATTAGCTTGCCCATCACTCCCTCCTTAGTGATAACAATCCTCTCAAGGTCCTCACCTGTCATAGCCTCATTTCTATCAGTCGCTGGCATGTTATTTGTGTCTTCCACTGTGAAGACCGACCCAAAAAACCTGTTCAGTTCCTCAGCCATTTCCTCATTTCCCATTATTAAAACTCCCTTCTCATCCTCTAAAGGACCAATATTTACCTTAGCCACTCTTTTTTGTCTCATATATTTGTAAAAACATTTACTGTCTGTTTTTATATTCTGAGCAAGTTTACTCTCATACTCTATCTTACTCTTCTTTACAGCTTTTTTAGTAGCTTTCTGTTGCCCCCTAAAGATTTCCCAGTCCTCTAATCTCCCAGCAATCTTTGCCACTTTATATGCTTTTTCCTTCAATTTGATACTCTCCCTTATTTCCTTAGATATCCACGGTCGATTTTCCCTCTTTCTTCCGTCCTTCCTTTTTGTTGGTATAAACGTTTGCTGAGCACTGTGAAAAATCGCTTGGAAGGTTCTCCACTGTTCCTCAACTATTCCACCATAAAGTCTTAGCTCCCAGTCTACCTTAGCTAGTTCTTCTCTCATCCCCTTGTAATCTCCTTTGTTTAAACACAAAACACTAGTATTTGATTTTACTTTCTCACCCTCCATCTGTATTTTAAATTCCACCATATTGTGATCGCTCCTTCCGAGAGGATCCCTAACTATGAGATCATGAATCAATCCTGTCTCATTACACAGGACAAGATCTAGGACCGCTTGTTCCCTCGTAGGTTCCATTACATACTGTTCTAGGAAACTATCGCGGATACATTCTATAAACTCCTCCTCACGGTTGCCTTGACCGACCTGGTTAAACCAATCGACATGTAGATTAAAATCCCCCATGATAACTGCTGTACCATTTCTACATGCATCAGTTATTTCTTTGTTTATTGCCTGCCCCACCATCTCGTTACTATTTGGTGGCCTATAGACTACTCCTATCAGTGACTTTTTCGCCTTACTATTCCTGATTTCCACCCAAATGGATTCAACCTTATCCTCCATAGCACCGATGTCATCCCTTACTATTGTCCGGATGTCATCCTTAAGGATAGGTCGTGCCTCACAAACTTCATTGAGTTCTTCGAGAAGGTGACCAAACAGGTGGATGAGGGTAAAGCAGTTGATGTGGTGTATATGGATTTCAGTAAAGCATTTGATAAGGTTCCCCACGGTAGGTTATTGCAGAAAATACAGAGGCATGGGATTCAGGGTGATTTAGCAGTTTGGAACAGAAATTGGCTAGCTGAGAGAAGACAAAGGGTGGTGGTTGATGGGAAATGCTCTGACTGGTGTTCAGTTATGAGTAGTGTACCACAAGGATCTGTTTTGGGCCGCTGCTGTTGTCATTTTTATAAATGATCTGGAGGAGGGCGTAGAAGGATGGGTGAATAAATTTGCAGATGACACTAAAGTCAGTGGAGTTGTGGACAGTGCAGAAGGATGATACAAGTTACAGAGGGACATTGATAAGCTGCAGAGCTGGGCTGACAGGTGGCAAATGGAGTTTAATGCAGAAAAGTGTGAGGTGATTCATTTTGGAAGGAATAAAAGGAAGACAGAGTACTGAGCTAATGGTAAGATTCTTGGTAGTGTGGACGAGCAGAGAGATCTCGGTGTCCATGTCAATAGATCCCTGAAAGTTGCCACCCAGGTTGAGAGGGTTGTTAAGAAGGCATACGGTGTATTAGCTTTTATTGGTAGAGGAATTGAGTTTCGGAGCCATGAGGTCATGTTGCAGTTGTACAAAACACTGGTGCGGCCGCATTTGGAGTATTGAGTGCAGTTCTGGTTGCCACATTATAGGAAGGATGTGGAAGCATTGGAAAGGGTACAGAGGAGATTTACAAGGATGTTGCCTGGTATGGAGGGAAGATCATGTGAGGAAAGGCTGAAGGACTTGAGGCTGTTTTTGTTAGAGAGAAGAAGGTTAAGAGGTGACTTAATTGAGGCACACAAGATGATCAGAGGATTAGATAGGGTGGACATTGAGAGCCTTTTTCCTCGGATGGTGATGTCCAGCACGAGGGGACATAGATTTGAATTGATGGGAGATAGATATAGGACAGATGTCAGAGCTAGGTTCTTTACTCAGAGAGTAGAAAGGGCGTGGAATGCTCTGCCTGCAACAGTAGTGGACTCGCCAACACTAAACGCATTCAAATGGTCATTGGATAGGCATATGGACGATAAATGAATAGTGTAGAGGGACTTTAGAGGGGTTTCACAGGACGGTGCAACATCGAGGGCCGAAGGGCCTGTACTGCGCTGCAATGTTCTATGTTCTATGATCTAGTTAGACAACCAATATCCAACACAGACACATTGCTATCCACAGTTAGACAATAAATATCCACCTCAAACTCATAACTGTCCACAGTTAGACAATCAACATCCCAGAGAAAGACAGGACTGTCCACATCCACTGTCAATATACAGCACAAACACATCGACAGTTAGACAATCAATATCCCACACAAACACTTCACTGTCCACAGTTAGACAGTTAATACCCAACACAAACACATCACTGGCCACAGTTAGACAATAAATATCCAACACAAACACATCACTGTCCACAGTTAGACAATAAATATCCAACACAAACACATCACTGTCCACAGTCAGACAATAAATATCCAACACAAATTAGACAATAAATATCCAGCACTAACACATCACCGGCCACAGTTAGACAATCATTACCTAACACAAACACATCACCATCGACAGTTCGACAATAAATATCCAGCACAATCACATCACTGTCCACAGACATTCAATATCCAACACACGCAAATCACACTCCACAGTTGGACAATCAATTTTCCACAAAAACACATCACTGTCCACTGTTAGACAATCAATATCTCAGACAAACAGATCACCTCTCTACAGTTAGACAATAAATATCCAACACTAACACATCACTGGCGACAGTTAGACAATAAATATCCAACACAAACACATATCTGTCCATGTTGCGGCAATCAATACGTCGCTATCCACAGTAGACAATCAATAACCACCACAAACACATTACTGTCCACAGTTAGAAAATCAATATCCAACACAAACACATCACTGTCCACAGTTAGACAATCAATATCCCACACAAACACATCACTGTCCACAGTTAGACAATCAATATCCCACACAAACACATCACTGTCCACAGTTAGACAATCAATATCCCACACAAACACATCGCTATTCACAGTTAGACAATCAATATCCCACACAAACACATCACTGTCCACAGTTGGACAATCAATATCCCACACAAACACATCACTGTCCACAGTTAGACAATCAATATACAGCACAAACACATCACTGTCCACAGTTAGACAATCAATATCCCACACAAACACTTCACTGTCCACAGTTAGACAATCAATATCCCACACAAACACATCACTGTCCACAGTTAGACAATCAATATACAGCACAAACACATCACTGTCCACAGTTAGACAATCAATATCCCACACAAACACTTCACTGTCCACAGTTAGACAATCAATAGCCAACACAAACACATCACTGCCCATAGTTAGACAATCAATATACAGCACAAACACATCACTGTCCTTAGTTAGACAATGAATATCCCACACAAACACATCACTGTCCACAGTTAGACAATCAATATACAGCACAAACACTTTTTTTAGAATTTAGAAATTACAGTGCAGAAGGAGGCCATTCGGCCCATCGCAAGGAAGAGCCCTCGCAAGGAAGCCCAAAGCGAATGAACCGCCGATGGCCATGTGCCCCGTCCAGCTCCAGGTGTTGAGGGACTACCCCCGTCCCTATCAGTCTCCAGCATCTTGGACACAAATGCTCCCGCATCCGACCCCTCCACACCTTCGGGGAGGTCCACAATTCTCAAATTCTGTCTCCTGGACCTGTTTTCTAGGTCCTCCAGCCTCTCCTGCCACTTCTTGTGGAGGTCATCCTGCGCCTCCCCCTTCAGGGCCCATACAACCAACTCGTCCTCAAGGTTGGATAGCTTTTTCTTCATCTCCTTAATCGCTTTCCCTTGTGTTGCCCGAGTTGCGATCATTTGGTCTCTTGATGCCTTCATCGGGGCCAGCATGTCCTTTTTAAGATCAGCAAAGCAGCCCCTAAGGAACTCCTGTTGCTCCTGTGCCCACTGCGCCCATGCACCCTGGTCTATACCGGCCGCCATGCCGTGCCTCGGCGCCCGCTCCGCACGCTTCTGTCTGTTGGGAATTAAACGCTAATGATACATAGGGCGCGGGCCAACCTGCGCATGCACGGGTGACATCACTAAGGCGCCGCAGGCCGCCTCATTCCTGGCGCGCCGCTTTGACGCAAGCGTCAAGGCCGGGCGTTCAGAATTCAAGCGTCGCCGCTCCTAGCCCCCCGGGGAGGGGAGGGGGGGGGGGGCGGTATAGGGGGCAAGAAGCGGCCTCCGACGCCAGAGTGAAACACTCCGGGTTTCACTTCGGCGTCGGCTGTTTGTCTCCCTTTGGGAGAATTGCGCCCATGATGTAGATCGAGAAAATGCTACTCCAATCCAGCAGAGGGCAGCAGAGCAGAGCTTCTGATTGGCTGTTCTAGGGAGATTTGCATACGTGCAGTGCGGTCAGCATAAGTTGAAGGTGTACCTGCGCAGGTGACCTGAGGAGTTCGAGTGAAGGCAAGCATCCAGCAGAGGGCAGCAGAGCAGAGCTTCTGATTGGCTGTTCCGGGGAGATTTGCATACATGCAGTGCGGTCAGCGTAAGTTGAAGGTGGTTTGTGAAGGGGCTGTTGTCAAGTGACAGGAATGGAGGTGAGGGCAGTTGAATGGTCCTCCTGCAGAATGTGGGAGGAAAGGGTCACCTCGAGTGTCCCTGCTGACTACATCTGTGGGAAGTGCACCCAACTCCAGCTCCTCGAGAACCGTGTTATGGATCTGGAGCTGGATGAACTTCGGATCATTCAGGAGGCGGAGGGGGTTATTGAGAGGAGTTATAGGGAGGTAGTCACACCTCAGGTAAAAGAAGAAGGTAGATGGGTTACCATCAGGGGAACGAGAGGGAACCGGCAGCCAGCGCAGGGATCACCTGTGGTCGTTCCCCTCAATAACAAGTATACCATATTGGATACTGTTGGGGGGGGGAATTACCAGGGGTAAGCAATGGGGCACAGGTCTCTGGCACAGAGTCTGTCCATGTTGCTCAGAAGGGAAGGGAGAAGAGGAACAGAGCACTTGTCATTGGGGACTCCATAGTTCGAGGAACAGACAGGAGGTTCTGTGGGAACGAAAGAGACTCACGGTTGGTGTGTTGCCTCCCAGGTGCCAGGGTTCGTGATGTCTCTGATCGTGTTTTTGGGATCCTTAAGTGGGAGGGGGAGCAGCCCCAAGTCGTGGTCCACATAGGTACCAACGACATAGGTAGGAAGAGAAATGGGGATTTGAGACGGAAAATCAGGGAGCTAGGGTGGAAGCTGAGAGTTAGAAAAAACAGAGTTGTTATCTCTGGGTTGTTACCCGTGCCACGTGCAAGCGAAGTGAGAAATAAGGAGAGAGAGGAGTTGAACACGTGGCTACAGGGATGGTGCAGGAGGGTGGGTTTTGGTTTCCTGGATAATTGGGGCTCATTCTGGGGTAGGTGGGACCTCCACAAGCAGGATGGTCTTCACCTGAACCAGAGGGGTACCAATATCCTGGGGGGGAGATTTGCTCGTGCTCTTCGGGGGGTTTAAACTAATTCAGCAGGGGGATGGGAACCTAAATTGTAGTCCCAGTGTACAGGATGTTGAGAGTAGTGAGGTCAGGGATAGGGTTAAAAGTTCGAAAGAGGGCATCGGCAAGCAAGATGCTGGTTTGAAGTGTGTCTATTTCAACGCCAGGAGCATCCGGAATAAGGTGGGTGAGCTTGCAGCATGGGTTGGTACCTGGGATCTCGATGTTGTGGCGATTTCGGAGACATGGGTAGAGCAGGGACCGGAATGGTTGTTGCAGGTTCCAGGATTTAGATGTTTCTGTAAGAACAGAGAAGATGGTAAAAGAAGGGGGGGTGTGGCATTGTTAATCAAGGAAAGTATTACGGCGGCAGAAAGGACGTTTGAGGACTCGTCTACTGAGGTAGTATGGGCCGAGATTAGGAACAGGAGAGGAGAGGTCACCCTGTTGGGAGTTGTCTATAGACCTCCGAATAGTTCCAGAGATGTAGAGGAAAGGATAGCAAAGGTGATTCTCGACAGGAGCGAGAGTAACAGGGTAGTTGTTATGGGGGACTTTAACTTTCCAAATATTGACTGGAAATACAATAGTTCGAGTACTTTAGATGGGTCAGTTTTTGTGCAGTGCGTGCAGGAGGGTTTTCTGACACAGTATGTAGACAGGCCAACAAGGGGCGATGCCACATTGGATTTGGTACTGGGTAATGAACCCGGCCAGGTGTTAGATTTAGATGTAGGTGAGCACTTTGGTGATAGGGATCACAATTTGGTTATGTTTACTTTAGCGATGGGCAGGGATAGGTATATACCGCAAGGCAAGAATTATAGCTGGGGGAAAGGCAATTATGATGCTATTCGGCAAGATTTAGGATGTATAGGATGGGGAAGGAAACTGCAGGGGGTGGGTACAATCGAAATGTGGAGCTTTTTCAAGGAACAGCTACTGCGTGTCCTTGATAAGTATGTACCTGTCAGGCAGGGAGGAAGTTGTCGAGCAAGGGAACCGTGGTTTACTAAGGAAGTTGAAGCACTTGTCAAGAGGAAGAAGAAGGCTTATGTTAGGATGAGACATGAAGACTCAGTTAGGGCACTTGAGAGTTACAAGTTAGCCAGGAAAGACCTAAAGGGAGAGTTAAGAAGAGCGAGGAGAGGACACGAAAAGTCGTTGGCGGATAGGATCAAGGAAAACCCTAAGGCTTTCTATAGGTATATTAGGAACAAAATAATGACTAGAGTAAGATTAGGGCCAATCAAGGATAGTAGTGGAAAGTTGTGTGTGGAATCAGAGGAGATAGGGGAAGCGTTAAATGGATATTTTGTGTCAGTGTTTACACTGGAGAAAGACAATGTTGTCGAGGAGAATACTCAGGTACAGTCGACCAGGCTAGATGGGATTGAGGTTCACAAGGAGGAGGTGTTAGCAATTTTTTAAAGTGTAAAAATAGATAAGTCCCCTGGGCCAGATGGGATTTATCCTAGGATTCTCTGGGAAGCCAGGGAGGAGATTGCAGAGCTTTATGTCGTATTTGTCGACAGGAATAGTGCCGGAAGGCTGGAGGATAGCAAATGTTGTCCCCTTGTTCAAGAAGGGGAGTAGAGACAACCCTGGTAATTATAGACCTGTGAGCCTTACTTCGATTGTGGGTAAAATGTTGGAAAGGTTATAAGAGATAGGATTTATAATCATCTTGAAAAGAACAAATTGATTAGCGATACTCAACAGGGTTTTGTGAAGGGCCTCACAAACCTTATTGAGATTTTTGAGAAGGTGACCAAACAGGTGGTTGAGGGTAAAGCGGTTGATGTGGTGTATATGGATTTCAGTAAGGCATTTGATAAGGTTCCCCATGGTAGGCTATTGCAGAAAATACGGAAGTATAGGATTGAAGGTGATTTAGCGGTTTGGATCAGTAATTGGCTAGCTGAAAGAAGACAGAGGGTGGTGGTTGATGGCTAATGTTCATCCTGGAATTCAGTTACTAGTGGTGTACTGCAAGGATCTGTTTTGGGGCCACTGCTGTTTGTCATTTTTATAAATGACCTGGAAGAGGACGTAGAAGGATGGGTTAGTAAATTTGCAGATGACACGAAGATCGGTGGAGTTGTGGATAGTGCTGAAGGATGTTATAGGTTACAGACTCCAGCACACACTGGACCACAGACTCCAGCACACACGGGACCACAGATCCCAGCACACACTGGACCACAGATTCCAGCACACACTGGACCACAGATCCCAGCACACACTGGACCACAGATTCCAGCACACACTGGACCACAGACTCCAGCACACACTGGACCACAGATCCCAGCACACACTGGACCACAGACTCCAGCACACACTGGACCACAGACTCCAGCACACACTGGACCACAGACTCCAGCACACACTGGACCACAGACTCCAGCACACACTGGACCACAGACTCCAGCACCCACTGGACCACAGACTCCAGCACACACTGGACCACAGACTCCTACAGAAACTGGACCACGGATCCCAGCACACACTGGACCACGGACTCCAGCACACACTGGACACACGTATGGAAACTTTATGGAAGCCAGAAGGATCACTGATGCATCTTTGCAGCCATTGATGTTAGACCTTGGCTACCCAGGTGCTGAATGATAGAACTTGTACCTAGTCCTTTCAACTTTAAAAACTTTTATTCCCAGTGACCTACATTATGTATCATTTAACTCCAACTTCCATCCAGAATTTCAATCTGCACCTGCATTTCTCAGCACAGGTGAATCCTCAGTTATTGCCCACTATCTGAATACACATGAATGCCGAAAAATATACAATCTAAAGTTGTTGTTCTTGCTGAGTTGCTATATCCAGCTTCATTTCCATAAACAGTATTAAACTGTTGCCTTCTGCCATTATGCTGGCTACTATTTGCCCTGTCTTTATTGATCCTCTCAGAGAGAGTGCTAACCATGCTTCACTGAAACATAGAATAAGCTGTTTAGGCCCTGTTTGGGATATAAATTAGTACAGTCTTAAACATTTGAACCTATGATGTGCCGTCTCACGTTACCTCTGAGCAAAGTAAATCCATTTAACTTGATGGTTTGAATGATACTGTTTTCACCCAGAAGAATTTTCAGCTTGATGTTGCATCTCTCTTTCTTCCCCCTCTCTATATCGCAAAGTTTTAATCTATTTAATGATCCATATATTACATCTACGAAATTTTAAAGAAATTTTAATGACATGTCTCAAATACATCTTCAGTTGTCTGACTCCTTGGTCATTGTTCACTGAACAGCAAAGTGGTACTTTCTTTTTTATTGTGGGTCTGGCGAAGAGGTAGGGCAGACCCATTCTGCCTGAGTCAAAAAAGGGATTGAAGCACAAGCGTTCATTGTTAATCTGATCCACATGCAAGTCATCTTGCAAAGTGAGTTAACAACCCAGCCCCAAATGGTAGTTCCTTTGGATATCCAATACCTCGAGCCAGGCCCGCCTGATTATTTTGACATTACCGCCCTGCACAATCTCAGTTAGGAATAATCAGCATTTATAGAATAATTTGAGCAACAAATGAAACTGAGTGGAAGAGATGGGTTGTGGTTAGGCCCATCTGCTTTATTGGTTCTGTATAATAATTATTTTCAGCAAAACACTCAAATTAGTGGCACCTTGTTTCTCTTCCCTAACGTTTCATATTCTGAGCAATCATAGATACAGACTATGATTCTAATACGCAGCTTTACATAACATAAACATCTCACACAATTAATGGCTGTTGAGGAACAGTGACTACTGGTAAAATTTGATACCAATATACATCTATTCAAGAAGGTGAAAAGAGATGGGAGACAATTATCTAATTGAGGAAATGACTAAACCGTTATTTGTTACTAAAGATTGGCAGCTTCACGTGGTTCATTGTTCTCTCAAACCCAACTTAATCAGTTGGGTCATTTTTCAAGAAAAACACTGGTAAGTAGCTGCGGTGGCAACACATCTTCAAACATTGACTTGTAGTTTTGTGTGAACTGGGAAATGCATCAAAATACCTTCCATTGAGAGTGTAGATTCTAAGTACAGGCTGCTTAGTGACCGAAGGAACTCACAACAGACTCTGAGGAGTGAAGGTCTAGTGCTGAGCTCTGGATTGACTGAGAAGCCTAATTTTAAATCACTGAAATTAGATAATTTCACGATCCACCCCCCCCCCCCCCCCCCCCCCCAAAGAAGTGCCCCGGCCATTCAGCGAAGCAAGGGAGATGATAATGGAGGTTCTGAGCATCATTGATAAATTATCTATGCCCAGTGGAATTGTGATGCAGCACTGACGAACACTGCTAATGTTATTTAAAAAGAGAGGAAGGGATAACACTGTAATGGACAAATTATTGAAGACATTATTTATGATGGGAGATATTAATCATCATTTAGAAAGGTATAGATTGAAAGAAAGCCAGCATGGATTTGTTTAAAGATGTATGTGCCTGACTATCCTGATTGAACATCAAAGAACTAACAAGGAAAGTTGATAGGCATGGCATATTTACTGTAGTCTTTACATGCATGTTGGCAAGACTTTTGACAATATTGCAGCTTGGTCAGAAAAGTAAAAGCTCATGGAACCCATGGGAAAGTGGCCAATTGGATCAAAAATTGTCTCAGTTGTTGGAAACAAAAGATCATTGTTGATGGGTATTATCAAGACTGGAATGTTGTATCCGCAGTAGGCCTCATTATAGAGCACTTGCTACGTGTGATACATATCAATGGAAAATAAAAAAGAAAGAATTACATGTATATTGCTCCTTTTAAACTATCATATAAGAACATAAGAACATAAGAACTAGGAGCAGGAGTAGGCCATCTGGCCCCTCGAGCCTGCTCCGCCACTCAATTAGATCATGGCTGATCTTTTGTGGACTCAGCTCCACTTTCCGGCCTGAACACCATAACCCTTAATCCCTTTATTCTTCAAAAAACTATCTATCTTTACCTTAAAAACATGTAATGAAGGAGCCTCAACTGCTTCACTGGGCAAGGAATTCCATAGATTCACAACCCTTTGGGTGAAGAAGTTCCTCCTAAACTCAGTCCTAAATCTACTTCCCCTTATTTTGAGGCTATGTCCCCTAGTTCTGCTGTCACCCGCCAGTAGAAACAACCTGCCCGCATCTATCCTATCTATTCCCTTCATAATTTTAAATGTTTCTATAAGATCCCCCCTCATCCTTCTAAATTCCAGCGAGTACAGTCCCAGTCTACTCAACCTATCCTCATAATCCAACCCCTTCAGCTCTGGGATTAACCTAGTGAATCTCCCCTGCACACCCTCCAGCGCCAGTACGTCCTTTCTCAAGTAAGGAGACCAAAACTGAACATGTCATATGTCAGATTATAACCACTGAAGTACTTTGTGAAGTGTTATGTAGGAAATATGGCTGCCAATTTCAATACAGTAAATTGTAACATGATCATCTATTTGTTACATTGGCCAAAGTACTGGGGATTACTCCCTGATCGTCTTAAAAATAGCTCTTTAACAGTACAGCACTCAATCAGCACTGCATTAGAGTGTAAGCCTGGATTTTATGTTCATGTCATGGAGTGGAACTTCAACCCAAAGACATCTAACTAAGAAATAATAATGTTCTCAACTGATCCACAGGTGACACAAAACTGGCAACTTATAAAGACTTTCATTTAAATGAGCATGATTAATGTGTTTGTAGATGCTGAGTGGACTCTGGGGGCTTGTCAGGGGAGATGCTGAGAGGATGCTTCCTATTGTGGGAGAGTCCAGGACCAGAGAGAATAATATCAGAGTAAGGAGTTGCTTATTTCAGACAAGGATGAGGAGTAATTTCTTCTCTGAGAGAGAGGGCAGCATGGTAGCACAGTGGGTAGCACTGGTGCATCACAGGTCCAGGGTCCCAGGTTCGATTCTCACCTTGGGTCACTGTCTGTGCAGAGTCTGCACGTTCTCCCCATGTCTGTGTGGGTTTCCTCCTGGTACTCCGGTTTCCTCCCACAAGTCTCAAAAGACTTGCTGTTAGGTAATTTGGACATTCTGAATTCTCCCTCTGTGCACCGGAACAGGTGCCGGAATGTGGCGACTAGGGACTTTTCACAGTAACTTCATTCAGTGTTAATGTAAGCCGTCTTGTGACAATAAATATTATTATTCTTAATGAATCTGTGGAATTCTTTACTGCAGAGGGCTGTAGAGACTAGGTTGCTAAGTATGTTCAAGACTGAGATAGACATTTGTTTAATCAATGGGGGCATCAAGGGCTATGAGGTAAGACAGGAAAGTGGCGTTGAGGATTATAATATCAGATCAGTCATGATCAGATTTCATAGCAGAACAGGTCCGATGGAACACACAGCCTATTTGTGCTCCTACATCTTATGCTTATGGCCTTGTTGCCCGTTCTGGGTGAGTGTGCTTTACATTCAATTTGGCTCTGCTCTTGCTTAGAGCTAATTGCTTAGCTCTAGAGTCGCCAGGTATCGTTAAGATACCGCCACAAGTTTCAAGTTCAAGCTTAGACCAATAACTCAATACACCAGTTAGTAAGTTCAAACAAGACACGTTTATTATAATACAGTTATCTACTAATTATGCATATAAAACTACAAAACTAGGCTAATCCTACCACTAACAGGCCAATACTTATCTGGAATAAGGGAACTGCCGGATCAGGGAACAATGGCCTCCTGCTTTGTCCTGGATCCGCAGACTTCCAGTCGGTGTGGACTAAAGGGGTCAGGAGTGTCTACTCTCGTAGCGTGCGTTGTATGACACTTACTTGATGGCGGCTGCTGTTGGCCAGGCCTCTCCTTCTAAAGGTTTTTCGAGAGCTGCTAAGATGTTCTGCTGGGAGGGCCGGCTAAGAGCGCTGGTCAAGAGGACCTGGTCAAGAGAGCGAATCGGTCCTGGGACCTGACTTTTATAGGTCCCAGGGGCTTCGCATCCGTCTGGGCGGACCCTCTATAAACCTGCAATCGATTGGGTCTCTTCCCAATCGATTGATTTGAATTTCCCCAATAACGGGGCCGTTCCTTGATCACTGGGCGGTTCCTTACACCTTATTGGTGTCCTTTGTCTTAGACTCTACTGGCGCCTGAATGTCTGACCTTCCATAGAATGTTTAACTGTTGTGTCCATTGTGCCTGGGAATCACCGTAAATTGCTTCATTAATATGCGCAGCTCGTTAGTTACAATTCTGTCGGGTTTCTGTGGCGGCTAGAATACAGGGGATTCTCAAACTGCCTGTTTCTTTGTCAATGTCCATTTTACCCTGCAATCTTTGCGTTCTTCCATTTTGTGTGAGGAAGTGGCCAACCCAGGTGGCTACACTCCCTCCTTGTGATCCTAACGCGAAAGCGTGAGGATCACCTAAGTACGGTGTCTCTGTTCCCTGACCTCAGCGAGTTCCATGGCCTCTGCACTTTCCTCAACTATTTTAACCACAATCTCTATTTGGCGCTATGTCATAGGGGACATGCATTACCAAAATCACAACGGGAACCTCTAACTATCCTTAAATAAACTACACTCACTTACATTCGATCATTGTAAACTTCCTATCAATACAAACTTACAGCATCATTCATGGCACATTTCTCTGACTCGGCAGTCGAGCTCAGAGGCACAAAACATTTAAAAGTTCCTTTATTTACATGGCATGGCAACAATAAAAAGAAAATCCTTTATACACATTTCAAGGGGTCGGGGGACTGATGGAAACCGAAGATAGGGGATCTCATCCTATATACCGTCGAGGTATGAGAGCGGTAGGCTCTCCTTCGCCATTTCCTCATCCGAAGGGTCTGAACTATGATGCAGACAATCGCCAGTCCCAAAGGCGATTCTGGGACATATGACAAGGAGTACCAAGTCATGAATCTGGTACACCAGGCCGGGGTACTGTTGCCGTTTACTAGGCTTGGAGTGGTCTGTGTCTGGGAAACATTAACGGCCGGGGTGGGGGCAAGGGGGGTCGCGTTCGCGCGCAAATATACAAAAGTGATGAAGAAAAATACAGTCGCGGCTGTCATCTTATAGAACATAGAACATAGAACGATGCAGCGCAGTACAGGCCCTTCGGCCCACGATGTTGCACCGACATGGGAAGTCAAAAACTAAAGGCCATCTAACCTACACTATGCCATTATCATCCATATGCTTATCCAATAAACTTTTAAATGCCCTCAATGTTGGCGAGTTCACTACTGTTGCAGGTAGGGCATTCCACGGCCTCACCACTCTTTGCGTAAAAAACCTACCTCTGACCTCTGTCCTATATCTATTACCCCTCAATTTAAGGCTATGTCCCCTCGTGCTAGCCACCTCCATCCACGGGAGAAGGCTCTCACTGTCCACCCTATCTAACCCTCTGATCATTTTGTATGCCTCTATTAAGTCGCCTCTTAACCTTCTTCTCTCTAACGAAAACAACCTCGTCCATCAGCCTTTCCTCATAAGATTTTCCCTCCATACCAGGCAACATCCTGGTAAATCTCCTCTGCACCCGTTCCAAAGCTTCCACGTCCTTCCTATAATGAGGCGACCAGAACTGTATGCAATACTCCAAATGCGGCCGTACCAGAGTTTTGTACAGCTGCAACATGACCTCATGGCTCCGGAACTCAATCCCTCTACCAATAAAGGCCAACACACCATAGGCCTTCTTCACAACCCTATCAACCTGGGTGGCAACTTTCAGGGATCTATGTACATGGACACCGAGATCCCTCTGCTCATCCACACTACCAAGAATTTTACCATTAGCCAAATATTCCGCATATTCTTTCCAAAGTGAATCACCTCACACTTCTCCACATTAAACTCCATTTGCCACCTCTCAGCCCAGCTCTGCAGCTTATCTATGTCCCTCTGTAACCTGCAACATCCTTCCACACTGTCTACAACTCCACCGACTTTAGTGCCGTCTGCAAATTTACTCACCCAACCTTCTGTGCCCTCCTCTAGGTCATTTATAAAAATGACAAACAGCAACGGCCCCAGAACAGATCCTTGTGGTACACCACTCGTAACTGAACTCCATTCTGAACATTTGCCATCAACCACCACCCTCTGTCTTCTTTCAACTAGCCAATTTCTGATCCACATCTCTAAATCACCCTCAATCCCCAGCCTCCGTATTTTCTGCAATAGCCGACCATGGGGAACCTTATCAAACGCTTTACTGAAATCCATATACACCACATCAACTGCTCTACCCTTCCTTCTCTCTTAGGGGAAGCACGGTAGCATGGTGGTTAGCATAAATGCTTCACAGCTCCAGGGTCCCAGGTTCGATTCCCGGCTGGGTCACTGTCTGTGTGGAGTCTGCACGTCCTCCCCGTGTGTGCGGGGTTTCCTCCGGGTGCTCCAGTTTCCTCCCACAGTCCAAAGATGTGCGGGTTAGGTGGATTGGCCATGCTAAACTGCTCTTCTGTTTAGAGGACAGAAGAGGCAACCCCCATGATGACTACATTCTTGCCCGTTCGTTTCAGGTCGCTCAGGCAGTGAAGAAACGGCATTGAGGACCCGTCCTGTCTGAGAACCACCCCACTGGTCAACTAAGCCCGTAGTGTCCTAAAAAGTAAGGTTAAGGTGGGGGTTGTTGGGTTACAGGTATAGGGTGGATACGTGGGTTTGAGTAGGGTGATCATTGCTCGGCACAACATCGAGGGCCGAAGGGCCTGTTCTGTGCTGTACTGTTCTATGTTCTATGTATCACTGCGAGCCGTCTCGCAGGCTTTGCAATTTACCATCCCACTGTTTCTGGATGTAAATAGCATTTGGAGTGGCAACCAAAGGGCTACCTAAAACCAAGGATACAAAACAAACTTTTAGAAATAAGACTTTCGAGTGAGTTGCGTATGGGCCGCGACGGGTAAGATTTGGATGGAATCCCCGGGTAGGGCGCGCTGTGCTGTACCCGAGCTTAGTTGACCAGTGGGGTGGTTCTCAGACAGGACGGGTCCTCAATGCCGTTTCTTCACTGCCTGAGCGACCTGAAACGAACGGGCAAGAATGTAGTCATCATGGGGGTTGCCTCTTCTGTCCTCTAAACAGAAGAGCAGTTATGAAACTGGGGTCCGGGCAAGCTCTCAGCTGTCCTAGCTGACCAGCAAGCCTGGCAAGTTCTCTTAGGTATCTGCGGACAAAACTTCCGTCGAAGCAGAAGGGCAGTTATGAAATGGTCTCGGGAACAAAACATCTTCACTACAGAAGAACAATGACGAAATGTGAGATGGTCACAAACTTTTCAGCTGAAAGTCTTGTAGCCAATTCTCCTAGTTGTTCTGAACTGATCCAAAAACAAACATAACAAACAAACATGAAACAAACGTACTGCAGGTTCCATCAGAAAAGGACACCATTTATCTCGCAAGCTGTTCCTCTTTTTACATCATCTGGACACCTCAATTCTCTTCATTCTCTGCGAACAGGGTCGCAAAGGGGTTGCCGTTTCTGGAGTCAGACTTAAAGTCATCTTCTCTCCCGGATCCCATACCCTTGTATGGATCAGGCATGCTATGAGTGCGTTGTGTGACCGAGGGTCTCTCTCGTCATTCCGGACGAGCCTGTAAGAGTTGTCTCGGTGCCAAATAGTCGTGTCCAAATTTGTGTTAACATTGTCGGGGTCGTCATAGTTGGGTGGTGGGTCTGGGTGTGGGTCTGGTGTCTTAATGTAAGTGATCTCCAAATCACTGTAGTCGGGGTCGGAGTTGGTGTGTGTGGGATCTAGTGTTTCAGGGCAGTAGAGAGGCGTGCTGTTGCTGTTGTCACAGTCACTGTCTCTGCTGTGGCAGCTTGTGGACGTTTCGAGGTGTGGCCTGAAGTCAGTCGAGTCCGATGAGGTGCTGGTCTGTGAGGGGGAGGGTGGAAATGCGTCTCTTGTGGGCGGGGCGTGGTGTTCTGCTGCGTCGAGCAAGACATGGTGTGTGTGATTGGACTGTGTTCCATATGCCTTTAACTGGTTGATATGGAACCAGGAAGTCTTCCCATTGGGATACTTTATCTTATAAACTGAAGGGCTGATTTTGTCCGCAATTGAGTACGGGCCTGAAAATTTTGGGGCCAAAAACGTGCTGGGGTTATAAACAGATAACATTACCTGTTGTCCAACCTGAAACTCTGTGGAATGTACTGTTCTGTCGAAACAAGGCTTGCTCTGTTTCCTTTTCTTTCCCAATTTAACTGCAGCTGCGAACTGAGCCGATCTTACCGTTTCCACTAATTGCTTTACTACTGTATCGTGTGTGAGGGCCGTCACTTCTGGGCTGGTCATGTCGAGTCCTAAAAGGAATTCAGAACCTTTCATGGGGCGTCCGGTCATGAGTGTGTGTGGGCTGAAACCAACAGTATTCCTAAAAAACATAAGTGCGAATGGGAGCACTGAATCCCAAGTGGTATTGTTTTCCTGGACCATCTTTCTAAGGGTCGATTTTAGAGTCCGATTCATGCGTTCCACTATTCCGCTTGACTGGGGGTGGTACGCAATGTGGAAATTTTGTTTAATGCCGAATATGGTCAGGATGTTCTTCATGACCCGTCCTGTAATATGAGATCCCTGGTCCGACTCAATTCTTCTGGGGAGTCACCATCTAGTAAAGATGTGGTGTGTCAGGATCTTTGCGGTTGCTTTGGCTGTGTTTGTTTGAGATGGGAACGTCTCTATCGTTTTCGTGAACGTATCAATGACCACTAATACGTATTTATAGCCATTCCGACAAGGGGGCAATGGACCTATAAAATCGATCTGGAGGTTTGTCCAGGGGCCATTAACGGGGAGAGTGTGACTGAGCTGTGCCTTCTTCGAATACCTCTCCGGGTTATTCTGAGCACAAATCAAACAATTTTCGATGTAGTGCGTTACATCTTCTCTCAAATTTGGCCACCAACAGAGCTGTCTCAGGTGGGCTGTGGTGGGGTCTATCCTTTGATGTCCATGACTGTCATGGAATGAGGCAATCATTTGATTCCTGTCTTTCTCAGGAACAACATACAATTTATCTTTGATAACCACACCTTCGTGTGTGGTCAGAGCTACTCTACTAATCTCCCTGAGATTGCTGTCCTGTCTTTGCGCCTGTACTAGGTCCTCAATGTCTGTCTGTGAGACCTGAACTGAACTCACAGGGGCGCTAGCTGGGGGTGTCCAAAAATGTCCGTGCCTGGAACTTGCTTTTGCCAGTGCGTCGGCTTTCACATTTCCAGGGGGGATGACCGATGGTGACTTGTAACTTTAATTATGCCATAAGTCCTATCCTTTGCCTGTTCTAGGATACGGCGGAGCAATAGGGCTGATGGAAGGGGCTTTCCATCCGCGGAAACAAAACCACTTGTCTTCCACAGGGGTAGGAAATCTGTCAAACTGTTGCAGACACATAGACTATCAGAATATATATCTGCTGGGCTGGGGAACGAATCTGGGTGGTCCACTATGTAAGCTAGGGCCACAAGCTCTGCTGCCTGCGCGCCTAAGTGACCGGGCAACTTTAACGATATCTCTTCTAATGCGCGTCCCTGCGCATCCTCTATATAGATGCCGCATCGTGTAATGCGCTCACCATTTAAAACAGTGGATGAACCATCCACATAAATCTTCAAGGGGGCACACGTGTGCTGGGGGCTTTGAGTTGAACTTCCTATTTCCTGGGGGGCGTGTTTGCAATGAAGGGTCCTGTGTTGTGGAGGGGGGCTACTATTTCGCAATCATGGGGTTGTCCTGGGTATTGGAGGTTGTCTGCTAAAAAGGTGTGTGTCTTAGTCCGTTTCATTGTGATGCTCCATCCTTGTAAAAGAAGTGTCCACCTAGCTGCTCTAATTTGGCTAACTGAACCATCCTTCAGTCGTCCGTCCAATAGAAGCTGTGTGGGGGTGTGTTTGGTCAGAATCGTTATGGGGTTTAGTCCGGTAATGTACGAAAAGTACTGTACTGCCCAGAATACTGCGAGTAGGTGCCTTTCGCAGGCTGAAAATCATTGCTCTACTGGGTCTAAAAGTCTGGAGGCATAAGCGACTTGTCGTAGCTGCTCGTGCCGTTCCTGAAGGAGCACGACCGAGAGGGTCAGATCTGTGCTTGCTATCTCAATTGCATAGGGGGAGAGCGGATCCGGAACTTGTAGTGCAGGTGCTGCGCTAAGGGCTTTCTTTAAATCTTCCACAGCCTCTGTATGCTGCGGAAGCCATTCCCAAGGGGCTCCTTTCTTAAGGAGGTCTGAAAGTAGGGCTGCCTTGGTCGTAAAACCATCAATATGGTTCCGACAATGCCCAACCAGTCCTAAAAACAACCGGAGGGCTGAATAATTTTGGGGAAGGGGCAATTTGACGATCGAGTCAATTCTTTTGAACTCGATCTCGCGTTTGCCGTGTGTGATGATTGTACCCAAATACATCACTTTATTCTCCAATAGTTGAGCCTTTCTGGGGTTAACTTTACATCAGATTGACTGTAAGAGTTGTAGGAGTTCAGTCAGAAGCGTGATGTTGTCTGCCTTGGTGTCTGTCTGCAGTAATAGGTCGTCCACATACTGTACCAGACATTCGGGTCGGGAAAATTTTGCTAGTCCATTTGCTAGCTGTCGGTGGAAAATGGAGGGGGAGTTGTGGAATCCTTGTGGGAGGCATGTCCACGTGTACTGCTGACCTTTAAAAGTGAAGGCAAATTTGTACTGGCACGCCTTTGCCAATGGGATTGACCAAAAGCCGTTGCTAATGTCCAACACCGTAAAATACTTGGAGTTGAGTCCCTGTTTGAGCATGGTCTCGGGACTTGTTGCTACCGTGGGGGCTACTGCTGGGGTAACTTTGTTGAGTTCCCAATAATCAATGGTCAGACGCCATAATCCGTCAGGCTTCCTCACTGGCCAAATAGGGGCATTATTAGTTGAGGCTGCTGTCCTTAGTACGCCCTGCTCTAATAAGCTCTCTATTACCTTTCCGATTTCTCCATCCGCTTCCAGGGGAAATCTATACTGTCTTTGTGGTCTCGGGTCAGGTCCTGTAATCTGAACCTGTCCAGTCATTCTGCCGCAGTCGTGCCGGTGACTGGCAAATGCTGTCCTGTGCTTGTTTAAAGCTGCCCTAACCTGTTTGTCCATGCTGAGCGTGGTCGGGGCAAAACAATAGTCGCCTACTGCGCTAATCCTATGTTCGTATTCACCTACTGTGAGCGTTGCTGGTGCTCTGTCTAATTTTGCCATTCGCCAGACACACTGATTGACTGGGTAGAACGACAGGCTGTGGGCATTCATAAAGTCAATGCCCAGTATGTGTTCTGCTGTGTGGGGCAGATTAACTAAAACAACTGGTCTGGTGGAGATATTCCCCAGCTGAATTGGTACAGGGATTGAGTTCCGGAGCCATGAGGTCATGTTGCAGTTGTACAAAACTCTAGTACGGCCGCATTTGGAGTATTGCGTACAGTTCTGGTCGCCTCATTATAGGAAGGACGTGGAAGCTTTGGAACGGGTGCAGAGGAGATTTACCAGGATGTTGCCTGGTATGGAGGGAAAATCTTATGAGGAAAGGCTGATAGACTTGAGGTTGTTTTCGTTAGAGAGAAGAAGGTTAAGAGGTGACTTAATAGAGGCATACAAAATGATCAGAGGGTTAGATAGGGTGGACAGCGAGAGCCTTCTCCCGCGGATGGAGGTGGCTAGCACGAGGGGACATAGCCTTAAATTGAGGGGTAATAGATATAGGACAGAGGTCAGAGGTGGGTTTTTTACGCAAAGAGTGGTGAGGCCGTGGAATGCCCTACCTGCAACAGTAGTGAACTCGCCAACATTGAGGGCATTTAAAAATTTATTGGATAAGCATATGGATGATAAGGGCATAGTGTAGGTTAGATGGCCTTTAGTTTTTTTTTTCCATGTCGGTGCAACATCGAGGGCCGAAGGGCCTGTACTGCGCTGTATCGTTCTATGTTCTATGTAATGTGTCCCTGCTGTGAGTGACCTTTAAAGACGCTGAGTGTTATTGTGGCTGTAGTGGGCCACGTGTCTGCCTGTGGTGTAGTGGAGGAATTAATGGTCGTGCGGGACCCTCCTGTGTCCCAGAGTAATTCTATGGGCTTTCCCTGAATTTTCGCTGTGACCACCGGTCGTCCGGATCTGTCCCAGAGGGTGTCACAGACCCAAGTGGGGGAGCCTGAACACCGTCAGTCCGTTCTGTCCACGTTGGTTTGTCCTGAATGTGTCCCTGTACTGTGAGGCCTCACGGTAGCATGGTGGTTAGCATCAATGCTTCACAGCTCCAGGGTCCCAGGTTCGATTCCCGGCTGGGTCACTGTCTGTGTGGAGTCTGCACGTCCTCCCCGTGTGTGCGTGGGTTTCCTCCGGGTGCTCCGGTTTCCTCCCACAGTCCAAAGATGTGCGGGTTAGGTGGATTGGCCATGCTAAATTGCCCGTAGTGTAAGGTTAATGGGTGGATTGTTAGGTTACGGGTATATGGGTTACGTGGGTTTAAGTAGGGTGATCATTGCTCGGCACAACATCGAGGGCCGAAGGGCCTGTTCTGTGCTGTACTGTTCTATGAATGGGCTTCGCTTTGTTCCTGTTCAGAGTGCCTGTCTGCTGGCCTCTCTGAGATTTCTGCGGGGTGTTGCATTCCCTAGCAAAATGCCCTAACTGTCCGCAGTTAAAACATTCCTGTGACTTCTGTGGGGGGGCTGTTCTGTCCCTCATTTACCCATGCGGGGTTTTGGTGCGTTCTTACTGCTTGGATATCTACCTCGGCTTGCGCCTCTCGGGCTTCTTAAATGCTGTCTTATTGTGCACTGATTGCTCCCAAGCGCGGGACAATCTTTTCAAGACCCATTTTTCATTATGGGCCTCTTATGAGGCGTCATAATTAGAGCAGGCTTTCTGTCCTGCATCTGTGGCGTGGGAGATAATAGTGCGGGTCCATTTAACCATGTTATCTTGGGCCAAATGTGCGCGGTCTAATTCACCGAAAACTGCAGTGAAGTGAATCCACAGATTCTAGCAAATGCTGTGGGGTGTTTGGTCTTTTGCTGCCTACATCTGTTTAGGCCTTCAACTGGGTCTGTTGTACCCTATTGCATCCAAAATAGCTGTATGCATTTCTTCGAGGGTGCCTCCTCCAACGTTCTGTGGGTCGGGGAGGGCTGCTACTACCGATGAGTCTAAACTCAAAACTGTGAGCTTAATCTGCTCTCGGGCATCAAGGCCATACATGGTCGCCTGTTTCTTAACTCTTGCAAATAATTGGTGGGGGTCTGTAGTGGGGAGGAACGGGGTGATTTTCTCACACGCGTCCCTTAGTTGAGCCACGGTTAAGGGGGTGGTGTAAGTGATCTCTGGTGCGCCGTCTGCGGTTGCTTTTCGTTGGGTGGTGACTGGGTTCATTGGTGCGGGTGCTATCTGATCTGTGGGGGGTTGGGGCGCTTTCCTTTACTGCTGCGCTGCTAGCGCACATGTTCCCTGAACATATCGCTGCGCTGTTTCGCTTAACTCCTGCCAATCTGGTGCATTCTCTTCCTCTAATTGCGTTCCAAAGGTTTCTTGGAAGCCATTCTGCACAGAAAGCAGAGATTGCAGCTCCGCAATCCTACATTATGCATGGTGCACTGTGCTTTGCCTTTGCTCAGTGGTGGCAGCATGGAGTGCCTTTAAAGCTGCCTTTAGGTCGCTACACTGCTTCTTCAGTGTCTCTACCTGCTTCTCTGATTCTTCTCTTATCAAGACTGCACGCTGCACATCCTGATAGGCTTTTTCGTATTGTACCTGGGAGCTGCTCAGATGGGCTAGACAAGACTGGTGTGCCCTCTTGGCATCATCCACCTCTCTATCCTTATCTGCCAACTTTTGCCTTAATTCTGAATTCTCTCTCTCGATGTCCCTGATATCCACTTTGCTCATTCTATTTCTCTCCTCTAACTCTGCTCGGAGCGTCCTGACAACCTCCTCTGTGCCTCGCAATTGTGCCAAGCAGGACACAATAGCCATCGGCCCACATGCTTTACTCAAACCATTCTTATGAATTTCAGACAAGTTCTCCCACCATGTATGCCCTATACTCCCGGGACCTGTCTCCTCATTCAAACAAAACTCACTCCAAAGGGGCCATCCTTTCCCTTTGAGGTACTTCCTGAGTTCCAGCTCCCAAACGGGACACTGACCTACTCTGCTGCTGTTGGTCGCTGCGACCACGAACTGCTCTGGGTTCATGAGGCGTTCCATTGCCTGCATGGCCATTTCTTCTATCTTATGCTGTTTTAAATTTGGAACGAGGGATAATAAGGCAGTGCTATAAAATACGGGTACGGCTTTCGCTATTTTCCGAATTATAAACTCCGGACAGTTTGTCGCAACAAAAATCTCTCGGTTTTACCTTATAACCCTGTCAGATACGCATGCAAAAACACACTTCCGAATTATGAGGAGTGATTTGAACTACTTGAACACTTGTGGTTTTTCATTTTCCCAATGGGATTTCTGATTCAAATTGCTGGGTTCTCTCGGAGTGGGGTGGGCCACTTCTAGTCGAGTCCCGTCAGAGTCTGCCACCAAATGTTGCTCATTCTGGGTGAGTGTGCTTTACACTCAATTTGGGTCTGTTTTATTGCTTAGCTCTAGAGTCGCCAGGTATCGTTAAGATACCGCCACAAGTTTCAAGTTAAAGCTCAGACCAATAACTCAATACACCAGTTAGTAAGTTCAAACAAGACACATTTATTATAATAGTTATCTACTAATTATGCATATAAAACTACAAAACTAGGCTAATCCTACCACTAACAGGCCAATACTTATCTGGAATAAGGGAACTGCCGGATCAGGGAACAATGGCCTCTTGCTTTGTCCTGGATCCGCAGGCTTCCAGTCGGTGTGGACTAAAGGGGTCAGGAGTGTCTACTCTCGTAGCGTGCGTTGTATGACACTTACTTGATGGCGGCTGCTGTTGGCCAGGCCTCTCCTTCTCAAGGTTTTTCGAGAGCTGCTAAGATGTTCTGCTGGGAGGGCCGGCTAAGACCGCTGGTCAAGAGGAGCTGGTCAAGAGAGCGAATCAGTCCTGGGACCTGACTTTTATAGGTCCCAGGGGCTTCGCATCCGTCTGGGCGGACCCTCTATAAACCTGCAATCGATTGGGTCTTTTGCCAATCGATTGATTTGTATAATGGGGCCGTTCCTTGATCACCGGGCGGTTCCTTACACCTTATTGGTGTCCTTTGTCTCAGACTCTACTGGTGCCTGAATGTCTGACCTTCCATAGAATGTTTAACTGTTGTGTCCATTGTGCCTAAAAATCACCGTAAATTGCTTCATTAATATGCACAGCCCATTAGTTACAATTCTGTCGGATTTCTGTGGCAGCTAGAATACACGGGATTCTGCAGACTGCCTGTTCCTTTGTCAATGTTCATTTTACCCTGCAATCTTTGCGTTCTTCCATTTTGTGTGAGGAAGTGGCCAACCCAGGTGGCTGCAGTGTAAGGTTGTGGTTGCTTTTTATCAAACAGAAGAGCAGACAAGAGGCTTAGATAAACTGGATAAAATAGCTATTTCCCTCCCCAGAAAGTTCTATAATTAGGCGCCATCGATTTAAAGCTGAAGTTGGAAGCGTTATGAAGGAGTTGAGAATTTTTTCCACATTCATGAAAGTGGAGGTCTTTAATTGAAGGTCTCAAAGGTTGCAGAGGCAGAAACCGTCATCACATTAAAATAATACTTGGGGGTACACGTAAAAATTCCGTAATTTACAAGTGCAATCAAAGCTGGAAAGTTGGGTTAGACTGGAGTGGAAAGATTTATTTTTGTCCGGCGAAGACATGATGGCAGAACTGCCTCCTTCTGCTGTGATCAATTTCTTTAATTTTATGGGCAATGTCTGCTGAGGAATGAAGGTCATGCATGTAGGCTTGTATATAATGTGAGCTGTCAGGACAAGCTGCTGGCTGACTGGACGACCAAACTACAGGACTGATGATAAAACGGATATGTTCGGGGTGAGGCTGGGTGGGGGAGATCCTCAGATCTCAGCCACCTGGTAACGGAAAGGCCGAGAGAACGGATTGTTTTATGGTGGCTCGAAAGATTAGGTTTAAATAACTCCTCCTGCATAATATGTGTAACTCTGCTTTATTTCATTTCACGCGTTTGAAATTAAATTAAAATTTATGAACTTTGCTCCTGAATTGTTCACAATCGGGTCAGTCAGCACTAAGTGGCACCAAGTCAAATATTGTTGGACTCACTTTAAAATGGCACATCATTCCAATTATTTCAGTGATGTCTTGTGATGTACTATTAATTGGGCTCGAGTCGTGAAGTAGTACCATATATCAAGCTTTAATCAACTAGTTGTGTGCCCGGCAGTCGACTTACAGAGAAAGGCCGACTGCCGGGTCCTACGGGTTCTTATACCCCACCTCGTAGGCGGAACTACTTGCCTCTCGGCCAAAGGGTGAGCAGTCACATGACTAGCCTCAACCAATCAGCAGAGAGGCACATGACTGACCTGAGCCAATGGGCAGCGCGTGCTCTGCACCAATGGCAGATAGGTACCGTAAACCTCCTAGTCATACCACCACATTCACCCCTTGTGGAGAAAGAAAACCGGGGGGGGGGCAGGAGTAAGAAGCTGTTGGACTGGTGGTATGACTAGAGAGAATGAGGTGTACCGAGGTAAATAGTGGCTGCCCACTGGCTCGCGACGACTGTGTAAATACAATGAACGGCAATGAACAGTACACAAATAGAAAAAAAACGTAAAAAATGTGCAACTTGTAAATTGGAACTCTGAATGACACGAGGAGTCCGATAAAAGTCCAGTGGAACATCAGATCGACGCGATTAGTCTGTTGGGCGCCCTCGATGTTCTGCTGGACCGTCGCAGCGGTGCCGGTGATGGCGGGCCGGTGGCCGTCCTTGACTCTGGGAGCGGCGGTCGTGATCCTGTGTCCGTACCCCTGGTCGGTGCTAGCGAAGCCCTGGCCGGGGGAGGGGTTCCTGTGTGCTGGGTTGCGGGGCGCCGGGGGAGAGGGGGGAGGTGGTGGGACTGGGCGGAGGGTGTTGATGTGGGGGTTGGGGCCGCACGCCGGTGGGTGCCAGGTCTTGAAGGGAGACCGTGTCCTGCCGACCATCAGGATACTCCACATACGCGTACTGCGGGTTAGCATGGAGTAACTGGACTCGTTCCACCAACGGGTCGGACTTGTGCACCCGCACATGCTTCCGGAGCAAGATGGGCCCAGGTGTGGCCACCCAAGTCGGGAGTGGGGATCCTGAGGACGACTTCCTAGGGAAAACAAGAAGACATTCATGAGGCGTTTGGTTTGTGGCAGTGCAGAGGAGAGACCGAATTGAATGGAGGGTGTCGGGGATGACCTCTTGCCAGTGGGAGATAGGGAGATCTCTGGACCGTAGGGCCAGTCGGACAGTCTTCCAGACTGTGCCATTCTCCCGCTCGACCTGCCTGTTACCCCGAGGGTTATAACTGGTCGTCCTGCTAGAGGTGATGCCCTTGCTGAGCAGGAATTGACGTAGTTCATCGATCATAAAGAAGGACTCCCAGTCGCTGTGGATGTACGCGGGGTAACCGAACAGGGAGAAAATGGAGAGGAGGGCCTTAATGACGGTTGTCGTGGTCATGTCGGGGCAGGGGATGGCGAAAGGGAAGCGGGAGTACTCGCCAATCACACTTAAGAAGTAGGTGTTGCGGTTGTTGGAGGGGTGGGGTCTTGAAGTCCATACTAAGATGTTCAAAAGGGCTTTACCAGATGCGCTTGCTCGGGGCGGTAGAAGTGCGGTTTGCACTCTGCGCAAATGTGGCAATATATCGTAGTTGTACGTGGACAACTCGATTCGCCATCGCAAGATCTTGTCGTTCTTGATCTTGCCCCTCTGTGCATCGTCAAACATGAAGGCCACTGACCATTGGTCTGTGAGGAGGGTGAACCTCCTGCTGGCCAGATAGTGCCTCCAATATCGCACAGCTTCAACTATGGCCTGTGCCTCCTTTTCCACCGAGGAATGGCGGAGTTCGGAAGCGTGGAGGGTCCGGGAGAAGAAGGCCACGGGTCTGCCCGCTTGGTTGAGGGTGGCCACCAGAGCTACGTCAGACGCGTCGCTCTCGACCTGGAATGGGAGGGACTCGTCAAAAGCATGCATCGTGGCCTTTGCGATATCTGCTATCCCACTCCATCGACAGTGGGAAAGTGTTGGATTGAATGAGGGGGTGGGATTTGTCGGCGTAGTTCGGGACCCACTGGGCGTAATAAGAGAAGAAGCCCAGAAATTTGAGGGAGTTGGGGAGAGGGAGTTCCATCAGGGGGCGCATGCGTTCGGGATCGGGGCCTATCACTCTGTTACGCACTACGTAGCCGAGGATGGCTAGACGGTCGGTACGAAACACGCAATTATCCTTATTATATGTGAGGTTAAGGAGTTTTGCAGTACGGAGGAATTTTTGGAGGTTGATGTCATGGTCCTGCTGGTCGTGGCCGCAGACGGTGACGTTATCAAGATACTGGAAGGTTGCCCGTAAACCGTATTGGTCAACCATTCGGTCCCCATCTCCCGTTGGAAGACCGATACCCCATTTGTGACACCGAATGGAACCCTTAGAAAGTGATAGAGGCGCCCATCTGCCTCGAACGCGGTTTACTTGCGGTCACTCGCACAGATGGGAAGCTGGTGATAGGCGGACTTAAGGTCCACAGTGGAGAAGACTTTGTACTTCGCGATCCTGTTAACCAGGTCGGAGATACGGGGGAGAGGGTACCCGTCCAGCTGCGTAAACCTGTTGATGGTCTGACTGTAGTCAATGACCATTCGGTTTTTCTCCCCAATCCGAACTACCAGCACTTGGGCTCGCCAGCGCCTGTTGCTGGCCTCGATGACTCCTTCCTTTAGTAGCCTCTGGACCTCGGACCTGATGAAGGTCCGGTCCTGGGCACTGTATCGTCTGCTCCTAGTGGCGACGGGTTTGCAATCCGGGGTGAGGTTCACAAACAAGGAAGGGGGGTCACTTTGATGGACGCGAGGCTGCACACAGTAAGGGGTGGAATAGGGCCGCCGAATTTAAAGGTCAAGCTCTGCAGGTTGCACTGGAAATCCAGTCCTAAGAGTGCCGGTGCGCAGAGGCGGGGGAGGACGAGGAGTTTGTAATTTTTAAAAACCCTCCCCTGGACCGTCAGGTCCGCTACGCAGCACCCGGTGATGTGGACGGAGTGCAAACCTGAGGCTAGAGCTATCTTATGCTTGACCGGGTGAACGGGGAGCGGCAGCGTCTTACCGTATCGGGGTGGACAAAACTCTCTGTGCTCCTGGAGTCTAGTAGGCAGCTCGTTTCATGTCCATTGAGAAGGATCTGCATCGTCGCCATGGAGAGCGCGCGTGGTCGCGACTGGTCCAGAGTCACTGCAGCGAGTCGTGGCAGGAGGTCTGGGTCGTCTTCGCTTGTGGAGTAGTCGCTGGTGGGGTCCTCTGCATTGGTCCAAAATGTGGCCCGTGGCCCGCACGTGGGGTCGGGGCCCCAAGTTGGCGGCACCCGGGACCCACACGTGGCGTCCAGGGCGCACGTGGGTCACTCATGGTGGCTAGAGGCAGGGGCAAAGAGGTCGTTGCGTTGCTCGTGGTGGCCGGGAGCGGGGGCAGAGAGGCCTTTGTGCCGCGCGAGGCCCTGGAGGAGCGCGGGAGGGGGGGGGGGGCGCGATCCGCAGTCACTGCGCGGAATAGCAGCGACCGACTTTGATTGGCAGGCCACTGAATAGTGACCCTTCTTACCGCAGCTCTTACATACTGCGGAGCGGGCCGGACAGCACGGGGGTGCTTGGCCAGGCCACAGAAGTGACAGCGGGGCCCTGTGAGCTTATCGGGATGCCCCACAGCGCAGGCCTGGGCAGGGTCGGAGTCAGCGGTGGACAGGGGGGTTGCGTGCCACGTTGCCCAAGGGGCAGCCGTGCGGCCGGGGGCATATGCGCGGGCGTTTCGGTCGGCAACCTACAGAGAGGATGCGAGGGTCCATGCCTCAGCGAGGCGTAAAGTGTCCTTTTCTAATAGTCGCTGGCGTATTGCAGAAGGTTGCATGCCTGCAATGAAGGCATCCCGAATTAACAGTTCCGTATGTTCTGCCACAGTAACTTGCGGGCAGGTACAGTTTCTCCCCAAGACAATGAGAGCCCGATAAAATTCATCAAGGGACTCACCGGGGAACTGCTGCCTTGTAGCCAGGAGATGCTGGGCGTAGACTTGGTGAACAGGCCTGAGAAAACGTCCTTTCAGAAGGTCCATGGCTGCGTCATAGTCTTGTTCATCCTCAATCATCGAGTAGACGGCGGTGCCCACGCACGAGTGGAGGATGTGGGGTTTCAGCTCCTTGGTGGGTTGGCTGCCTGTGGTGGAGTGGTAGCTGTTGAAGCACGCCAGCCAATGTTTAAAAGTTGCTGACGCGTTTGTAGCATGCGGGCTGATGCGGAGGCAGTCTGGTTTGATCCGAAGCTCCATTTCAAAATTCTAGTTGATTAAATTGATGTACCATCAATTGGACTCGAGTCGTGAAGTAGTTCCATTTATCAGGCTTTAATCAACTAGTTGTCTGCCCGGCAGTCGACTTACAGAGAAAGGCCGACTGCCGGGTCCTACGGGTTCTTATACCCCGCCTCGTAGGCGGGACTACTTGCCTCTCGGCCAATGGTTGAGCAGTCACACGACTAGCCTCAACCAATCAGCAGAGAGGCACACGACTGACCTGAGCCAATGGGCAGCGCGTGCTCTGCACCAATGGCAGATAGGTACCGTAAACCTCCTAGTCATACCACCACATCTTTTTCCAGATGGGATGAGATTCATGAGAGGGAAAGTGAAATGGGATTTGTTCGACTGCAGGAGAGTGACCAGCTCTTGCTGTTATGTTACCAACCGAACAATGAGAACAAAGGGGTAAGTGAGCACATTCTTAAATTCCTCTCTAAATTTATTCTGGGTCACGACATAAATGCACGTGTTGCTGCAGGAACTGAGGAGCTGGAGCATTGGCCCAACGTAAGCAATAATGAATGGAAGGCGGATTTTGAACAGTCGATCAGTGATGTGATTTAATGTGATTCGTTCATGGATGCTGTACACAGCTTCTGTCATCCAGAGCACTATGAAGCTTGTCGATATGCTGAAGAGCAGGATGATGGACTTCCTGCGGTTCTCCATCTCTGGATCCCTGTTCTTGTTCTTATCATTGTGACTTCGCAGCCTCTTGCGGGCTCTGTTCGCCAATGTAATATTCCTAACAGTGAGAGCATTAAGGAGCAGGATGAGAACAAATGGGAGCAGTGGAGTTGTCACTCGATGTAACAAGTCAAATGCTTTCCACAGGGGTGAGCTATAATAGCTGAGTTTCACCATGCAGAACAATGGCATGAAAAGTAAATAAACAGGGTCATATCGGAAATACCAAGGAATGTTCTTCAAACAGCTCAGCACAGTCACTGTACCAATAACACTCACTGCAACTCTCCAGGTACAATATTTAGTTTTCAGCTTCTGACAGCAAATGGCTACAAATCGATCAAAGGTAAAAGCAACTGTGAACCAAACAGAAAGGTCTTTGGCTGCATGAGTGAGACAGTCAATGAGACCGCACAGGGTGATGTTGTTTGAGAATAGCGTTGTAGAATAAAGTGGAATAATGTGGTTCATGATCACATCAGTGAAAATAACAGTTAGATCAGCTGAAGCCATTGCCGTGAGGTAGCAGGTGATACATCGGGACAAACCACACCTTCCTCGCATTAAGATCAGGATCACCAGCAGGTTAACTGTGAGAAATAAGAGCAAAAAATTTAATCAGAAGAATTATTCATCTGACTGGTAACAAAAATTGACAAGGTTTTTGTGAGGATTTTAAATTATGCTTCTGACATTTCATAGGTTAGAGACTGGTCCTCAGGCCCTACAGTTCTGTCAGAGGACACTCACCACACAAGGAGTTAAATGTTTTCCCAGAAAAAAGTGTTTGCAAACATTTTCATCCAGAAGTGTTGAGTGGTTGATTCATCTTGGCCCCATGAAGGCCTACCATCAAAGTTAGCAGTCTACAGCCGCATTAATTCACTGCATGTAATATTAAGAAATAATTGTGCGCACAGGGCCATGGGCCATGACAACAGTGCTCTAGAATAAGCCAAACTGTTCGCACTTATCGATTACACCTGCCTAACGAAGTAAGTCTGCATGCGTCTTCCATGAACAGGATGACGAATATAATCCAGCCAGTAACCAATCTTCGCTCAGTCATTAGCGCAATGATAGAAGATAATGTTGGAAGTCTATCAAGAGGGGCTGACTGAGCAATAACCTGCTTACCAGTGCTCAAAGTGGTTTGGTTAGATCCATTCCATCCTGTAGCTCATTACAAATGTTGTCCCAATAGATGATAGAGCTGAACTCAGGAGGTGAAGTGAGGGTGATTGCTCTTGCCATCAAGGCAGCATTTGATCGAGTATGACATCAAGGAGCCCAAGCAACACTGGAGTCAATGGAAACCAGGGGATAGGGGGAAGCTCTCTACTGGTTAGTTTCATACCTAGCACAAAGGCAAATGGTTGTGGATTTTGGAGACAAATCACATTAGCTCTGGCACATTGTTGCAGGAAGTGCTTAGAATTCCGCCACAAAGCAGGCAGCTGATAAGCATTTTAATGGTTTCAGTTAGCAGTAATTGTATGACCATCCCACTATTTTCTCTTGGCAGAGTGGAGCACGACACAAGTAGGAGCTGTCCCTCTTCAGAACACCAGGGGCCATCAGCGCCAGTGACAGATTTTCTCTCCACTCCGAGGGTATCGGGCATAGGCCCTGATATTGTTTGATTTCCATCCAACCTGCCTCAGTGGAGCCTACACTGGTTGGGCTGCTCAGGCTTCAGAGTCTTATCATTGTGTCAGCAGCATCGGTCGCTTGCCATTGTTATTAATAGGTTGGCGAGCATGAAGCTGTCAAATTAGGATGTCACCATTCACATTGACAAATATGGGCTGGGGCTCCCACTTAGTCCAGACATTACGGTTCTGAAGTCTGGAGGAAATCCTTTGGAATATTCTGGCAGTACTTAGTGCTCGGGGCTTAGATGGGGCTTGTCTTTTTATGCTCTTGGCGTCGCATAAGCTGCTTCCTTGATGTTCACTCTGACAAAGGAAGGTTCAGACGTGGAGATAACGTCAACATGTTTATTAAACTATTTACAATTCTCCTCCTCGGATTCTCCACTACTGTTAATCCTTCTATAGCTAGTCAGACTGTCGAACCAGTCTGCTACAATCCACGTGGTGGGTGTGATGTTGAATCAACCCTGTGTCTGTACTCACTGAGTGTCTCCACTGGAAAGAGGAAGATCATATGTGCTGTGTCCTTTATATATGGGTTGGTGTAATGCCCCCTGTGGGAGTGTCACCTCTGTGTGTATCGTGAATGCCCATTGGTCGTGTCCTATCTTACTGACCTATTGGTTGAGTGTCTGTGTGTCATGTCTCTGGTGCTCTCTCTAATGTCTAGCTAGTCTACGTGTACTTACATTAACCCCTTGTGCATCTGCAGTGATGCATATCACCACACGGCTGAGTTTGTAAGGTGTATCCAGAAAAGCTTCTTGATGCAATATGTAGATTGTCCAACCAGGGAAGGGGCAGTACTGGAACTGGTATTGGGGAATGAGCCTGGACAGATGGTTGAGGTTTCAGTAGGGGAACATTTTGGGAGTAGTGACCACAATTCCAGAGGTTTTAAGGTACTTTTGGATAGGGGTGAGGGTAACCTTGTGTTAAGGTGCTAAACTGGAGAAAGGCATGAGACAGGAATTGAACAATTTGGATTGGGTGCGGCAGTTGGAGGGTAAATCAACATTGGACAGGTAGGGCTCTTTCAAGCGACAGTTGATTAAGGTTCAGGAATGTCATGTTCTCGAGAGAACAAAGGATAAGTATGGGAAATTTCCGGAACCTTTGATAACCAGGGGCTGGTTTAGCTTACTGAGCTAAATCGCTGGCTTTTAAAGCAGACCAAGCAGGCCAGCAGCACGGTTCGATTCCCGTACCAGCCTCCCCGGACAAGCGCCGGAATGTGGTGACTAGGGGCTTTACACAGTCACTTCATTGAAGCCTACTCGTGACCATAAGCGATTTTCATTTTTCATTTCATATTGTGAATCTCGTCAAAAATAAAAAGAAAAAGGAGCTTTTTGTATGGTTTAGAAGGGTGGGGACAAAACCCTTATAAAGAAAGTAGAAAGGTACTTAAGCGGGAAATTAGGAGAGCTAGGAGAGGTCATGAAAAGTCCTTGGCAAATAGGATTATGGTGAATCCCAAAGTTTTTTATTCATATGTAAAAAGCAACAGGGTGGCCAGGGAAAGGATTGGACCACTTAAGGACAGTGGGGGGAATCTATGATGTACTAAATGAGTACTTTGCATCAGTGTTCAGCAAAGAAAAGGACTTTGTGGAAGATGATTTTTGGGTAGGGTGTGTGTTCAGTCTGGATCATGTTAACATCGAAAATGAGGAGGTAGTGGGTGTTTTAAAAGACATTAAGGTAGATAGGTCCCCTGGACCAGATGGGATTTTCCCACAATACTGAGGGAAGCAAGGGAGGAAATTGCTGGGGCCTTGACTGACATCTTTGTATCCTTTGTAGTGGAAGGGTTTCTCAAAATGGAGAACTGTGACCAGTGGTGTTCCACAGGGATCCGTGCTGGAACCACTGTTGTTTGTGATATACATAAATGATCTGGAGGAAGGTATAGGTGGTCTGGGTGACACAAAGATTGGTGGAGTAGCAGATAGTGAAGGGGACTGTCAGAGAATACAGCAGAATATAGATAGATTGGAGAGTTGGGCGGAGAAATGGCAGATGGAGTTAAATCCGGGCAAATGCGAGGTGATGCATTTTGGAAGATCCAATTCAAGAGCGAACTATACGGTAAATGAAAAAGCCCTGGGGAAAATTGATGTACAGAGTGATCTGAGTGTTCAGATCCATTGTACCCGGAAGGTGGTTGTGCAGGTCGATAGAGTGGTCAAGAAGGCATACGGCGTGCTTTCCTTCATCGGAAGGGGTATTGAGTACAAGAGTTGGCAGGTCATGTTACAGTTGTATAAGACTTTGGTTCGGCCACATTTGGAATACTGTGTACAGTTCTGGTCACCACATTACCAAAAGGATGTGGATGCTTTGTAGAAGGTGCAGAGGAGGTTCACCAGGATGTTGCCTGGTATGGAGATGCTAACTATGAAGAGAGGTTAAGTAGATTAGGATTATTTTCATTAGAAAAGTGGAGGTTGGGGGGAGACCTCATTGAGGTCTACAAAATCATGAGAGGTATAGCAAGAAGCCAAGAAGCTTTTTCCCAGAGTGGGGGATTCAATTACTAGAGGTCTCGAGTTCAAGGTGAGAGGAGAAAAGTTTAAGGGAGATATGCGTGGAAAGTTCTTTACGCAGAGAGTGGTGGGTGCCTGGGATGCATTGCTGGCGGAGGTGGTAAAGGCGGGCACGATAGCGTCATTTAAGATGTATCTAGACAGACTTCTGGTTGCGGCTATGTGGAGCTAAGTCGCACGTTCGGCAGCTCCCGCTACAAACAGACTTTTGGGCTCTTTTTAGGGCCCCCAACGGCACTTTCTCGACGATTCCCAAGGTGGGAAGGGGACAGCAATATTCCCCCGGCACTGTATGGATTAGACCAGGAGTGGAGCGGTGGAAAAAGTGGAATTGGAGCAGAGAAAGGTGCGAGGGGGGAAGACCAAGATGGCAGCGGGTGGAGACCAGGCAGCGTGGGCCCAGTGGTCACAGGAGCAGCAGGAGTTTCTCCAGTGCTGCTTCACGGAGCTGAAGGCAGAGCTGCTGGAGCCGGCGAAAGCGGCAATTGACAGGCTGCTTGAGACCCAGACGGCCCAAGGGGCGGCGATCCGGGAGGTCCGGCAAAAGGTCTCAGAGAATGAGGACGAGATCTTGGGCCTAGCGGTCAAGGTGGAGGCGCACGAAGTGCTCCATAAGATATGGCAGGCAAAGTTCGAGGACATGGAGAACCGGTCAAGAAGAAAGAATCTGCGGATTCTGGGCCTCCCGGAGGGGCTGGAAGGATCGGATGTGGGTGCCTACGTGGTCACCATGCTGAACACGCTGATGGGCGCGGGGGCCTTCCAGGGGCCCCTGGAGCTGGAGGGGGCTCATCGAGTGCTGGCGAGGAGGCCCAACCCAAGCGAGCCACCGTGGGCTGTGCTGGTGCGGTTCCACCGGTTCGCAGTCAGAGAATGTGTGTTAAGGTGGGCCAAGAAAGAGCGAAGCAGTAGGTGGGAGAACGCGGAGGTCCGGATTTATCAGGACTGGAGCGCGGAGGTGGCTAAGAAGCGGGCCTGGCACAATCGGGCTAAGGCGGTGCTGCACCGGAGAGGGGTGAAGTTCAGCATGTTGCAGCCGGCACGACTGTGGGTCACCTACAGGGACCGTCACCATTATTTCGAGACGCCGGAGGAGGCTTGGACCTCTATTCAGGCCGAAAAGCTGGACTTGGATTGAGGGCTGGGGACGAGGGGACGCTGAGGGGGGATCGGTGGGACTGTTGTGTTGTGTTTTGGGGGGATTCTGGTGGTTAGGTTGGACAATGTTTCTTCTGTCTGTCGGGTGAGTTCATAGAGGGGTGGGGCAGGTATAAGCCTGTGGGCGTTGGTGGCTGGAAATGGGGATGGGGCCCTGCGGGGGGGCAGAGGGGGGAGGCCCGAGCCGGGGGAATTGGGACTGGGCCTGGAAAGGGAGCTATGCCAGAGGGGGCAGGGTCGGGTGGGTGGAAAGTGTGGGCTTTTTCCCGCGCTAAGGGTGGAAAGGGGCAGGGCCGGTGCTGGAAAGCGCGGGCTTTTTCCCGCGCTGAGAGTGGAAGGGGGAGTGAGGGCAGCACGGTAGCATGGTGGTTAGCATAAATGCTTCACAGCTCCAGGGTCCCAGGTTCGATTCCCGGCTGGGTCACTGTCTGTGCGGAGTCTGCATGTCCTCCCCGTGTGTGCGTGGGTTTCCTCCGGGTGCTCCGGTTTCCTCCCACAGTCCAAAGATGTGCGGGTTACGTGGATTGGCCATGATAAATTGCCCGTAGTGTCCTAAAAAGTAAGGTTAAGGGGGGGTTGTTGGGTTACGGGTATAGGGTGGATACGTGGGTTTGAGTAGGGTGATCATGGCTCGGCACAACATCAAGGGCCGAAGGGCCTGTTCTGTGCTGTACTGTTCTATGTTCTATGTTCTAAGGGGGTGGCTGTGGCGGACTGGCCAGGGTGTCAGCTTGCCCGATGGCAAGTGGGCCCCTGATGAAGTGGGCCCCCTATATCAAATAAAAATGCAATAAAGAAACAAACACAGACAACTGTTTTAGTAATAAAAAGGAGTAAGAAAAAAAAGAGAACAGGACACAAATAAGAAGTGCATGAAAAGGAACGCAGCAGGGGAGGTAGTGGAAGGATGTGGAATAGGGGGGCCCGGGTCGGGCATAATTAAGGAAATTCCATGTTTTCAGCAAGAGTGTGTGAATTTAAAGATAAAGTTACAATTCGTGATTTGAGATGGCCGGCAACTTCAAAGGATATCAAGCAGTAGTCTTGGTTCAGCCGGTACATCGGTCCGGGGCCGGAGAGCCAAGAGGGGGCCCGTGAATCTCTGAAGGGCCCTTAAAAATTATAATTAATTAGATAAATAAATCTCCAACTTCTTTCCTGAGATTTGTATTCTAACTTAATAAAATATAATTGTTTTCAAAAAGAGCAATACCAAATAAAAATGCAATAAAGAAACAAACAAATAATCACTCAGTGTATCAGTGTTAAAAGGAAAGAAGAAGTATTGAAGCAGAGAAGTATTGTCATGAGGATTATGGACATCATATAGATGTTAGGCAAGCAAGCACTTCCTTTTCGAGGTCACAGAAATGAATCGGCCTACACTCTAGATAATGAGGTTCTGAATCACGGCAATTTTTCAGCTACAGTGCAGTTGATGGCAAAATATGACTCCATTATGGCAGCTCACGTTTCTGCAGTGCAAAACAAGTCTAAACAAAGAATCAAACGATTAGAGCAACAAGGAAAGGCTCAAAGTAAAGGCCGTGGTGGACTTGTTACATACCTGAGTAAAACAACTATAAACATGTTAATCAAAATTATGAAGAATATGATACAAGAAAGAATTAGTCATGAAGTTTCTCAAGCAAAATATTATTCTATTCAGGTTGATTCAACACAAGATAATTCATCCATCGATCAGTTCAGCATTATTATTCAATATGTGCTTCAAGGTATTATCTGTGAGCGACTACTTTCAGTTGTGCCAAGTAATGATGGTACAGGACAGGGACTTTTTGATCTATTGATTGAAACATTACAGCATAGAACATAGAACATAGAACAGTACAGCACAGAACAGGCCCTTCGGCCCTCGATGTTGTGCCGAGCAATGATCACCCTACTCAAACCCACGTATCCACCCTATACCCGTAACCCAACCCCCTTAACCCTACTTTTTAGGACACTACAGGCTGGTTTAGCTCAAGGGGCTGGTTTAGCTCACAAGGCTAAATCGTTGGCTTTTAAAGCAGACCAAGCAGGCCAGCAGCACGGTTCGATTCCCGTACCAGCCTCCCCGGACAGGCGCCGGAATGTGGCAACTAGGGGCTTTTCACAGCAACTTCATTGAAGCCTACTCGTGACAATAAGCGATTTTCATTTCATTTTTTCATTTTCATTTAGCATGGCCAATCCACCTAACCCGCACATCTTTGGACTGTGGGAGGAAACCGGAGCACCCGGAGGAAACCCACGCACACACGGGGAGGACGTGCAGACTCCGCACAGACAGTGACCCAGCCGGGAACCGAACCTGGGATCCTGGAGCTGTGAAGCATTTATGCTAACCACCATGCTACTGTGCTGCCCTTAAAACTGACCCCCAAATCTTAAAATTGACCCCCAAAAATGTTTATCTGATAGCACAGATGGCGCTGCAAGCTACCATGGCCAGTATAATGGTTTACAAAGTAAAATTGCTGATGTGGCTGATCAACATGTTCATATATGGTGCTATGCCCATGTCTTCAATTTGGTCATAACTGAAACAACAAAATGTTGTGTGCCTGCAGTTTATTTTTTCAATTTGCTCCAGAATATAGCAACTTTTGTGAAAGCGTCATACAAGAGAATGGCCGTATGGATAGAAGTTGTTGGAAAACATCTAGGACAAGAAAAAATGAAACGATTAAAGCTAATTGGTGAGACAAGATGGTCAGGAAAGTCCAATGCAGCAACAACTATATTTGGACGTTTTGATGATGCCACTGCCAGTATTTTCGTAAATCTATTGACATGCTTATCAATGATACAAGATTCAGAAAAGTTTGATGCAAAAACAAAACATGAAGCAAATGTTTTACTTCAAAGTCTTCTAAAGTTTGAAACCATATTGACAGCATTTACTTACTTATATATATTTGAAACTACAACCCCATTATCAAGTTATATACAGACAAGTGGTTTAGATATGTTTACTGCATGGAGTTTGGTAGATTCAGCTACAACAAAGTTGAAGGAACAGACAGGAACATTTGATAACGTTCACAGCAAGGCTTTGGAATTTGGAAATAAATGTAATGACAGGATTTCACAGATGAATATGGATGAAAATCAAACATTAGAAATTGATGCATTGGAAACAGCATTGCCAGTTAAGAGACAGAGGAAGAAGAAAAGAATGGCAGATGAGCTTATTGATGATGAAAGAAATTCCTCAGATTCTCTAGCTGATTTTCGAGTAAATGTGTTTAACCTAATAATGGATCGTATTGTCCAGTCGCTAGAATCACGCTTTGTACAACACAAACAGTTGTATAAAGATTTGTCCTGCTTGGACCCAGCAAAGTTTAAAACTATTGCAGAGAAGGGCCTTGAAGATGAAGCATTGGAAGGTATTATTAAGCTGTTTCCACAAATCAGCAAAGATCAAGTAATATTGGAATCATTTTCTTTTGCTTCAAACTTTGATGTATTAAAGCTATTGCTTAATGATGGTGAGAATATGGATTCCAGTTGCAACAATTGTAAAATTTGCAGCACTTGCCCATCGTGTGTACTAAAAATTCTGGCATCCAACAGACTTCATGACAAGGTATATGATAAACTTTATAAACTTTATAAAGTCATCTGCACACTATCAGTTACTCAAGTCCAATGTGAGAGGACATTTTCAAAGCTAAAGATCAGAAAGACAAGGTTAAGAAATTCGCTGTCTGAGAAGAATTTGGAATCATGCATGTTGCTATCCATTGAAAAGGAATCGTTAGATGAATTGGATGCAGAAGCAATTATTGGCAGATTCGCACAATCATCTAGCGAAAACAAACGATTGCTCTTAATATAGTGGACTGCAAGCAATGCTCTATTGTGCTTTTGAACTATCTGTTAATGTGGAAATTGTTCAGTAAACTATTTAAAAATATCAACCAATTACTTAAAATTAAAAAAATAAATAAAAAATTCCATTATAACATTCTGTATTTACATTTGGTATCTACTGCCAGTAATATGTACAGTACATGTACACTGTAATTACTAAGAAATACACATTTTCCCCACAAAAATTTTAATTGTACCCTTTTTTCCGTATGTATTTTTTGAAAATGTTATTTATTCATTATGAAAATTAAATGATAGCATTGTAGTTGTGGGTGGGCCCCCTTTGTCTCCTGGCAACCAATATTTTTAGACCCAGTCCGCCACTGGGGGGTGGGGTCGGTGGGGTTGGGTTTAGCCCTGTTGATGGACAGGAGGGGGGAGGGGAGATTCCCACACTGGGGTGGGGGGGGGGGGGGGGGTCGACGGAGCGGCGGGAGTGGCGGGGGTCAGCAGGAGTCGGCTGATTCACGGGAGTGCAATGGGGGGAGCAATGCAGCTAGGGGGAGACCTAGCAGGGAGGGGGGGGGGGGGGCGGCGGTGGGGGGGGGGGGGGGGGGGGCGGAGCTGGGTTGCTGCTGGAATGGCCAAGGGGGAGCTGGAGTCTGTAGAGGAGGTTGGGGCGGGTGTCTGCCGCTAGGGGAATGGGAAGTGCGGGGGGCGCGGGCACGTAGCTGGCCTGGATCTGGCTGATAACCTGGAACGTAAGAGGCCTGAACGGGCCGGTCAAACTGGCCCGTGTGTTCACGCACCTGAAAGGGCTAAAGGCAGATGTCGGCATGCTCCAGGAAACGCATCTGCGGGTGGCAGATCAAATGAGGCTGAGAAAGGGGTGGGTAGGGCAGGTGTTCCATTCGGAGCTGGATGCAAAAACCCGGGGGGTGGCGATTTATGGTGGGGAAGCGGGTGTCGTTTGAGGCATTGAGCATCGTGGCAGACAATGGAGGTCAGTATGTGATGGTGAGTGGTAAGCTGCAGGGGGTGTGGGTGGTCTTGGTAAATGTATACCCCCCGAATTGGGACGATGCGGGGTTCATGCGGCGCACGTTGGGCCGGATCCCGGACTTGGAGACAGGGGGCTTGATAATGGGGGGGGACTTCAACACGGTGCTGGATCCGGCATTGGATCGCTCTAGGTCTAGGACGGGCAGGAGGCCAGCAGCGGCCGAGGTGCTGAGGGGGTTTATGGACCAAATGGGAGGAGTGGATCCATGGAGGTTTGCGAGGCTGGGGGCCAGGGAATTATCATTTTCTCCCGTGTTCATAAGGCCTACTCTCGGATTGACTTTTTTGTAATGAGCAGGGTACTGATTTCGAGGGTGGAGGACACAGAGCATTCGACGATAGCCATCTGTGACCATGCCCTGCATTGGGTAGACTGCGAGCTGGGGGAGGAGATGGACCAGCGCCCACTGTAGCGCTTGAAGGTGGGGTTGTTGGCGGACGAGGAGGTGTGTGGGCGGGTCCGAGGGTGTATAGAGAGGTACCTGGAGGTACCTGGAGGCCAATGATAACGGGGAGGTGCAGGTAGGGGTGTTCTGGGAGGCGCTGAAGGCGGTAGTCAGGGGAGGCGCTGAAGGCGGTGGTCAGGGGAGAGCTGATCTCCATCAGGGCCCACAAAGAGGGGAAGGAGAGGAGAGAGAGGGGGAGGCTAGTGGGGGAGATGGTAAGGGTGGATAGGAGGTACTCCGAGGCCCCTGAGGAGGGATTACTTAAGGAGTAGCCTCCAGGCCGAGTTTGACCTGTTGACCACCAGGAAGGCGAAGGTGCAGTGGTGGAAGGCTCAAGGGGCGGTGTACGAGTACGGAGAGAAGGCTAGCTGGATGCTGGCACACCAGCTTCGGAAGCGGGAGGCAGCGAGGGAGATCGGGGGGTGAGGGAGAGAGGAGGGAGCACGGTGCGAAGTGCGGTGTGTATTAATCGGGTCTTCAGAGACTTCTACAAGCGACTGTATCGATCTGAGCCCCCATCGGAGGAGGGGGGGGGGGATGCGCCGTTTTCTGGACTGGCTGAGGTTCCCGAAGGTAGAGGAGGGGCAGGTGGCGGGGCTGGGGGCGCCGGTTGGGTTGGAGGAACTGGTCAAGGGACTAGGGACTATCCAGGCGGGGAAGGCAACGGGGCCAGATGGGTTCCCGGTGGAATTCTATAGGAAATACATGGACCTATTGGGCCCTCTGCTGGGAAGGACTTTCAACGAGGCAAAGGAGGAGGGGTCCTGCCCCTGACGATGTCTACGGCGCTGATCTCTCTAATTCTGAAGAGGAACAAGGACCCCTTACAGTGTGGGTCGTATAGGCCGATTTCGCTCCTTAACGTGGATGCGAAACTTCTAGCCAAGGTATTGGCCATGAGGATCGAGGACTGTGTCCCGGGGGTCATACACGAGGATCAGACTGGTTTTGTGAAGGGGAGGCAGTTGAATACCAACGTACGTAGGCTCCTGAATGTAATTATGATGCCGGCGGTGGAGTGGGAGGCGGAGATAGTGACGTCTATGGATGCGGAGAAGGCCTTTGATAGGGTGGAGTGGGGGTACCTGTGGGAGGTGTTGAGAAGATTTGGATTCGGGGAGGGGTTCGTTAGCTGGGGGAGGCTGCTGTATGAGGCCCCGATAGCGAGTGTGGCCACGAACAGGAGGAGGTCTGAATATTTCCGGCTATATTGAGGAAAGAGGGGGTGTCCTCTATCCCCCCTGCTCTTTGCGCTGGCGATTGAGCTCTTGGCCATGGCTTTGAGGGAGTCTAGGAACTGGAGGGGGTTGGTGCGGGGGGGGGGGGGGGGGGGGAGGAACACCGCGTACCGTTATATGCAGACGATCTGCTATTGTATGTGGCGGACCCGGTGGGGGGAATGCCGGAGGTGATGAGGATCTTTCGGGAGTTTGGGGATTTCTCCAGGTACAAGCTCAACATGGCGAAGAGCGAGCTGTTCGTGGTGCACCCAGGAGGCCAGGAGAGGGGGATTGGTGAGCTTCCGCTAAAAAGGGCAGAAAGGAGTTTTAGATATCTGGGGGCTCAGGTGGCTAGAAGCAGCATAACCTGCATAAGCTGCAATTTAACGAGGCTGGTGGAGCAAATGAAGGAGGAGCTCAAAAGGTGGGATATTCTGCCGCTCTCCCCCCGGGTAGGGTGCAGTCGGTTAAAATGACGGTGCTCCCGAGGTTTTTGTTTCAATGCCTCCCCATCCTGATCCCTAAGGCCTTCTTTAAGCAGGTTAGCAGGAGCATTATGGCGTTTGTATGGGCGAAGAAGACCCCGAGGGTGAGAAGGGTGTTTCTGGAGCGGAGCAGGGACGGTGGGGGGGGGGGGGGGCTGACGTTGCCTAACCTCTGCGAGTACTATTGGGCTGCCAACGTGGCGATGGTACGCAAGTGGGTAATGGAGGGGAGGGGGCGGTATGGAAAAGGTTGGAGATGGCGTCCTGTGTGAATACGAGCCTGGGGGCGCTGGCGACGGCACCGCTGCCGCTCCCTCCAACGAGGTACACTACGAGCCCGGTGGTGGCGGCGACCCTCAAAATCTGGGAGCAATGGAGGCGTCACATGGGGGAGGTGGGGGCTTTGGTGTGGTCCCCGATACGGGAGAACCATTGGTTTGTCCCAGGGAAAATAGATGGGGGGTTCCAGAGCTGGTACAGGGCAGGTATTAGGAGGATGGGGGACTTGTTCATTGACGGGAAGTTTGCAAACTTTGGGGAGCTGGAGGAGAAGTTCGGGCTCCTCCCTGGAAATGCCTTCAGGTACATGCAGATAAGGGCATTTGTTAGGCGTCAGGTGGTGGAGTTCCCGCTGCTGCCAGCGCGTAGGGTCCAGGGCAGGGTGCTTTCGGGGGTGTGGGTTGGAGAGGGTAGGATCTCGGCAATTTATCAGGTGATGCAGGAGGAGGAGGAGGCTTCGGCGGAGGAGCTAAAAGGTAAGTGGGAGGAGGAGCTGGGGGAGGAGATCAATGAGGGTACGTGGGCGGATGCCCTGGGAAGGGTAAACTCTTCCTCCTCTTGCGCGAGGCTCAGCCTGATCCAATTTAAGGTGCTGCACCGGGTGCACATGACCGGGGCAAGGCTGAGCCGGTTTTTTGGGAATGAGGACAGATGTGTGAGGTCTTTGGGGAGTCCAGCAAACCACACCCACATGTTCTGGATATGCCCAGCGGTGGAGGAGTTTTAGAGGGGCGTAGCAAGGACGGTGTCCAGGGTAGTGAATTCCAGGGTTAAGCCAAGCTGGGGGCTCGCAATATTTGGGGTGTCAGATCAGCCGAGAGTGCAGGAGGCGAAAGTATTCTGGCCTTTGCATCCCTGGTAGCCCGGCGAAGGATTCTGCTTCAGTGGAAGGATGCGAGGCCCCCAAGCGTGGAATCCTGGATTAATGACATGGCGGGGTTTATTAAATTTGAGAGGGTGAAATTTGCCTTAAGGGGATCTGTGCAAGGGTTCTTCAGGCGGTGGCAGCCGTTCCTAGACTAGGAGATGGTCAGCAGCAGCAACCCGGGGTGGGGGGGGGGTGTTATGTTCGTGTTTGGTTGGGGATTTACTATTGTTTACTGGTTAACGTTTATTTGTTTACTTATGCACTTTTGTTTTTGTTTTATTATTTGTGTAAAGGGGCGGGGGGTGGGGTTCCTATTTTTCCTTTCTGTTATTTATAATATGTGAAAAGTTTGAATAAAAATTATTTTAAAAAAAAAGATGTATCGAGACAGATACATGAATGGGCAGGGAGCAGAGGGATACAGGTCATAGAACATAGAACATAGAACAGTACAGCACAGAACAGGCCCTTCGGCCCTCGATGTTGTGCCGAGCAATGATCACCCTACTCAAACCCACGTATCCACCCTATACCCGTAACCCAACAACCCCCCCCAACCTTACTTTTTAGGACACTACGGGCAATTTAGCCTGGCCAATCCACCTAACCCGCACATCTTTGGACTGTGGGAGGAAACCGGAGCACCTGGAGGAAACCCACGCACACACGGGGAGGACGTGCAGACTCCGCACAGACAGTGACCCAGCCGGGAACCGAACCTGGGACCCTGGAGCTGTGAAGCATTTATGCTAACCACCATGCTACCATGCTGCCCCTAGGTCCTAGAAAATAGACGACACATTTAGATAGAGGATCTGGATCGGCGCAGGCTTGGAGGGCCGAAGGGCCTGTTCCTGTGCTGTAATTTTTCTTTGTTCTTTGTTCTTGTCATTGGCTACAGGTGAGATCCTAGAGGACTGGAGAATAGCTAATGTGGTACCGCTGTTTAAGAAAGATAGCAGGGATAATGTTGGAAACTATAAACTGGTGAGCCTCACATCAGTAGTAGATAAATTATTGGAGAGAATTCTCAGGGCCAGGATTTATATCCATTTGGAAACAAATGGACTCATTAGCGATAAACTAGTGAGTCATGACCTTCACTGTGAAGTGAAGGTCATGACTCACTAACTTGATTGAGTTTTTTGAGGAGGTAGCAAAGATGATTGATGAGGGGAGGTTAGTGGATATCGTTTACATGGGCATTAGTAAAGCCTTTGACAAGGTGCCTCATGGCAGACTGGTACAAAAGGTGAAGTCACACGGAATCAGAGGCGAGGCTGTAAGATGGATACAGAACTGGCTCGGTCACAGAAGGCAAAGGGGGGCAGTAGAAGGGTCTTATTTCAGAATGGAAGATTTGTGCTGGGGCCTCTATTGTTTATAGTACACATAAACGCTTTGGAGGAAAATGTAGCTTGTCTGATTAGTAAATTCGTGGATGACACCAGGTTTGGTGCAGTGGCAGATAGTGTTGAGGATTGCTAGAGGATACAGCAGGATATCAATAGATTGGAGATTTGGGCAGAGAAATGGCACATGAAGTTTAATCCACACAAATGCGAGGAAATACATTTTTGTAGGTCTATCATAGAAGGGAAATATACCGTAAATGGCAAAATTCTTAGAAAATCAGAGAGATCTGGGCATGCAGGTCCACAGATCTTTGAAAGTGGTAACACAAGTGGACAAGGTAGTCAAGAAAGCATACAGAATGCTTGCATTCATTGGACGAGGCATCGAGTATAAAATCTGGCAAGTCATGCTATGGTTGTACACAACCTTGGTCAGGCCGCACTTGGAATATTGTGCTCAATTCTGGTTACCACACTACCAGAAGGATGTGGAGGGTTTGGCGAGGGTGTAGAGGAAGTTTACTATGATGGTGACTGGTTTAGTGGGTGGAGGTATGTGGAGAAGCTGAATAAACTCAGACTGTTTTCATTAGAGCAACGGGGGTTGAGGGGTGACCTGATAGAGGTCTGGAATATTATGATGGGAATGGATAGAGAGGATAGGCAAGCACTCTTTCCCAGGGTGGAGGGGTCAGACACCAGGTGGCATAGATTTAAGGTCTGTGGGGCAAAGTTTAGAGGAGATGTGTGAGGCAGGCCTTTTATACAGGGGGTGGTGAGTGCCTGGAACATGTTGCCAGGGTAGGTTGTGGAAGCAGGTACATTAACGGTGTTCAAAAGGCATGTTGCCCAACATATAGATAGGATGGGTATAGAGGAAGTGCTGAGGGTTTGGCCAAGGTTGGTGTCAATGCCGGTACAGGCTTGGAGGGCTGAAGGGCCTGTCCCTGTGCTGTATTGTTCTTTGTTCTTTGAACTCAACATGTCAACAGAAAATGGAATGTGAGCAACAATGTTAGCTTTATTTTATCTTCTCACAATGGTTGAGAGTATCACAGCCCTTGGAATTATTTAGGGCAGTGTCTAAGACACACATGTTTTCAGCTTCTTCATCAATGACCTTCCCTTTATCATTAGGTCAGAAGTGGAACTCTTTGCTGATGATTTTAGTGTTCAGTGTCAGTCACGACTTTTCAGATACTGAATCAGTATATGCCTGTTAGCATCAAGGCCTGGATGTATTTGCAGTGGGAAGCAATACGTGACACTTGTGCCAGAGAAGTGCTGGGTGCTGATAATCTCCAACAAGAGACAACCCACTATCTCCTTGAATTTAATGATATTATCATCACCAAATTTCCCCAAATCAAAGTCCTGAACTGAACCAGACATACAAATTCTCTGGTTACAAGAATAATCAAGACTCCTCAAAGCCTGTCCACCATCTACAATGCACAAGTCAGGAGTGTGATGGAATATTCCACACTTGCAGATGAGTGCAGCTCCAACACATGAAGGTTGACACCATCCAGGACAAAGCAGAGCTCTTGATTGGCATCACATCCATCTCCTTAAACATTCACCCCCTTCACCACCAATGCACTGTGTATCATCTACAAGATTGACAGCAAAAACTCATCATGACTGCTCTGGGAAGCACCTTATAAACCTGTGGAGCCAGAAGAAGGGCAGCAGATGCCCCAAACTCTGAAAATGTCCTCTAATTCACTCACCACCCTGACTTGGATATGTATCGCCATTCCTTCGCTGTCGTTGGGTCAAAATATTCAAACTGTCTCTCCCTAACAGCACGGTAGTTTACCGACACCATATGGACTGCCACAGTTCAAGAAGGTGGCTCACCACCACTTCTCAAGAGCAATTAGGGATGGGCAATAAATTCTGACTGAACCAACGGCACTCACAACCCCAGTCTAATTAAAACGGGTGCTGATTGATACTTTGAGTATTTTGAGCATTAAGATCTCCAGCGTCGACAGCAATTTGATTTGGCAAATTGTTTTCCTTATGCTTGGTCTTCCCCAGAGCTGTGCATCTGGACCTCAGATCCTCACCAATCATTGGGTAGCACGGTGGCACAGTGGTTAGCATTGCTGTCTCACGGCGCCGAGGTTCCAGGTTCAATCCCGGCTCTGGGTCACTGTCCGTGTGGAGTTTGCACATTCTCCCTGTGTTTGCATGGGTTTCGTCCCCACAACCCAAAAGATGTGCAGGTTAGGTGGATTGGCCATGTTAAATTGCCCCTTAATTAGAAAAAATGAATTGGGTACTCTAAATTTATTAAAATAAAGATCCTCACCAATCATTACATCTTTGATAAAGAGATAGAGAGTAATGCATACCAGATACCAATTAAACAATTGTGCGTGGAGGAGAGAATTAAAAAAGTGAATAGATGAATTTGGTGGGCAAAGATTTGGCAGACAGTGTTCAGTATGTAAATGTGAGGCCATCCACTTTGTATTTGTGAATTCCAAGTTGGAACATATGTTGAACGGTGAGAGATTAGGAGCTTTCAAGGAACTGGTAGAGAAACGACAAAGAGCTGGTGCATATCTATACAAATCAAGAAAAATGCTGTTAAGAGAGATACATACATAGATACATAGAAGATAGGAGCAGGAAGAGGCCTTATGGTCCTTCGAGCCTGCTCCGCCATTCATCACGATCATGGCTGATCATTCAACTCAATAGCGTAATCCTGCTTTCTCCCCATAGCCTTTGATCCCATTCTCCCCAAGATGGAATACAAAGGACATGAAGTGATGCTTTAGTTGTGATCAGACTACATCAGGGAGACAATGTCCTGATCTGAGTATCACACCACGGGAAAGAAATATTAACATTGCAGGAGGCATGTTCATCAGAGTGATACTGGGGATAGGACATTAAATTACCAGAACAGGAAGTATTAGCTCCCTGTATTTCTTTAAAAAAATATTTTTATTGATCTTTTTCAATCAAATTCAAAAACAAACCATAAAACAAAACAACCAACCAAAAACAACAGCCTCAATCCTCCCCCCTCCCCCCAAAACAGCTGGCGGTGACTAGCTATTTAAAGAACACAATAAAAGGCTGTCATCCTTTGTGGAACCCATCAATTGCACCATTTAATGTATATTTAATTTTGTCAAGGTGCAGAAATTCCATGAGATCCCACAGCCATGCCGAGGCATTGGATAGAGAAGCTGACCTCCATTCCAATGGAACCCACCTACGCGCAATCAATAAGCCGATGGCTCCCATCTACAACTCCGGCAGGTCTGACTCCCCAAATATGACCATAGGGGACTGGGCTCCAAATCCATCTGTAAAATCTCCAAATTGGTGCTGAAGAAGGAGCCCCAAAATCTCACCAGCTTACTTATCTTCCACCTCCTCAAACAACCTAGTCCTTGTTAAGTGTGCCCTATGTACAGCTTCAGGTGTCTTGCACATGAAGAAGTGGTGTTCACCTTTCGCAAGGTCTCGCACCGTACCCACTTCTCCAATTCCACCCCAACTCCTCTTCCCACTTGGCCTTTACCCCCTGAAGGTTGCTGCACCCTCAGCCATTATCCATCCGTACATTCCTGAGGTACTCCCTTCTTCCATCCCCGTGATCGTCAACATCCTTCCCAACAGTGAGGATGGCGCTACCAGAACTGATGGGAAATCCTTTCTCACAAAGTCCCTCATCTGAGGATATCCAAAGCCTTCCACCTGTGAAAGTCCAATCTTCTCTGATATCTCCTCCAGGCTCGCCACCCACCCCTCCAGAAACAAGTCCCCTATGCGTTCTACCGCCTTATCCACCCAGCCTCAAAACTTGGCATCACATCTTGCGGGCTCAAACATATGATTATCACAAATTCCCGTAACAGCCTCCCCGAACAGGGGCCGGAATGTGGCGACTAGGGGCTTTTCACAGTAACTTCATTGAAGCCTGCTCGTGACAATAAGCGATTTTCATTTAATTTAATTTCAAATTGGCGCCCCCGTCAACATCCTTCCTAATTTAGAATGCAGCTGAAATTGACGCCAAAGTTTCAGCATTGCAGCCACCACTGGTTACCTGAATATTTCACCGGAGAGAACGGCAGCGAGGCCGGCACCCACAGCCCCGTTCCCCTACAGGAGCCCGACTCAATCTCACCCACACTGCCTCCTGATCCCCGAAACAACCCAACACCTCCTCGCGTTCGTTGCCCAACAATAGTTGATCAAGCTTGGCAACACCAGACTTCCCGACTGCCAGTGACTCTGCAGGACCATTCGCCGAATCCTAGCCACCGGTACGGACCGGTCCAAATGAAGGACAATAGCAGACTCTCTCCACATATTTCTTTAAGATTTCGGCGTGTCACATAGTAGATGCATAAAATATAATTTTTTTTCAGAGGAGGAAACCAGAGTAAGGGAGGCAATGTTCACAAGAGCATGGTTGTTCAGCATCTTTCAGCACACGCAGTCATAATATTTTGAACTTCAAGACTGAAATCAATAAGGTTTTGTGGGCTGAGGGTATATGGATCAACAGTGGGTAAGTGTTGTTGTGGTACACATTTGTTCGTTGTTGTTTGTTGTTTCCAACACAGAAGGAGGTCATTTGGCCCATTGTGTCTGCACCGGCTCCAAAAGAGCTACCCAGCTAGTCACTTTCCCCAGCCCTCTCTCCGTAACCCTCTAAATTAATCACTTTCAAATATATATCCAGCTCTCTTTTGAAACCTCCTATGGAATCCACCTCCATCCACCACTCTCCGAGGCAGCACATCCCAACCCCCAATAGCTGAGTAAAGGAGTTTCTCCTCATCTCACTCCTAGTTCTTTTGCTGACAATCATGAAATTGTGAATCCTAGTCACTGACATACCAACTAGTGGAAACGGAATATCCTTCTTTACCCTGTGAAAATTATTCAGAATTTTGAACCCCTCAATAAGATCCAGAATGAACCCATTGAATTACAGAGCAAATAGGAAGGATTGAAGGCCTGCCTCCAGTTCAAATGGTCCCAAGAAACCATTGGAATATAATCAGGAGCTTTTGACTGAAGGGCAGCCTGTGTGAATTTGCTATCTTAATTGAACTATTCATGTTTAATTAAACAATGTTTACACCAATTAGTGAGACTTATTCGGGAAAAGAAGCTGGAATGATATATATATAATAATCTTTATTAGTTTCACAAGTACACTATAATGAAGTTACTATATATTATATATTAGTATATATAGAACTGTAGAGCACAGTACAGGCCCTTTGGCCCACGATGTTGTGCCGAACTAGTCTGAAACTAAGATCAAATCAACGTACTCCCAATCATTCAAGTGCACTTCATATGCCTATCCAATAACCACTTGAATAATAATAAACAATCATTCTAGTGCACTTCATATGCCTATCCAATAACCACATCATAGCTGGGAGTGCGTCCTATGCTCCAACCACTCTCTGATTAAAGAGCCTACCTCTGACGTCCCTCCTACATCTTCCACCATGAGCCATATAGTCATGCCCCCTTGTAACAGCTACATCCACCCGAGGAAAAAGTCGCTGACCATCCACTCTATCTATCCCTCTCTTCATCTTATACACTTCAATTAAGTCACCTCTCATCCACCTTCACTCCAATGAGAAAAACCCTAGCTCCCTCAACCTTTCCTCATAAAACATACCCACCAATCCTGGTGGGTTGTGTGTGTATATATACATAGGTTTTATATATATGTGTATATATATATATACATACACACACAGCCACAGAGAGAGAGAAAAAAATAGAGTGGGTGTGTGGTTTTGAAGAAATTATATGATTGTTCCAGGATCCAAGAGGATCCAGGATCAAACTGCCACTTCATCAGTAGCTCATCCACCTACTGAAACTTTCATTCCGTCAACAATGTACAGTTTTTGTACTTTGTGTGATCTATGGCAACTCACCAAGACCACTTTCACAGCACCTTCCAAACTATCGTCCCCTACCACATAGAAGGACAATCAATGGCTGCAGGTACATTGCCAATGGCGATGTACAACAACAGAGAATCCAATCATCTTCCCTAGCCATCAGTTCCAACAGCACCCAAGACGTTTGACATATCCAGGACAAAGCAGCCCACTTGATTGGCATCCCACACCCCCCACATTAAGCAGTCATTCTTCTCACCACTGGTGCTCCGTGGCAGCACTGCGTCCCATTTACAAGGTAAGCTCCAGCAACTCGTCATACCTTCTTCAACACCATTGAAAAATGCAACCTTTCCCTCATAAAAGGACAAGAGCAGCCGATCCATGGGGACACCTCACCTCTGACACCCCTCCGAACCACACACTATCCTGATTTGGAACATTCTTTCAATGTTATTGGTTGAAAAGCGTTATTTCCAATAGCTCTATCGGTGACATTCACCAGAAGGACTGCAGCAGCTGACGAAATTCATTGGTCCCTGCTTTGTTAAAGCTGATTTGGAATCGACTACATACATTAGCCTTTCCAGCAGTGCTTTTTAAAAAAAAAAATGTTTTTATTGGAATTTTTTGAAAAATATATATCAACAAAACAATAATAACAATAATAATAAACACCCCCCGGCACCCGTAACAACGCATATAACAAACCACCCACCCCACCCCCAACCCCAATAAACAACAAAATAAATTAACAATAAGCAAATTAACTTAAACACTATCCCCTAAACCCCCCTTTCCCCCCCCGGGTTGCTGCTGCTGTTGACCTAGTACCTTATCGTTGAGCCAGAAAGTCGAGGAAAGGCTGCCACCTCCTAAAGAACCCTTGTACCGAACCCCTCAGGGTGAACTTGACCCTCTCCAACTTAATGAATCCCGCCATGTCATTAATCCAGGTCTCCACACTCGGAGGTCTTGCATCTTTCCACTGCAGCAAGATCCTCCGCCGGGCTACTAGGGACGCAAAGGCCAAGACATCGGCCTCTTTCACCTCCTGCACTCCCGGTTCATCCCCAACCCCAAATATCGCGAGTCCCCAGCCTGGCTTGACCCTGGATCCCACCACCCTCGACACCATCCCCGCTACCCCCTTCTAGAACTCCTCCAGTGCCGGGCATGCCCAGAACATATGGGCATGGTTCGCTGGACTCCCCGAATACCTGATGCACCTGTCTTCGCCCCCAAAGAACCTACTCATCCTAGATCCGGACATGTGGGCCCGGTGCAGCACCTTGAACTGGATGAGACTAAGCCTCGCACATGAAGAGGAGTTCACCCTCTCCAGGGCATCCGCCCATGTCCCCTCCTCAATATGCTCCCCCAGCTCCACCTCCCACTTAGCCTTCAGCTCCTCTACCGACGCCTCCCCCACCTCCTGCATTACCTGGTAGATGTCAGACACCTCCTTGCCAGCAGTGCTAAGGTGACATGAACGAATATACAAAAAATAATCCTATTTCCGTTACTTCAACAAATATCGATCAAAATCATAGAACTCCCCAACAGTGCATTGTGAGCCCATCCAAAACATGAACCCCAGCAGTATCATCACCTTCACAGGGACACCTTGGTGTTAGATAATAAAAGCTGATCTTTTTGAGAGACACTCGTATCCCACAAATGACTAAAATACACTAAAGCTACAACTAGACCTGGAATAGATACAAGAATTAGAGATGATATAGTTAGATACTACAATGAGCCAGTGTAACATTTCATAGAATAATCCATGGGATAGCTTAGATCCTGAATCTAGAAATTGTATAATTTAGGTGCTACAATTAGCTATGCCATAATATGGTGTAAAAACTAGTCCTGCTACAGTTAGTCGATACTTGGAACTAGTCACTATGGAAATAATTGGATTACCATAGGGAATATTTTTTTTTCCTGATGTGCAACCAGCTCCGGGTCACAGCAGCATTTTCACTAACTTCCAATATGTAATTGGGTAGCCAAAGATCAGGGTGGTGCTGCTATGGCTATGCAAAATGAAACATTGTTCAATCTTCAAATTGGACATTGAACTGGAGCTGCACTGTATTTATAATGCCGAGCAATTAAAACTGAGCTTGTGAAGGTAACTGAGTTATACTGGGGCTGATTTAGCACACTGGGCTAAATCGCTGGCTTTGAAAGCAGACCAAGGCAGGCCAGCAGCACAGTTCAATTCCGGTACCAGCCTCCCTGAACAGGCGGCGGAATGTGGCGACTAAGGGCTTTTCACATAACTTCATTTGAAGCCTACTTGTGACAATAAGCGATTTTGATTTCACTAAGGGGCCTCACGGTAGCATGGTGGTTAGCATCAATGCTTCACAGCTCCAGGGTCCCAGGTTCGATTCCCGGCTGGGTCACTGTCTGTGTGGAGTCTGCACGTCCTCCCTGTGTGTGCGTGGGTTTCCTCCGGGTGCTCCGGTTTCCTCCCACAATCCAAAGATGTGCGGGTTAGGTGGATTGGCCATGCTAAATTGCCCGTAGTGTAAGGTTAATGGGGGGATTATTGGGTTACGGGTATACGGGTTACGTGGGTTTGAGTAGGGTGATCATTGCTCGGCACAACATCGAGGGCCGAAGGGCCTGTTCTGTGCTGTACTGTTCTATTTCATTTCTATGAATGTCAAATCGAAAGCAGTGTTGTATTTCTGAAATGCAGTAATTGGTGTCATGATCATTCTGCCAACCATCTTTTCTTCATAGTGAAATAATTAAAGAAATATTTAGTCCTAAAATTATCATCCGGAATATCATTCATGTCTTCACCTCAAATAAGCCAAGAACGCTGGTAATATATTTTCTGATTGCCATTCAAAGAAATGTGTTGCAGTTACACCAGCTGCATGTCATTCCGCCCATCTATTTCATGTTGGCATTTTCCTTCCACTGGAGCTAATATTTCATCCTCTTTTCATCCTCTTCCCATACCTATTCAGCTGTTTACCATTTATCGACCCTTTCCTTTCTCGAGTAGTCCCTCTAAGTGAGGAGCATGCTTGTCACAAAGTACAGCCCATGGCAAGAACAGGCACGTGGAATCGTTTAACCTCGGAAGGCAACTCGGAAACTTCAGTTCTGGCCGACAACAAGACTCTCCCGCTTTTAGTATCTGCCATAGGGTCTGGGAAGCATTTGCAGGATCATAATTCACCAGTTTAGCCACGTTATGAGTGCAAATTATCGAACCTATCCAGCCTAATATAAAATGTTATAATTTTACTGCCTGAGCTTTCTTGCTCGTTTTTCGATGCTCGTATCCAGGAGTCACACATTATAATTATAGAATGATGCGATACACTGGACCAATTCAGCCATTGTGTCAGTTTGACCTCCTTGATAAAACTTTCAGATAGCTCCACTAGGATTTCTCACTAGACTTGCAATACTTGCTCCATCAAGTATTCATTCAGTTTCTTTTCCAATCATAGAATCCCTACAGTGCAGAGGAACACCCACTCCTCCACCCTATCCCCGTAACCTCATATAAATTGAGAAATTTAGCATGGCCAATCCACCTAACCTGCACATCTTTGGACTGTGGGAGGAAACCGGAGCACCCGGAGGAAACCCACACAGACACGGGGAGAAAGTGCAAACTCCATACAATCACCTGCGGCCAGAATTGAACCCAGGTCCCTGGAGCTGTGAGGCAGCAGTGTTAACCACTGTGCCGACCACTGTGCCCCCATCCACCTCTGTGGTGCCCAGAACTGGACAAAGCACCAGCTAAATTCCAAGTAATTATTTCAAAATAATTACCTTAAATTTATCGCCTTTGTGATCTCAATTTATAACATTCACGTTACTCTTATCACTTCTTGTCACTTTAAGGAATTGTGCACCTTGATATCCGGGTCTTAATTCCCTGCACTATCTTTAAAATGTATAACTGAGTTAAGTTGAATCTCCTCGTGTCTCCTTTGCAAAATTATCACTTCATGTTTCTCGGTGTTAACTTTCATTGAAGCATGTAACTCAATTCCTTTTTTCTGCACGTACCAACAATCTGTCCATCTCAACTCTAAATATGGATTATCCACATCCCTCTGGGATAGAACAATATTAATTTTACCTGTTTATCTATACCCCCTGAAGACTTCTTCTCGGTTGACGGTTATTTTCCTTGTCGTCCTGATTGTTATCATTCTGCCGATTGTGCCACTTGCTAAACCCTGCTTCCCAAATCCATGTTATTAATATACAACAAAAGAAGCATCGGCTTTAATCCCAATCCCTGAGGGGCATCATTGAATATTTCTCCCAGTCTGAAAAGCAGCTTCCATCACCTATTTGCTTTCGACCTCTATGTTAATTCGGCATCTATGCTGCCACTGCCCTTTTTTACCCGACTGGTTTCAATATTAGATATCCAATGTGATACAATTTATCAAACTTGGTTCGTTCTTAACTGAAGACCGTTCTATTTCCTCAAACCAGGTAGCTTCCCACACAATGTGTCGTGGCCTCTCTAACACCTCCATATATTTTCGACAGTGTGGAGCCCAACACAGCAAGCACCCAGTTCAACAACTACAGTAGTTAGCTTGCATTTAACCCATTTCGCTTCAATAGGCACCAAATGGTGAACCCGGGGATTGCAACATGAATCCAGACATAGATTTTCCTGGAATCCGTGAGTGAGGTTTTGAGTTTTCAGTCTCTTTCTCAGTAACTGTTTGATGCCCATATCCAAATACCTCGTGGTAGGCAGAGAACGATACAAACATTTATCGGCATGGTATCTCTGCAGACCCACTATTCAGTCAAAGCTTGACCTCAGTTAAGCAGTTTCCACCTGGCAAAATTCAGCGATATTGAGGATTCAAAGTTGTGCTCTAAAATACTCACTGGAAGTTTATAGATGCACGTTACAACCAGCAGCGTAACAAAAATTAATTATTTTCGGAATAATATTGCCGTCCTCTAAGAATTGAGTTCCTGTGAAACCTGGGAATCAGGGGCACACAAACAACAGACATCCACACCCAGGCTCAGTGTGTGTGTGTCAGAGAGAGAGAACGTGAGGGAGAAGGCGGTGGACAGAGAGAGAAAATGAAGGAGGGAGATAGGAAGATGAGAAAAGGGGAGGCAGAACGAGCGGCAGACAGACAGAAGGAACGGGCGAGAAGGAGTGTCAGAGGAAATGTGAGATACGGGTAGGGAGATGGGGAAAGGAAAGTGAGTGAGGGGGGGGGGGGGGGGGGGGAAGGATGGATGGACGGACGGAGACTGACAAAGAGCTACCGCCAGGGTCAGATATACAAAGGGTGGCAGGGAGAATCAGATAGACAAAGAGATAGATTGCGAGAGAGGCACGCAGCCTGCACAGAGAGAAAGAGCTATGGGTGGGGTGTTGGAGGGTTGGAGGGAAAGGTACAAATAGGCAGCGAGTGGGAAAAACAAAAGAACGGGAGACAGAGCTGGAGTGAGATGCAGAGCCACACAGGCAGCTAAGGAGAGTAAGTCAATGAGGGAGACAGCCAAAGAAACAGGGGTCACAGAGAAGATTCCTTAGGGTGCTCCGGCTTCCACCCACAGTCCAAAGATGTGCAAGTTAAGTGGGTTGGCCGTGCTAAATTGTCCCTTTGTGTCCAAAAGGTTAGCTGGGATTACTGGGTTACGGGGATACGGGTGCTCTTTCCAAGGGTCGGTGCAGACTTGATGGGCCAAATGGCCTCCTCCTGCACTGCAGAGATTCTGTAAACCCAGTCGTAAAGCTGTTACCTAGAGCTAGGCCTCGAACTACATCAGGGATTACCGGACAAGTACAAGAGGAGTAGGACCGATATTCGAGACTGAGATAATCATTCTTTATGTACGTGAGCTGAATTAAAATTGGAAATGTGACATTATTGAGCTGATATCACATGTAAGAAACTGACAAGCAGATAAACATCCTTTATCATCAGGAAGAACAGCAACACACAGTCACTTACCTGGTATAGCAACAGCAGCAAGAACAGGGTAGAAAATCTTTCGAACCTGTGTAAGTTCCATGTCGGGAATGGCTTGGTGCTGTAGTCTGTAACACGCACTGGCATTCCCACACCCAGTCCCCGTCTCATTCCCACTGCCAGCCCCTCTCAGGCGATGCACTAAGGGCAGCTCCTATTTCTAAAGCAGAGCAAAGCCCAGTGAGACAGGGAGAGGGAGGGGAAGGTTACAACATCCATCATATTACTTACAGTCAGGTGCAGATTGGCAGCTACTGTCAAGGGTTTAATTGGTGTAACACAGGTGGGAAATCTTGTGAAATTCAGTCATTGGATCCTCGTCAATGAAACCACGAAATAGCAATATTTTGCCTTGAGCTGAATAATTGCATATTTTACCACTAAGTATGGAAGCATAGAACATAGAACAGTACAGCACAGAACAGGCCCTTCGGCCCTCAATGTTGTGCCGAGCCATGATCACCCTACTCAAACCCACGTATCCACCCTATACCTGTAACCCAACAACCCCCCCCCCCCCTCTTAACCTTACTTTTATTAGGACACTACGGGCAATTTAGCATGGCCAATCCACCTAACCCGCACATCTTTGGACTGTGGGAGGAAACCGGAGCACCCGGAGGAAACCCACGCACACAGGGGGAGGACGTGCAGACTCCACACAGACAGTGACCCAGCCGGGAATCGAACCTGGGACCCTGGAGCTGTGAAGCATTTATGCTAACCACCATGCTACTGCATGGAGTGGAAAAATTGAAGATTTTCATAAAGGTAGATCCAGGAGAGTAAAGAGAGAGGTTTAATTGTTCACAATCTGCTGGGCTCCTGAAATGAACAAGCAAGTCTCACCAGCAATGAGGGTTCCTCCATTGAAGGCATTAGAAAGAGAGAGAGAGAGATCAATAAAAATTCACGGGAGTGGTTGGAACTGTTGGGAATGGCTGAGCAGAGGTAGAGGTATTAAAATAACGAGGGACCTGGACAGAATAGATACGGAGACACTCCCCACTCCCAAAAGGATGGCGAGCGACGGGAAAGGTCATGAGAGTGTGGTGGAGGTAGAGTTGACCAAGCTATTCAGCAGGTAACTAGACAGACTGCTATTGAAAATGAAAATGTGCTCGATTATAATATAATAATAATCTTTATTGGCACAAGGAAGCTTACATAAACACTGTAATGAAGTTGCTGTGAAAAGCCCCTAGTCGCCACACTCGGGCGCCTGTTCGGGTACACGCAGGGGGGGGGGGGGGGGGAGAATTCAGAATGTCTAAATTACCTAACAGCACGTCTTTCAGGACATGTGGGAGAAAACCGCAGCACCTGGAGGAAACCCACGCAGACACAGGGAGAACCTGCAGACTCCACACAGACGGTGACCCAAACCGGGAATCGAACATGGGACCCTGGAGCTGTGAAGCAACAGTGCTAACCACTGTGCTACCATGCGATTAAGAGAAGAGGTGGGAGAATGGCACCTTGTGAGTGGCTGAATGGTCTCCTGCAATCATTCCATGACTCATTGACTGATGATAGAGTGGACAGAGGAAAGTTAGTGAAACATTGGGACAGATGCAGACTCCGACTGGCATCACATAGCAACAACATAAAACTGAGATCGAGAGGTGGACTGAGTTACTGAGAGTAGTTGTGGCAAAAAAGGAATGGCAGTCACTGGAATAATTGTTGAAGCACGCAGGGAACAAGATAATTCCAGGAGTATGAGAGCGTGAAAGACAGCCACAGAGGGGAGAGAGAGGAAGGGTGGGTGCGAGGACAGAGGGAGAGGGAGAAATGTACACTGGAGTATGGTGAACAGATACAGAGCAAGCAAAATGAGAGAGAGAGAGATTGAAGCTAAGAAAGAAACAACAAAAAGGAAGCCAGAGAGCTCTATCAGAACATAACGATTAGGGGCAGAAGTAGGCCACTCGCCCCGTCAATCCTGCTCCATCATTCAATAAGATCATGGTTGACCTGATTGAAACTGCCTACACCTAACAACCTTGCACTCCCTGGTTAAGCGAGAATCTGCCTAGCTCTGCCTTAAAAATATGCAAAGGTTCTGCTTACAGTTTCTTTTGAGGATGATTGTTCCAGGGACTCACCAATCTCCTAACCTCTGTCATTGATGAGCGACCTCTTATTTTTAAGTAGTGTTCTGGATTCTCTGACACCAGAAAGCATCCTCCCCACATCCACCCTGTCAATACTACCTGGGATTTTACAGATTTTGATCAAGTCGCCTTTTACTCTTCTAAAAGTCTAATGGATACAAGCCTAACCTTTGTCATGAATGTAGGAAATTAATATATATTATGTATTAGATCTGTGGTAGTAATTTTATCAAAAACCATGGTTTAAAATACATAAGGGCAATATGTCTACGAAAGATGTAATTAACAGTTGTAAAAGGTAAAGTAATTATTCATTCCAACCATTTACCTGGTTACGGGCAAATAGAACCTTGTTTATGTTTTGGATTGTTCCCAGGAGGGTAAATAATTTGAGGAATTGTATTTAGTCCCATCTCAGCAGGTCATGTAACATCTTCGTGAGATACAGATGATGTACTTAATGGGAGGAGCCAGGTCTGTCTGTTGTTTTGCAGTTTGCTGGAATATTTTAAGTTGAGTATCCGTTCGCCATAGGATTTGAGTCTGGCAATGTGGAAATTTACTGGATCTGTTCTTGAAATAAATTAACTCCAAAAGTCGCTTCACAGCTAAGCAAGTTTTGTAAACTTTATTTATAAGTGGCATTTGAATTGTATTTGGTTGTTTAATTGGAATTAGTGTGAGGTGTAGATTGTAGGACCAAGTTTTTCCTTTTATCTAAAAACTGTTTAACTGATAATTATAAAGCTTTTTTCTTTGATATTAATGTGGTTAATTCTGTGTTTAAATTAAAGTTTGTTTTCACATAAATTTCACCGATTGGTCAGAGCCTTCATTCCGGGGTGACGTATCCATTCCTCACAGTTTTAAAAAGTAAAATAAAAATGTTTATGATTCTCCTCAGGTATACTAACAAATATTGGAATCTGGTCCTGTATCCTAACAAAACATGTAGCTCTTTACCATATTTCCAAAGTATAATTCCTTGTGTGTACTGGGATTATTGAACAGCCTGTGTGAGGAACTGGTGCTTTCTTTCAGATGTTTATACTCCTGTCAGTTTAAATAGGAAGTGACTGGTAAAACAATGTTTACAGTGGCTAAGAATTTCCTGGGTGAGGAAGAGGTCACTCTGGTTACAAAGGGTGCTTAAAACAAAGCTTTTAGATTCGGTGGTCAATCTGAAAATTACTTCATCTGAAGGGGTGAAGAAAGTGCATGCCATTCAAGCAATAGCTCAGCATTTAAATTTGCCAGAGACACAGTTTGTACCATTGGAATTAGCTAAAATTCAATTACAAATGAAACAGTTGCAACATGATAAAAGGAACTGAGACAGATTGAACTGGAATTAAAGGAAAAGGATAAGGATATAGAGGAAAATAGAAAGGAAAGAGCAGCTATGACAGAGGAAAACCTAAAAAAAAAGAAGCTTCTGAAAGGGTAATTGAAATGAGGATTTATGAGAAGAAATGGAAAGTTTAGCAAGGGAAGATAAGGATAAGGAGAGAAAGTACATCAACTAAAAATGTTGGTGTTAAAGGTAGAATTTGAGGAAAGTTTAGAGGGAAGAGTAACCTCTCTTAGTTAAAGCATAGTGGGGATATGTTTAAATATAATGAAGCACAGCCAAGGTTTGACAAGAAAGATGTGGACGCCTTTTAAAAAAATCTCATTTGAGAAAGTGGCTCAACAACTGAAGTGTCCAAAAACCATATGGGGAGTTTTGGTTCAAACTAAGTTATTAAGTAGATCTATTGAAGGAACAAATATCTAGCGGTTAAGATGAGGTGAGAAAAACCATGTTAAGTGTTTATGAACTAGTTCCAGAAACCTAGAGATAGATGTTCATAAATCTAAACAAAGCACCAGGAAAAATGTACATATAATTTGGAAGAATCAGCCAAAATAAATTTGATGGATGGATTAGTGAATTAAAAATACATCTAAGGTATGAAGCTCTTTGGCAAACGAATATTTTGGAGAAAAAAAAAGATTCACTCCTCACAGCAGTGAGAACTCATGTACAAGAGGCATGTCCTGGGATGTTCCCAGATTATGTGGTAACAAGATTTCAAAACCACAGGTTGACAGAAGAGGAGGGCAAATCAAGGAGTACAAATAGTGAGTCTGAGGTTCAGCAACCAGAAACAATATTTGACCAGATTGTGGATAAATAATTAAAATTGTAGAGGGGCGACCGGAATTGAACACTATATTTCAAGCGTGGCTAATGTTCTATACAGCTGCAGAATGACTTGCCAATTTTTGTATTTAATGCCCCAGCCGATGAAGGCAAGCATGCCATATGCCTTCTTGATTAACTTCTCTATTTGTGTTGCCACTTTCAGTGACCTATGGACCTGTATACCGAGATACCTCTGCCTGTCAATACTCTCAAGGGTTCTGCCATTTACTGTATATTTACCATCTGTATTTAACCTTCAAAATGCATTATCTCACATTTGTCCGGATTAAACTCCATCTGCCATCTCTCCACCCAAGTCTCCAACTGATTTATATCCTGCTGTGCCCCCTGAAGTTCTCATTGCTATCCGCAATTCCACCAACCTCTATGTCACCAGCAAACTTACTCATCAGACCAGTTACATTTTCCTCCAAATCATTTGTGTATATTACAAACAGCAAAGATCTCAGAACTTAACCCTGTGCAACACCACCAGTCACAGCCCTTCACAGCCTTCAGAAAAGCATATTAATATGCTCAAAATACATTTTGACAGAGAAAGAAAGGAGAAGAGTCTGTTAGTAGTTATAACTCAGAGAAAAGAGATAAATTGAGATGATTCTGAATTTGACATTTATTATTATTAATTTAACATTCCTCAAATTAGATTGGGCAATGAGGAAGTAATAACATATTATGATAAATTACTGAGTTACCTTCTAGAAGAATACCCGAGTGACCTGAATGAGTTATGAGAAACTCATTAGACCTATATGTGGGAGCAGACATAATTTTACCTGATGTAGATGGAGAAAATTATCTTCCAATCAAGCAACATCCATATAGACTCAATGCATTAAAGTTAGCCCAAGTACAAAAAGAGATTGCAAGCATGCTTAAGAATGATGCCATTGAAATGAGTTGCAGCATTTGGAGCTCACCTATTGTGATAGTACCAAAACCAAATGAAACACAACTATGAGGGAGATTGAACAGTTTAGGCCTATACTGTTGAGAGTTTACAAGAATGAGGGGAGATCTAATTGAGATATACAAGATACTAAAAGGTATGGCTAAAGTAGACGTGGAGCTGATGCTTCCTCTTGTGGAGCATTCTAAAATGGGAGGCCATAATCTTAGAATAAGAGGTAGCAAATTTAAAACAGATTTGAGGAATAACTACTTCTCCCAAAGGGTTGTAAATCTGTGGAATTCACTACCCCAGAGTGCGGTGGATGCAGGGACAGTGAGTAAATTTAAGGAGCAGTTAGACAGATTTTTAATTCATCATGGGTTAAAGGATTATGGAGAATGGGCAGGATGGCGGAGTTGAGGGCAGGATGACATGATTACATTGAGGGTGTAAGGCTTGGGAGGCTAAATTGCCTACTCCTGTTCCTAGTTCATGAGTTCTAGGAAGAATCACAGAATCATAGAATTTACAGACCATTCGGCCCATCGAGTCTGCACCGGCCCTTGCAAAGAGCACCTAACTCAAGCCCACGTCTCTACCCTATCCCCGTAGGCCAGTAACCTCCACTTAACCTTTTTGGACGCTAAGGGCAATTTAGCATGGCCAATCCACCTAACGCGCACATCTTTGGACTGTGGGAGGAAATCGGAGTACCTGGAGGAAACTCACGCAGACACGGGGAGAATGGGCAGACTCCGCACAGAAAGTAACCCAAGCCGGGATTCAAACCTGGGACCCTGGAGCTGTGAAGCAACTGTGCTAACCCACCATGCTACCTTGCTGCCCCTAGGAGATGCTGTGACTGATTTCACAATCCAGCTCTTGGTCTGTAACATTGTAGGTAGCAGATGAGGAATATATCAGCCATGATCGAATGGTGGAGCAGGCTCAATGGGCCGAATGGCCTAATTCTACTCCTATGTCTTAGGAACTTATGAACTTATAACTACAGGATGGATCTTTGGTGGTAAATTTCTCAAAAAGTGAGTTTGAGAAAGTCCCAGTCACATTCTTAGATCATACTGTTGGACATGGTCAGATGGCCCCATGGTACCTAAAAATGGGGAGTTACCAATACCATCAATGAAAAGAGAACTTTGGAGATTTGCGGGCATGAAGTTTCTACAGACAATTCATGCCAAATTTCCACACTATGTTTGCTCCACTAGCTAAACTTATAAAAAAGCACATGAAATTTCATTGGATTTCAGAAGATGAAGAGGTGTTTGACAATCTGAAAATTGTGTTAACCGTCATTTCAGTTTTGGAGACATCAAATGATTATTATTTTTGAATGAATGAATTTAAAGCCCCCAATTCTTTTCTTTCCCAATTAAAGGGCAGATTAACGTAGCCAATTCACCCACCCTGCACATCTTTGGGTTGTGGGGATGAGACCCACACAGACACAAGTAGAATGTACAAACTTCACATAGACAGTGGCCCAGGGCCAGGATCGAACCCTGGTCCTCAATGTTGTGAATCGGCAGTGCACCACCGTGCCACCCCAGAGACAATAAATTTAAGCTGACCATTCAAACACCTGATGTGGCCGTTCGTGTCCACTGTGACAAAAAGATAGTGAAGGTATAGAAAAATGTGTTGGTTATTTTTCCAGAAAAAAGAATAATCATCAAAAGTGGTATTCAACCTTCGAGAAGGAGACATTCTGCGTGATTCTCCATCAGTGGGATCCTCCACTTCGCTGACAGCGCACTCACACCCATGGGTCTCCCGAAGGTGTGGGATGGCCACAATGGGAAATCCCATTGACTGGCTGCCAAAACCAGTCTACCGGCTGCGGTTTGCTGCGCTGGAAAATGGGGTTGGCGGGATGGAGAATTCCACCCATTGATGTTGGTATTGGCATTGCAAAATGTTGAAATTCATGTTGCTAACAATTCATCAGGACAGTTGCTGTACAGTCCATAATCGGTGAAGTTTCTGGAGAAGTTCAAATGTCGAAATGCCAGACTGTTTAGATGGAGTTTATTGCTACAACCCTTTAAGTGAAAATTATACATGGAGCAGGAAGATAAAACATGATTCCTGATGCTTTATTACGAGCTTGAGATGTAAGAAGAATAGACAGTTCAAGGTTGGAAAGGAAGACTGAAAAGGAATATGTTAAAATGTGCATACATAACTAATAACTATGGTACAATATTTCTAGTATACATATAGTATAATAGTAATGTTTAGTTATGAGTAGTGCTGAAAGTTGGAAAGGCTTTGGAAGATAAAGTCACTTTTTCATATTGTTAGTTCATTTCTTTGTTAATCATAGAATCATAGAATTTACAGTGCAGTGGAGGCCATTACGCCCATCAAGTCTCCACCGGCCCTTGGAAAGAGCATCCTACTTAAGCCCCACACCTCCACCCTATCCCCTTTCTCCCCGTAACCCAACTTAACTTTTTTGGACACTAATGGCAATTTAGAATGGCCAATCCACCTAACCTGCACATCTTTGGACTGTGGGAGGAAACCGGAGCACCCAGAGGAAACCCACACACACACGGGGAGAACATGCAGACTCTGCACAGACAGTGACCCAAGTCGGGAATTGAACCTGGGACCCTGGAGCTGTGAAGCAACTATGCTAACCACTGTACCACCATGCTGCCCAAGGGAGAGGTATGATGAATGTAAGACATTTATATATATATATATATATATATATATATATAATTATGTTTTATATTTGTAGAGTAATGTAAACCTACTTGTGACACTGATAAAGATTATTAAAGATGATTAAATTCCTTAGTTTATAACGGATTATAAGCTTTATATTACATAAGATATACAAGCAGTATGTCTACAAAAGCTATAATTAAAATGTCATAAAAGGTGAGGTAATCATTAATTCCAACCACATATTTGTTTACGATAAGGGGCTAATGGAACATTATTTCTATTTTGGATGGTTCCATGCAGTGTCAATAATTTGAAGGATTGCATTTAGTCCTAGATAAGCATGCCGTGTGACATTTTAGTGGGATACAGATGATTTAATTAATGAGAGGAGCCAGGTCTGTCTGCCATTTTGCAGTCTGCTGCAATATTTTAAGTTGAACAGCAGTTATCCTATGATTTGAGTCTGACAATACAGAAGTGTACTGGATCTGCTCTTGAATGGGACTCTCTCCAAAACTCTTTACACAACTAAGCAAGTAAACTGTTTTGTTAATTTTATTTATAAATGGCATTTGAACTGCACTGGTTTGCTTAATTGCAATTAGTAGATAGTAGGTTCACATTTTTCCTTTTAATTCATAACTGTTAACCAGATAATTGTAGAGTTATTTCCTTAATGTTAATGTAGTTAATTTTGTGGATAAATTAAAATTTGTTTTAACACAAAATATACCTATAAGGCAGAGTCATCGGTCCAGGGGTAAAGAATACTTTCTTCATAGTTTTACAATTTAAAAAGAATGTTTGGGGTTCTCGTTAGGTATCCTAATATATGGGCAGCATGGTGGTCTAGTGGTTAGCACAACCGCCTCACGGCGCTGAAGTCCCAGGTTCGATCCCGGCTCTGGGTCACTGTCCGTGTGGAGTTTGCACATTCTCCCTGTGTCTGCGTGGGTTTCGCCCCCACAACCCAAAAACGTGCAGAGTAGGTGGATTGGCCACGCTAAATTGCCCCTTAATTAGAAAAAATAATTGGGTAATCTAAATTTAAAAAAAAAGGTATCCTAATACATGTTGGTGTCTGGTAGATGGTCTCTTTACCCTTTATCATAAGACAATCTGCCCATTCTTGGTATTAGTAAACCTTCTCTGAACTGCTTCTCATGCATTTACATATTTTCTTAAATAATTAGGTCAATACTGTGTACAACACTCCAGATGTGGTCCCACCAATGCCCTGTACAACTGAATCATAATCTCCCTACGTTTGTAATCTATTCCCCTCACAATTAAACATACTGTTCTATTAGTTTCCCTACTTATTTACTGTATACTAGCCATTTGCGAATCATGCACTTGGACTCTGAGATCCCTCTGCACCTTGTAAATCTGCAATCTCTCGCTATTCAGATAATATGCTAGGAGGGGGCATGAGAAGTCCTTGGCGGGTCGGATCAAGGAAAACCCCAAGGCTTTTTACTCTTATGTGAGAAATAAAAGAATGACTAGGGTGAGGTTCGAGCCAGTCAAGGACAGTAGTGGAAACTTGTGCATGGAGTCAGAAGAGACAGGAGAGGCAATGAATGAATACTTTTCTTCAGTGTTCAGCAAGGAGAGGGGCCATGTTTTTGAGGATGACAGGGTGATACAGGCGGGTAGGCTGGAGGAGGTAGATGTTCTGAGGGAAGATGTATTAGCAATTTTGAAAAACCTGAGGGTCGACAAGTCCCCTAGGCCAGATGGGAGATATCCTAGGATCCTTTGGGAGGCAAGGGATGAGATTGCAGAGCCTTTGGCTTTGATCTTTGGGTCCTCACTGTCACGTGGATAGTGCCAGAGGACTGGAGAGTGGTGAATGTTGTTCCTCTGTTCAAGAAAGGGAATAGGAATGACCGTGGTAATTATAGGCTGGTTAGCTCTTACATCGGTGCTTGGTAAGTAGGATTAGTGACCATTTGGAAAGATGCAGCTTAATCCGGGATAGTCAACACGGATTTGTGAAGGTTAAGTCTTGCCTCACAAATTTGATTGAATTCTTTGAGGAGGTAACTAAGTGTGTAGATGAAGACGTTGATGTTGTATACATGGATTTCAGTAAGGCATTTGATAAGATTCCCCATGGTCGGCTCATGAAGAAAGTAAGGAGGTGTGGGATAGAGGGAAATTTGGCCAATTGGATAAGTAACTGGTGGATGGAAAATTTTCAGACTGGAGACCAGTTATCAGCGGTGTACCACAGGGATCAGTGCTGGGTCCTCTGCTATTTGTGATTTTTATAAATGACTTGGAGGAGGGGGCTGAAGGGTGGGTCAGTTAATTTGCTAATGAAACGAAGATTGGTGGAGTAGTGGATGAGGTGGACGGTTGTTGTAGGCTGCAAAGAGACATTGATAGGATGCAGAGCTGGGCCGAAAAATGGCAGATGGAGTTTAACCGTAATAAGTGCAAGGTAATTCATTTTGGTAGGACAAATTTGATTGCGGATTACAGGGTCAACGGCAGGGTTCTGAGGAATGTGGAGGAACGGAGAGATTTTGGGGTTCATGTCCACAGATCTCTGAAGGTTACCACTCAAGTGGATAGAGCCGTCAAGAAGGCCTATAGTGTGTTAGCGTTTATTAACAGGGGGCTTGAGTTTAAGAGTCGTGGGGTTATGCTGCAACTGTACATGACCCTGGTGAGACCACATTTGGAGTATTGTGTGCAGTTCTTGTCACCTCATTATAGGAAGGATGTGGAAGCACTGGAAAGACTGCAAAGGAGATTTACCAGGATGCTGCCTGGTTTGCAGGACAGGTCTTATGAGGAAAGGTTGAGGGAGCTAGGGCTTTTCTCATTGGAGCAAAGGAGGATGAGAGGCGACTTGATAGAGGTTTATACGATGATGAGGGGGATAGATAGAGTGGACGTTCAGAGACTATTTCCTTGGGTGGATGTAGCTGTTGCAAGGGGGCATAATTATAAGGTTCAGGGTGGGAGATATAGGAGGGATATCCGAGGTAGGGTGTGGAATGGACTGCCTGCTGTGATAGTGGAGTCGGACACTTTAGGAACTTTCAAGTGGTTATTGGATGGGCACACGGAACACACCAGAATGACAGGGAGTGGGATAGCTTGATCTTGGTTTCGGACAAAGCTCGGCACATCGAAGGCCGAAAGGTCTGTTCTGTGCTGTACTGTTCTATGTTCTATGCTTCCTTTTTATTCTTCCTGCTAAAATGGACAAATTCACATTTTCCCACATTATATTACATTTGCAAGATTGTTGTCCACTCGCCTAACCTATCCATATCCCTTTGTAACCTCCTTATGTCTTCTTTACAATTTACTTGCCTGCCTATCTTTGTGTTGTCAGCCAATTTCATAATCATAACTTCAGTCTCTTCACACAAGTCATTTATATAAATTGTTAAATGTTGTGAACCCAGCACTGATCCCTGTGGCACACCACTCCTCACATCCTGCCAACCAAAAAAGGACCCATTTATGCCAACTCTTTGTTTCCTGTTAGCCAGATAATTGCCAATTCATGCCGATATGTTACCACCTAATCCATCAGCTTTTATTTTCACCATAACCTTTGATGTGCCACCTGAGCAAATGCTTTCTGGAAATCTGAGTACAATCCATCCACCAGTTCCCCTTTATTCACAGCGAATGTGATTCCTTCAAGGAACTCCAATAAATTAGTTATGCATGATTTCCCTTTCACAAACCACATTGACTCTACCTGATTGCTTTGAATTTTACCAAGTGCTCTGTTATAACATGTTCAATAATTGCTTCCAACATTTTCCCTGTGACAGATGTTAGGCTAACTACCCAAGAGTGTCCTGAATCACTTTTTAAAAAAATAAAGGAGTTAAGTTTGCTTATTTGGGGTTTCCCATCCACTCTGGTCGACCGGGCTCTCAACCATGTTTGACTCATCTCTTGCACCTCTGCTCTCACTCCTTCTCCTCCCTCCCAGACCCTGGATAAGACCCCCTCAATTTTCTCCCCACGAGCCTCCGCATTCAAAGAATCACCCGTCACAATTTTTGCCAACTCCAGCATGATGCCACCACCAAACACATCTTACCCTCACTCCCACTGTCAAAATTCCGCAGGCAGCATTCCCTCTGGGATACCTTGGTCCACTCCTTCATCATCCCACCACATCAGCCTCTTCCCACAGCACCTTCCCATATAATCGCAAGTGGTGAAACACCTGTCCCTTTACCTGCTCACCATCCACGGGCCTAAGCACTCTTTCCAAATGAGGCAGAACTTCACGTGAACCTCCTTCAATCTGGTCTATTGCATTTTCTGCTCCCAATGTGGGTAATTGGAGATACTAAATGCAGACTGGGTGACCACTTTCCAGAACACCTTTGGTCCGTCTGCAAGCAGGACCCAGACCTTCCTGTCGCTTACCATTTGAACTCACTGTCCTTCTCTCATGTTCACGTGTCAATCCTTGGCCTGCTGCAATGTTCCATTGAAGCCCAGCACAAACTACATGGGTTTCCTCCGGGTTCTCCGGTTTCCTCCCACAAGATCCAAAAGACTTTGGGAGTGCTGTTAGGTCATTTGGACATTCTGAATTCTCCCTCTGTGTACCCGAACAGGCGCTGGAATTTGGTGACTCGGGGCTTTTCGTAGTAACTTTATTGCAGTGTTACTGTAAGCCTACTTGTGACAATAAAGATTACTATTATTATTATTAACAGCAGTCATCTTCCAATTAGGCATGTTACAGCTTCCCGGACTAAATATTGATTTCAACAACTTCTGACTGTGAACCCTCTCCTCTCCCTTCACTTCATTTTTATTTCTATCAATTAATTTTCATTTCTTCCATCAATCCATTTTTTCCTCACCATTGTCCACTTTCCGCATCCCATCTGGGCCATCTGTCCCCGTTCCAGATTCCCCTTTGACAAAACGCTCATCTTTGTTCTGCTATGAACACATTCTGATCTCTGGATGTGCCACTATCAGCACGCTTCTGAGACATTATCTCCACCATTTACATTTCTTTTGTCTTTCTGCTCATGACATCAATATCAATCTCCTCTATCCAGCCCCACTGCAGCGCGCACGCCCCAAAAGTATAAATCTGATACTGTTTCCAGTTCTCTTTAGCTTTGTCAAAGAGTCATCCAGATTCAAAAGGACCCTTCTCTCTCCACAGATGCTGTCAGACCTGCCAGGGGCTGGGTCGAAGTCGCCTTTATGCACGATCCGTAAATGGTGTTGTACATGAACACAGCGACTGGATTTGTTGTGTGTGGCTTCGCAGGACCAGATGACCACGATGTTTAGGATCAGCAAATATCCCTTTCAATTAATCTTTTCTTACTTATGCTTCGAATTTGTGTACTGTTATTTACACTTCATTTGTTGTGATTATTATCTGCAGCTTATATTCAGCTCCCATTGTTATCATAAGCCATGGTTTTTATTTCATCCAATTAATCTGACTGAGATCAACATCATCATCTATACCAGTCAAACATCTGTCCTTCTGTCGGCACTTCCAGGTCAGCGGGAATAACACCTGTATGGATTTACGCCTCCTTCTCTATTTTACGGGCGCTATGTGAGTTCTTTGGTTGATACTTGGAGCTGGTCCGGCTATTGTTGCCGATAGGGGTATGCCTGTGACAACTGATACTGGAGCAGGCATCAGAAGAGGGGCACCTCCTTGGACTTCGCCATCACATGCTGGTGGCGATATGCCTGCATACCTTACGCTTTTAACTCAGATTATTCAGTCTCCAACAAAGCCTTATAGACAGATGGGATAACTTTGTCCTGTAGCCACCTGCTAGTTTCCTTTTACAGTTCATCTGACTTGTTTGATTCTAGTTTTGGTAGCTTGTTGCTGACCCCTAAAGTTCTTCCAATCCTCCAGCTTACCACTCGCATTTACAATCAGGGGCGGGATTCTCCCCTACCCGGCGTGACGGAAGGTCCCGGCGTAGGGGAATGGCGCCAACCACTCCGGGGTCGGGCCTCCCCAAAGGTGGGGAATTCTCCTCACCTTTGGGGGCTAGCCCCGCGCCGGAGCGGTTGGCACCAGAAGACTGGCACAAAAAACCGGCGCCAGTGGCCTTTCAGGCCCGCCGCCCGGCAGCGGGGCTGGCCGAAAGGCTTTCCCCGGTCGGCGCATGCGCGATGTGGGTTTCTCTTCCGCTTCCGCCATGGCGGAGGCCGTGACGGCGGCGGAAGAGAAAGAGTGCACCCAGGGCACTGGCCCGGAGTCTGAGCAGGGGGCCCCGATCGTGGGCCTGGCCACCGTGGGGGCACCCCCTGGGGTCCGATCGCCCCGCGCCCCCCCAGGACCCCGGGGGCCCGGTCGCGGCGCCGATCCCGCCGCCACCAGAGGTGGTTCAAACCTCGGTGGCGGGAGAGGCCTCCCAGCGGCGGGACTTCGGCCCATCCGGGCCGGAGAATCGCCGCAGGGGCCTCGCCGATCGGAGTGGCGTGATTCCCGCCCCCGCCAATTCCCGGGTGGAGGAGAATCTCTGCCACGGCGGGGGCGGGATTTTTGGCGGCCCCAGGCGATTCCCGACCCTGCTGGGGATCGGAGAATTTCACCCATGGTATGCCCTAGCTTTTGCCTTTATGCCCTCCTTGCTTGATTTCCTTGTTTAGCCATGGAATATTTTTTTCCTTTGCACAATTCCTCTTCCTCTCAAGAATATTCTTTAATTGAGAGATGTTTAATGTCCCCCTGAACATCTGCCATTGTTCCTAAACTGTCCTGCTCTCAATTGGGTGGCATGGTAGCACAGTGGTTAGCACAGTTGCTTCACAGCTCCAGGGTCCCAGGTTCAATTCCTGTCTGTGCGGAGTCTGCACGTCCTCCCCGTGTGTGTGTGGGTTTCCTCTGGGTGCTCCGGTTTCCTCCCACAGTCCAAAGATGTGCAGGTTAGGTGGATTGGCCATGTTAAATTGCCCATAGGTTAGGTGGGGTTGCGGGGTTACGAGGTGTGGGCTTGGGTAGGGTGCTCTTTCAAAGAGCCGATGCGGACTCGATGGGCCGATTGGCCTCCTTCTGCACTGTAAATTCTATGAATTATTTGTGCCCAGCCTCCTTGGGCCAACTCTTTCCTCCGGCCTGTATAATTACCTGTGCCCAACTCTAGCATGGCACACTGTCTTCTCTTGTTCAACATGAATTTGAAATTCTAGCATGCTTTGACCAGTCTTTTGACGAGGATCCTTAACAAGACTATTTATCAACCCTTCTTTGCAACATAACGCTAAATCTAAAATACCCTGCTCCCAAGCTGGTTCTAAGAAACAATCCCTCATGCACCCTATAAATCTCCCTCGAGTCTACCCTTGCCAATTTTATTAATCCAGTCAATATACATGTTAAAGTCACCCATGATTACCGTTGTGCCCTTCTCCCAAGCCCTCATTATTTCCGGTTTATACTATGCTGCACTTTGGAAGTATTGCTCAGGGGCCTGTAAATTACTCCTGCCGAGGAGCTTTTTCCCTTGTTTTGTATTTCCACCCATATTAATTCAACATCCTGGCCCTTAGTGCCAATATAAGTTCTTAATACAACCTTGATGGCATTGTTAACAAATAAAGCAACTCCACCTCCTGTTCCATTCTGTCTATCCTTTCGGAACACTGAGTGTACCTGGACATTTAACTCCCAGTCCCGGTCCTCCTGCACCCATGTCTCAGTGATCCCCACCAAATCATGCCCATTTGTCTCTATTTGTGCTGTCAGCTCACTGACCTTATTCCGAATATTGCTTGTACTTAGGCACAAAGTTTTTAAATATGTCCTACTGTCTTTCGCTTGCAAGATTTTCTTGTGCACTATGCTTTTCACACATTCTGAGCTCCTTCATTAATCTCTATTGACACTCGGCCTCATCCCCTCCGTAGTCGTTAGATTGGCCCTGCCTATTCATTCTATTAACCTCTATCTTCTCCTCACATGCTGACCTGCGGCTCTGATTCCTATTTACTATTATACTTATTGTAGTTTTAAACTTCACCCCCCCCCCCTCCATTGCTACATGCTGTCTGAATAAATGTCAAGTGGTGGGGGGGAAATATTCAGAGTTGGTGACTACCTATGCTACTGTTGACAGCTCGACACTCTGAGAGTTCAGGGTACTGCCTAGGTTGAATGCTGTTTCCCCCTGCACCTGACTATGTTTGTTTTCCACATTATTGCCAAATCCTGTCTTTCTTGTAATTTCCTCAACCATCCAGGATCCTTCTACAAAAACGTTTAATGGGATTTGTGTGTCCATCTGCCCCTGTTTACTTATTTCTACTGTTCCTTTAGGCACTAATCTCTACTTTTGTTTTGGCACAAATGATCCCTTGGGATGGAATGCTGGCAACAGCTGCCATTCGTGCGGTTTTGCACTGTAACTGATTTTACCTGCAAGAAACCTGGATATTTTGGTCATTTTGACTGTGATATCCTTTCCTTGTAGCATTAAGGTACATGGGCTATGTGATTTTTACCAATAGTGCCGCCTTTTATTTGTCCGCCGAAGAATAACTGGAGGGATATTTGCTCTGTGAAAATAGTTATTGGATTGAGTCCAATGTTAGTGTATGTGAAGTTTTGATCTGCCCAGGAAATTCCCAGTAGGTGACGTTCATATGCTGAGAATATTTGTTCTATCAGACTTAAATGTTGGGACATGTAGGCAACTGGTCTTAGGTTGCCTTATTGAATTCCCAATAATCAATAGTTAGTCGGCAGGATGCACCTGTTTTCTTACCAGCCAGATAGGTGAATTAATTTGCAGGTCCACAGTTCCATGAATGTAGAAACACAGGTGGCCACGGTGATTAAGAAGGCATATGGCATGCTTGCCTTCATCTGCCGGGGCATTGAGTTAAAGAGTTGGGAAATCATGTTGCAGCTGTATAAAACCTTGGATAGGCCGCATTTGGAGTATTGTGTGCAATTCTGGTCATCACATTATCAGAAGGATGTGTAAGCTTTGGAGAGTGTGCAAAGAAGGTTCAACCAGGATGTTGCCTGGTCTCGTGGGTGTTGGCCATGAGGAGAGGTTGAATAAACTACGATTGTTTTTACTGGAAAGATGGAGTACAACATTTTGAGAGGCATTGACAGGGTAGATAGTCAGAGACTTTCCCCAAAGGTAGAAGTATCAATTACAAGGGAGCACAGGTTCAAGGTAAGAGGGGGAAAGTTTAAGGGAGACGTGCGGGATAAGTTTTTCAGGCAGAGAGTGGTGGGTGCCTGGAACACGCTGCCAGAGGATGTAGTGGAAGCAGGCACATTAGCAACATTTAAGAGGTATCTGGATGGGGAAATGAATAGGGAGGAAATAGTTTTTGCTGATAAGTTTGGAATGAATTTCCCGATAAAATTGATCATACCCATCCATTTTAAGATGGTGGTTTTGGCATGTTGAAAATTGCTTGGATTTTGTCCTTGTCAGGTTCAATGCCATGTGATGAAAGCTTGTCACCTAGGAATGTGACTTCAGTTACTCCAAATTGGCACTTTTGCTTGTTGAGCTTCCGCCCATTTCCCATGATGGTCAGTAGAATTTTAAGCAACTTCGTAATGTGCTCTTTTATGGTTGAGCCCCAAACGATGATATCATCCATGTACACATGTACACCTTTGATAATGTGCTCCATGGCACGGTGAAAAGTTTCTGATTCCAAAATTATGCCAAAGGACATTCTCAGAAAGCTGTACCATCCAAATGGCGCATTAAAAGTGCAGTATATTATACTTTGTTCCTCTAGCTTTAGTTGCCAGAAACCTTGAGATGTGTCAAGTTTCAAAAAGAATTGTGCACCAGCAATCTCAGAAGTGATTTCCTCACGCTGTGCTATTTGGTAATGTTTTCTTTTGATATTCTCGTTAAGATCTTTAGGATCCATGCACATGCAAATATCACCAATCCTTTTCTTTACACAAACCAGGGAGTTTACCCAGTTGGTAGTTTCTTTTATCTTTTCATTTAATTTTGTGATTCTGTCTCGCTCCTTTTTGAGATGCTCCCGAAGTGGTGCAGGTACACTTCTTGGTGCCTGTATCACAGGTTTTACATCCTCTTTGAGTTGTATCTTGTAGGTGAATGGTAGTGCACCAAAACCTGTGCACACATCGCTGAATTTGCTAATAATGTTCTCCGAATCGTCAGATTGTGTCTTAATAAAGCTCGTAGTCTCAAAGTTGGAGTAGATACTTTATTGTGAGTTTGTTCTGTCTTCAGTGCTTAACTTACAGCTACCTCAAATGCTGCTTGTCTGCTTGTGTCTTGCTACCAGTTCTCCCTTCTGTGAAGTGTCCTCACTTCCTGTTCCTCTGTATTTATAGCTCTCCCGTGCTCCCTCTAGTGTTTGCTCAGTTGTATTGCATCTACACAGATCTACAATCACCACAAGAGTGATGATCTAATCCTTTGTGAATGCTATATACCAACTGAACCAGACGTAATCCTTCACAGGACTGATCAGCTAATAATGAATCCAAGCCCTCGAATACAATATTGAATGGGACAGAATAAACTGTGTTCTTCACCACCACACTCAGGCCACAGGCACCATTGCATTAACCACTTGAACCATTATAATCTCTCAGAGATATTGGGCTGGATTCTCCATTCTGGAGACTATGTCCTGACGCCAGCATGGGAACGGTGGCCTCTTACGACCAAAACAATGGTGCTAAACGGCCATCAATCTTCCATCTGGTGGGGGGGGGGGGGGCTAGCAACCGCGCAGTAGAGCCCCTGCTCTAGCTACGAATACTGCCAGAGAATTGCCGGGTTCGAGGCTGCGCATGCGCACGGCTGCAGCCTGCAGCGGCCCCACCGTGAAACATGGCACTGGTTGCGCGCGGACCCGGCCTGTCAAGTCGTGTCCCCCATTGGCCAGGTTCACCAGCCCTGGACCAACCCCCACCATTGCCTCCAGCCCCCGGCAAGGACCCCACTGCCCATGGATCGGCTCCCTCCGACTGGGGACGTGTTGGACTTAGTCTGCAGCCTCCATGCCGAGTTCCCGAAACAAATGGACACGCCATCGGGAACTCGGCCAATCGGGGGCGGAGCATCGAGGGTGGGCCTTAGGTAACACCCTGAGGCCATCCCGACGGCGCGTGGCGTACGCCATTTTGGAGGGTGCGGAGCATTACAAAAGCTGCACTGTACCCGTTATCGGTCCCAACTTGGATTCTCTGGCCGATCGCCAAATGCGATTTCTGCGTTGGAGACTGGGGAAACCCCCCCATTTTGTGATTTCTTCTAATCGACTGAATTTTTAGATTTTTTAGGGGCAGCATGGTAGCATGGTGGTTAGCATAAATGCTTCACAGCTCCAGGGTCCCAGGTTCGATTCCCGGCTGGGTCACTGTCTGTGTGGAGTCTGCACGTCCTCCCCATGTGTGCGTGGGTTTCCTCCGGGTGCTCCGGTTTCCTCCCACAGTCCAAAGATGTGCGGGTCAGGTGGATTGGCCATGCTAAATTGACCGTAGTGTCCTAAAAAGTAAGGTTAAGGGGGAGGGGTTGTTGGGTTACGTGGGTTTGAGTAGGGTGATCATTGCTCGGCACAGCATTGAGGGCCGAAGGGCCTGTTCTGTGCTGTACTGTTCTAAGTCTAAGTCTAAGTCAGTCATGCTGATTATATTTGCTTTGGCACTAGTGTGTAACCTCAATTGGGCCACTGTACCAATCGCTTCAAGTGGAAGCAGCCATTTGTCCGAATCAACCACATTTATTTTAAATGGAGCATCAGTTTGCATTTTTTTAAGTGCTGGAGAATTTTTTGATGTCTCCAAAAACATTCTTCTCTGTTATTACTCCAACAAAAATGTTTCATCACTGGAAACTGTGTGTTCCCCTGTGTTGACTGATCTGGGGTTGAGCTTAGAGTAACAATTCTGAGCAACGTGATTTTTCCTTTTGCATCTGAAATAAAACTTGCCAAACGCTGGACACTGCCTTATTTGACTCCATCTTTTACACAGAAATATTTTGTCCCGGACTTTTAACCTGTTGGAGTGCGAGGAGCTGCAGGAACTTTCCTGCCTTTTTTCGGAAGTTTCCCGCCTTTTTGGAAAGTGCTTTATTCCAAGAAGACGCCACCATTACTGAGAAACATTTTAGAATTCTGAGTCTGACAAATCTTAATTGTTTGTTCCAAAGACAGCTCCGATTCCCTCAGCAACCGTTCCCTCAGTAACCGTTCCCTCAGCAACCGTTCCCTCAGCTTACTTTCATTCATACCAAACACAATCTGGTCCCGAATCATAGAAGATTCCACCACAGAAGAAGTACAGGTCTCATCTTTTAACTTTAAATCAGTAATGAAATGATTTATGGACTTTTCTGCCTCTGTAAACTTGATTTAAACATATAGCGTTCATAAATGTAATTATTTCTGGGAGTGCAATGTGCATCAAATCTTCGAATTACTTTGTTAACATTTTTACTATTTTCATCATTTGCAAATTTAAACATATTAAACACAGCAATTGCTTTGGGCCTGCTACCTTATGCGAATCTGACCAATCACCTAAATTTACTGCAGCAAGAAACAGATTAAATTGTTGTTTAAACACACACCAGTTGCTGTACACATTACCATGAAATCTGAGACTCATTGGTGGCTTCAACGACTCCATGTTATTAATTCGAGCAGTCTGCAAAATCTTCAAATCTCTGTGGACCTCGTGGCAGGCTGATAGTTTTTTTTCCCAGTGTTTAAAACCATCCAGCTCTTGTGCCATATAATGTTCTTGTTGGATGGCCTGATTTATATTACAAGAAAACTTGTAGCTAAAGCTACATTAACATTAACTGTGGGTAAATTCGATAGAAAGCAACAGATGAATAATGAATAACAGTATGATCATGCACAAGCAATCTCTCTCTTCCAGTTCTCTCCAGCCAGTCTGAGCACACCTGACTCTAGCATTTACTTACATATTAATGCGACTCCTAGTGGTCATTCAGCGAATTACAACACAACCATGATATCACCACAATGCTCTTGTGTTTCCTGGGACACTGATGCGCAAGTCCACATAATGGAGTTTGTGTTGACTAGAATCCCATCGAAATGGTTCCACAGGTGGTTTGCAAATGTCGTAGGATGCTCACCTTTCTTCTGCCTGCGCACATCAAGGCCGGCAAGTGGATCTCCCCGGCAGTGACCCAAGCATGTTAGGATTTCAGGGTTTAACTATGGGAGGGCTCCGCCTCCCGCACTCACAGCAGTCGAGAGAGCCGAGTATATAACGTGATCAATGTATACCAAATATTAGTTTCACCTCCTCTGATTGTCCGAACCATGCAGAGTCCTCTGCTGGTGGATCCGATCAAACAACCCGTTGGGGTCTGATCCGGGATGACAGATTTGAAGTTTCTAATATTTGGGTTACTACAAATTTGGGCCAAAGTGTTTATTAGATTCCCCGCAGCACCTGTATTTGGGTTAGTGATTTGGGTGGTTATGGGTTTTTTGGGCACAGAGGCTGTGGGGGTGGGGGATTCATAATAGGATGGGGGGGGGGGGCAGGGATCCCATTGTCCATAATCCTCCTCTGTTTCCCCATACTTACGCCTGGCATCGTCCAGGAAGCCCAGTTTACTCCATCAGCCCTCAACATCTGCGGACTCCTGTTGGGTAGTAAAAACACAAATCACCCGTTCCTTGACTGACATTTGATGTCTTAACCCAGGGGTGGGCAAACTACGGCTCACGGGCCGCATGCGGCCCGCCAAAGGTCTTTATGCGGCCCACCAAGTCATTTAAAAAAAAAAATAATAATTTTTTTTAACAAAAACTTTTTTCTTTTTTTAAAACTTTTTTTTAAGGTTAATGGGGGGGGGGGGGGTGCTGTTGGGTTACTGGTATAGGATGGATGCGTTGACTTGAGTAGGGTGATTATTGCTCGGCACAACATCGAGGGCCGAAGGGCCTGTTCTGTGCTGTACTGTTCTATGTTCTATGTTCTATATGAGGCGCCCAGAATCATAACCGGGTGAAAGTAATTATTTTACTTAATATACTATGCGGCCCTTTAAAATTGTGAATTTCTGAATGTGGCCCTTGCACGGAAAAGTTTGCCCACCCCTGTCTTAACCTATCAATCTCTTTCTGTCATTTGGAATGGTTGGTACGACCATTGGGATTGTCGAGTGTCATCTGATGGAAGACCTTCAGGGCCGGCTGTAAATTATCCCAGTTTTCCTTAAATAATCTGATTTGTTTATCTTCCCTTCCACATCCTGTTTGGCACAGTCTCTTTCCCTATAATCTAGCTCACATTATTGTTGAAACTGGTCAGCCCAGTGAGCTCAATTAAGGGACTTTATTACATCAGCATTAAGTGTCTTAATTTCCGCCATTAACAACATGATTTCTTCATCTTTACTTCGAAGCTCATTCTCAACTCTTAAATTTAGTAATTCAGATTCTTCATCCTTCTTCCAAAGTTCTTCCTTTGTTCTACATTTTAATGATTAAATCTCTTCATTTTTGATCATGACTATATGATTTTCGTGACCTCCCCGGAATATGAACTTCCCCTTTAAGGAGGTGGGGTTTCCCCTTCACAAGGATAATGATAATTATAATCTTTATTGTCACAAGTAGGCTTACATTAACACTGCAATGAGGTTACTGTTAAAAGCCCCTAGTTGCCACATTCGAGCACCTGTTTGGGTACACAGAGGGAGAATTATAGCACAGGGAGCTACATGAATACACTGGCCTACCCTTTGGGGTTTCCTCCACGTGTGCGATACTCCAGCGAGTAATGGAGAATATCCTGCCCATATGGCGGTCTATCTTGATGATGTTCTGATCACGGGCTCATCCAACCAGGAGAACCTACAAAACCTGGCAAAGGTACTGGAGTGTTTTGAGGATGCCGGCGTCTGCCTACGGTGGGAGAAATGTGTATTGAATGCCACCGAAGTAATGTACCTCGGCTACCACGTCTATCTCCATGGTGGAAGAGAAGTTACAAGCAATTCGGCAGGCCCCAGTATCAGATGGCCCAATGGAACTCTGTTCGTTCCTGGGCATGGTAAACTATTATAGCAAGTTCCTCCCAAACCTGGCCACCACTCACCATCTGTCGAAGAAGAGGCAACACTGGGAGAGGAGCAAACAGCTTTCGTCGAGGTGAAACAACAACTCAGCTCATCAAGACTGCTGACACACTTCGACCCATCCTGGCCAATCTAGTTGACTGTGCTGGCCCATGAAATGGACAATGGTCCCATTGCCTACGCCTTAAGTAAGTTTGATGATGCAGAGAAGTGGTATGCCCAGATCGAGAAGGAGGCTTTGGCTGTCATATTCGGGTCAAGAAATTCCATCAATAGGTCTATGGACTTCGCTTTACTGTTCTCACGGACCACAAACCCCTTCTAGAACTCTTCGAGGGTCGGGAGATTTCCCCCCATTGCTTCCGTCTACATCCAGTGATGGGCTCACAATGCATGTGTTGGAGCACAGCTCTGGGACCAAGATTCTCCAAGCCGACATGTTAAGGCATCTGACCCTGCTGACCAGGCCACCTCACCAACGAAAGCCGGTGAGGTCATTGCCGCCCTCCATCTTATGGACTTGCTACTGTCACAGCATCCGTCATCCGCAGGTGGACCTGACTCTCAGTTATCCCGCATCCATCACATGGTGCAGCACAGGGTTGTGCCACAGGATCTAAAGGCCACAAAGATGCAGGAGCATAAATGTGATAAGTTAGTGATAGTGGGGGATTTCAAATTCCTCAATATT